>NC_058132.1:308804777-308943397 GCF_016433145.1 Gracilinanus agilis | reverse complement strand
TTTCTTTCTCTCTCTTTCTCTTCCTTCCTTCCTTCCTTCCTTCCTTCCTTCCTTCCTTCCTTCCTTCCTTCCTTCCTTCCTTCCTTCCTTCCTTTCTTTCTTTCTTTCTTTCTTTCTTTCTTTCTTTCTTTCTTTCTTTCTTTCTTTCTTTCTTTCTTTTTCTTTCTCTCTCTTCCAATAACTCTCTTCTAAGAAGGGATCCATTGGTTTCTCAAATTGCCACAGAGCAATAAAAAATTAAAAAAAGTTAAAAACTCCTACATTGGATGATTTCTAGGGTCCATTCCAGCTTTAAGTCTTTTAAATCTCATGTTCTTTATGGTCTTATTTGGTTGGCAAGATGATACCCTATTAAAATTAACTCCTATTTTTGCCCACTTGGGCAAATAGTGTAGCAGAAGAGAAACACTTTCTCATCTACCCAGCCATTTACTCATGAACTAGTGTCTGAAATTCTCTCATCTGGAATTTATCCTAACCTCTCAGCACAGTTTTATTAAATACTCCTGTGAGTTTTATAGGAGATACATTAAATTAATTCACACTAAAATGTTAGTCAATTATCCAATACACCTTTCCCTAAATTAGAGGTATGCACAGGAAAAAAGAAGCAGCAGGAAAGGTACTAATATCCCCAAGTTCTTATCCTTTTTCTCAAGTTTAATCATATAGTCTATAGATTTCAGGGAAATGGTCACCTGGAAATTCTGGAAATTCAGAATTGGAAGGAAGTTGGGAGATTACTTAGTCTAACCCTTCTCTGGAACACACCACATCCCTAAATCTAGCTTCTTATCTCCAGTGTCAGGCTTATTACTTGACTCTGTTTAAAGACTTCCAGTGATTCACAGCCTAACCTCGAAGGCCTAATTCCAAAATGTTCCTAAAATCAGCATTTCTTGCTAAGCAAAGTATTTGGGGGGTAGGAGGGAGAAGTGAGATTTCTTCTCTTGCATCAGCTCTTCATCAGATTGTTGAAACTGATAAGTAGAGGAAGGTGATTTCATTAAAATCACCACTTTTATTTTCATGTAAGGGATGATAATAATACCTGATATTTATATAGTGTTTTAGGGTTTACAAAGTTGGTTGCATACATAATCTTTTTGATCCTCACAACAACCCTGAAGTAGGTTCTATTATTATCACCATTTTCCAAAGGAGGAAACTGAAGCTGAGAGAGGTTAAGTGGCTTGTCCAAGATCATACAACTGAGGCAGAATTTTTCTGTCTCTAAGTCCAGTGCTTTATCTACCATGGTTGCCTATAATTAACAAAGTGAATTGTATTAACAGAACAAACAACACATAACTGGCTAGTTTCTGTAGGGGGAGACCTGAAAAAGGGATAAACACATGCCATGTCTATTTTTGTCTTTTTTAAAAAACCTTTTATCTTAGTTTTAGAATCAATACTGTGTATTCGTTCCATCTTAGAATCAATGCTATGTATTGGTTCCAAGACAGAAGAGTGGTAAGGGATAGGCAATGGGGGTTAAGTGTCTTGCCCACCTAGTCTGTAGCCATGTTTGAACCCAGGACCTCCTTTCTCCTAGCCTGGCTTTTGGTCCACCAAGCTACCTTGCTGCTCTCAACCTATGCCATGTCTTGAGAGAAAAATATCTCTCTGGATCCAGAGCACCTAAAATGACTTTGAGAGAGTTAGCAAATCTGGTTACTGAAAGTGATGACTTTGATTTATGGGAGACACTGATCTCTGCTCCTGTCCATGCCACTCTGACGGAGGGAACCAAGAATCCCTATTGCACATCAGCCCATTGCCACCTCTCCAGTAGCTGTGGGCACGCTCTGCTCCCAAGGACGCGGCTACTCTTACTGCCCCAGAGAAAGGAAGTCACCAACCAGTCCTTCTAGTAAGTTGGAGGACCTCCAGGTGTCATCATCTTCCTTGCAATCAAATCCTCAGATCTCTGCCCTATTGTTACCGCCTCCAGATTCCCAGGTACTGCTTTCTGACTTGCCAGTGCACCCAAGGACCTGGAGGGCTCCCCTCCTGCAATGCTTCTGCTCTCTCCCCCAGTTACTGAGTGAATTCCTTGACAACTAGGGTTGCCTTGCTTTGAATCCATGGTGCTTAGCACACAGCAAGCATTTAATGAATTTTCTATTCACGCATTCAATAATAACAATAAACAGTTATTCAGCACCTACTATGGGCCAGGTGGCAGTCAGATGGTTCAGTAGAGAGACACCTGGACAGGAAGACTTGAGTTCAAATCCAGCCTCAGACACTCACTGTGTGACCCTGGACAAAGCACTTAACCTCTGTTTGCCTTAATCCGCTGGAGAAGGAAATGACAAAACACACCAGCATCTCTGCCAAGGGAACTCCATGGACACCATTGGCAGGCTATGGCACCGAGTCATGAAAAGACGGACAGGATTGAACAACTGAACAATAGCAACGATGTGCCAGGAAACTTAGTAGCTTCTGAGGATAGAAACACATACAATAAATGAAACAGTCTCTACTTTGAAGGAAGCTATATGTCAGGTCTTGATCAATGATACATGTAAAACATGTAAAAAAAGTAGAATTGCGTGTTGACTATGGGGAGGGGGAAGGGAAAGGACATGAATCATGGAACCATGGAAAAATATTCTAAAAAATAAAATTCAATAAACAAACAAACAAATGAATGGATAAAAGGAAGTTATATGTCAATGAGGGAGAGAGGACACATAGATTATATGTACATATATATGTAAAATATATGTATATAGAGAAAGACTACAAAGAGAATAAAAAAATTTGAAGGACATGTATAAATACATGTGTGGAGAATATGAAGAGAATAAATATATCTTTAAAGACTTTTATAAATATCTAGGTATATAGCTATATCTATATATTATATTATAGATATCATATATATCTAGGTATATGCATATGTAGAGAATATAGAGAGAATAAATGTCTTTAAGAACATTTGTAAATATCTAGGTATATGCATATATGTATAGAATAAATGTGTCTTTAAGAAGGACATTTATAAATATTTTTATGCATATATAGAGAATATAAAGAGAATAAATACATCTCTAAAGACATTTATAAATATCTACATATATGCATGCATATATAGAGAGTATAAGGAAGAAATAAGCATTTCTATAGCACCTACTATGCGCTACTATTATGCTAAGAGCTTTACAAATATTATTTCATTTGATTGATCCTCACAACAACCTGGAAGATAGGTGCTATTATCATCTACATTTTACAGTTAAGGAAACTGAGGTAAACAAGAGGTTAAATGACTTCCCCAGGGTCACACAGCTAGTAAGTGTCTGAGGCTGTATTTGATCTCAAGTCCCAACTCCAGGCTTTATCCACAGTGTGCCACCTAGCTGCTTCTAATACAGGTAACTGAGGGGATTAAGGAAAAGCTTCTCATGGAAAGTGATGTTGGAGTTGCATTTTGACGGGAGGGAGGGATCCCGTAAGGCAGAGATTAGGAGGGAGAGCTCTCCTGGGGGCCAGCCACTGCAGGGGATCAGAGATGGCAGAGAGAAGTTTGGATGGCAGTGTGGGAAGGGAAGATATGCAGTGAAGCTGGAAAGATCACTTGGGTTGTGAAAGCCTTTAAAAGCTAAACAAAGACGTTTCTATTTTATCCGAGAAGACATGGAAGCCATTAGAATTTATCTAGTAGGGAAATGCCACAGTCAGATCTACATTTAAGGAGAATCACCATGGAGGCATTGATTGCTTCTTTCTGCTGGCTAGTGGAATCAGCTGAAAGGGAAAGAGGGTTTTGCAGAGGGATGTTCAGAGGGACATTTGGGTGGGGATATATATTGTCTGCCATTCTCTCCTTTGATAACACAGGAAACCACAGCCTAACACCTACATGGGAGGTAACAGGCGGCAGAAAGACCATTTTGCCAGCTAGCTATATGACACTGAGCAAAGCATTTTCATTCTTTGGGTCTCAGTTTCCTTATTTGCAAAATGTCAAGGGTTGGACTAGATTAGTGATTTTAAACTCAAATAGAAATGGTGGTCTATGAGTACAGATCCCTGCAGCCCCATATTGACTGACTTGTTTTAAAATGTAATGTTTTCTACATTTTCTTTTCTCTTTATTTTGTCAAATATTCCCCAATTATATTTTAATCTGTTTCACAGAGCTCTTGGGAGAGTCATGTTAGTCACTTCTGGACTGAATACTTTTTAAGGTTTTTTTGTAGAACATTGTATGATTTTAACAGCAGCCTCTTGGAGACACTACTCTGGCTTTGCTATCTTAAGTCAGGGTTAGAAATGGAATTTTCTCAGGCTATCTATCTAGTAGGGACTTTAGATATCAAACACCCTTAAAATGTGTCTTGACTATTCTTCCAAGATTTAGTTCTTGCATCTGCAAATGAGAATGACTACAGAAGAGAAAAAAAAAGAGGACCTTGGGTTGACAAAGCAGATAGTCCTTTCAGAACTCAGTAACTTAAACAATTTTAATCATACACTCTCTAACCAGTTAATTGATTAAACAATTAGTCAACTGATTGATCAATCAACCAATCATTACAGAGTGCCTGCCATGTGCAGGGTGCTGTTTTAAGGGTTACAGAAGTGACCTCTAAAGTAATCGTTATCATTAAAAAAATAAACCTTCATATTTTTGAAGGGCTGATCTTTTGCAGCAGAAATCTGAGGAAGCCTTGAACTTGCTCTAACAAGTTACTGCTATTTCTCAAAGTGGTTTGGAAATTCCTCTGACCTATAAACTGCAACATACCATTCAACAGATATTCATTGTGGCAAACTTTTATCTTTTGCTTTTATTTTTTGGAAACAATCAAAAGATGTCTGGAATCAAGCAGTCTGAATAGGTTGTTGAGTTGCCAAGCCAAGGTCTTAAAAAATTAAACATATTTCATATAAAATATACAAAGATATTTTAATCAGCGAAAACCTGCCTTTTCTCTCTCCATTGGAGGAGTGTATTGCACACTTCTCCATTGAGAAAGTAAGAAAAATAAAACCCGGGGTTTTTATTTTTTATCTAAAACCAAAATTAGTTTAAAAAATAATATTATATGGCCTATCAATTGATTCTTCAGGTTGTTCCCAAAGAAGCATTTCCAAAACATTATAAGCAATGGGAACATTAGAGGAAAAGGTACAAAGCCTCCAAAGTACTAGTTGCAGAGGATTCTACTTATTTAGGGGGATTTGTTCTAGTATCTTTAAAAGGTCAATCTTACTAGTCTTCATTAGAGAGTTAATACATTTTATTTTTTTTTCCCATGAAGGGTTGTGAAGAAAGAAGTAGTTCTCAGCTTAAGATCAGGAAAAGAAAACCAACATTTAACCCACGAAGGTCCCAGGATTGACAGAAATTGAAGATTGAAGATCAAAGGTTTCTATTAAACCATAGTGTTAAGAGGATGGCTGAACACTTGATTCACGTTTAGGCTGAAATGCTCCAACTGCTCCTTGTGCTTAAAAGATTCGACATTGTCCTACTCAGGCTCTGTAGATAGCATTGAAAATTAAATTATCACTGCTTAAAGGTCAAGGAAACCTGCAAGCAAAGATCATAGAATCATAATTTTAGAGATGAAAAGGGACTTTAGTGGTTGCCTAGCCCATTGGCTTCCTATCTTATTAACGAGGAAACTAAAGCCAAACGAGATCATGTAACTTGGCCAAAGTGATGAAGTGGGTAAGTGCTGGAGTGAGGAATTAAAGCCAGGTTGTTAGATGCCAAAACTTGAACTCTGGATCCCCCAGGCTTTTTGGTCCAGGTAAGAAGGCGAGAAATATAGCAGACTCCAGAGTCAGGAGGCTACCTCCACTGAAGAATTCTGATTGGCAAAGAGAATTGGAGTAGGACAGTGTTGTTTGCTGGAGATATCACAGTTAGAGCTGAGATTCCATAGAAGATATGTTGTAGAGTAGAGGAGTCCAGACAAACAGCATCATCTCACAGGGAGGGAGCTTTAAGCAAACTATTATTACACACAAGGGGAAGAAAAGAGTTGTCGCTGGGACAGAGTCCCTCAGAGGCTTTATGTATCATCTGAGAAAAAGAGCCAACTGTTATCTAGAGGGTCAGTGAAGTAAGAGTATTTTTAAAATTATCTGACAAAGAGGCAAAAAGGAAATAAGAAGAGAAGCGGGGAAGGAAGGATGAGGAATAGGGAAATACCTAATGGTACTATTTCAGTTAGAAGCTAAAATGGGGGGGGGGGCAGGGGATCGTGTCAGTTTTCATAGGATAACAGGTTTAAAATTTTAAATGTCATTGCATAATCCTCAACAAATGCTATATGTTACTGAACACTTAATATCTGGATTCATAGGCTGTTAGAATTTTAGGGCTGGAAGAGTCTAGATAAATAACAAAGTCAGTGACTTGATTGCCACAAAGCTTTAATTTTAGTTGGCTTTGCAACTTACTAATTCACTGTGTGGTCTTGGGGAAGTTATTTAATATCTCTGATCCTTAACTGTCTCATCAACAAAATGAGGGGGAGAGGCTGGGTTGGGCTTGGAATTAGGAAGGCTCTTTCTAGATCTGGCATTGCATTGATTAGAGCTGAGATTCCACAGATGAATCTTTAAAAGTTCCTGTTTCTATTTTCTCAGTTTAAGAGAACCTGGAACTTTCCCCTACAAGTTGACCTCAGAAATATGATCTAAATTTAAGCCACTCGGATCTGGCCTCAGATACTTCCCAGCTGTGTGACCCTGGGCAGGTCACTTGACCCCCTTACCACTCTTCTGCCTTGGAGCCAATACACAGAAGTTAAGGGTTTATTAAAAAAAATAAATTTAAGCCACTTTGTGGTTCAGTGTCCATTTTAAAGTATAGCTCACAAGTCTCTGCTGATAGATTTACTTTTACTCAGCCAACCAAGAAGGAAACATTTGGTAAAAGCAAAATATACTTAAACAAGTAGGATAGCAAATTAAGTGACAAGAAAGGATCCCTTCATGCTCAGAGGATACACTTTACCACAAGTTGCCAACAAAATTAAAAGTATAATGCACACATGTTGGTAAAACATGTGACTAGGAACATCCTTGGAAGGGAGAGGCATGGCCAGAAATTATGTGTGAGGGCCCACAGGGAGCACTGGATTTGAATCCTGAATCTGTTATAATCTATGTGATCTTGGGTAAGCTGGTTAACTTCTTGGGACCTCAGTTTCCTCATTTGCAAAATGAAATGGTTAGATTGGATGATCTGTAATGGGTTCCCTTCAAGCTCTAAATTCATGGCCTACAATGGCTGGGTCACACATGGAAGGTAAAAAAAAAAAAAAGAGAGAGAGAGAGAGAGAGAGAAAGAGAGAGAGACTTTTTGGAGTGACTACACTTAAAAAAAAAAAAAAGGAACAAGAATCAATTTTTGGATCCTCTGACCTCTCCCTACCCCATTTTAAAAAAGAAAAAAAAATCCCTGAACCCAATATGAAGTCAAACAATTTATCAGATATATGGATAGGAGAAGAATTTATGAATAAACAAGAGGTAGAAAGCATTGTAAGATGTGAAATGGGTAATTCTGAATACTTTAAATTAAAAAGGTTTTGAACAAATAAATGTAGCCAAGATTAGAAGGATAGTAGAAAATTGGGAACAAGAGGTCTCATATCTAAAATATATAGAGAACATTGTCAAATTTATAAGAATAAAAGCTATTTCCCAAATGATAAATGGTCAAAAGATATGAAGAGAGGTTTTGGAGGAAGACATTAAAACTATATAGAACTAACTATATGAAAAAAATGCTCTACATCATTATTGATTAGAGAAAAACAAATCAAAACAATTCTGAGATATCATTTCGCACCTATCATATTGGCTAAAATGATAAAAGGGTAAAATGACAAATGTTGGAGGGAATGTGGAAAAAATGGGGACATGAATACCCTGTTGGTGAAACGGTGAACTGATTTGAAAAGAAATTTGGAATTATACCCAGAGAGTTATAAAACCGTGTACTCTTAGACACAGCAATACTACTATTGGGTTTATTTCCTAAGGCGAGCAGGGACCCGATGTTTTCTAAAATGCTTATAGCAGCTCTCTTTGTGGTGGCAAAGTACTGGAAAATGAGAGGATGCCCATCAGGGGAATGGCTAAACATGTTGCGGGTATATGATTGTGATGGAATCACTGCAGTTAGAAATGATGGGCAGGTTAAAGAAGAAACCACGGAAAAACCCATAGGAAACTATGAAGAATCAAATAAACAGAACCAAGAGAACATTATGTACAGCAACAGAAACATTGTTTGAAGAATGACTTGTATATGTCCATCTCTGGAGAAAGAATTTGTAACTAGAAACAAACAAGACAGAATTTTATATATCATACCTGTATCTTTTTGTTAAATGATTCCTTCTCTAATGAAGGGAGGGGAAGGTGGGAGATACCTGGGAATTTTAATGGAACAAATACATTTTAAAAAATATTCAAGGGGGCAGCTGGGTAGCTCAGTGGATTGAGAGCCACACCTAGAGACCGGAGGTCCTAGGTTCAAATCTGGCCTCAGACACTTCCCAGCTGTGTGACCCTGGGCAAGTCACTTAACCCCCATTGCCTACCCTTACCACTCTTCTGCCTTGGAGCCAATACACAGTATTGACTCCAAGACGGAAGGTAAGGGTTTACAAAAAATATTCAAGTAAAACAAATTATCTCTATGGCTTTGTCAAAAAATATACTTCTCATTTTGCAGCAGGAGTCTTATCTCCAGTTTGACTATCTTCAGATGGATTTATTTGTTCCCATGTTTAAGTAAGCCATCTTATTATTCTGCATTAGAGGAGAGCCAATATGTGACTTTTGTTTGTTTGAACCTTGAAGAGTTGCTAAGACAGGAAATAGTTGACAATTAAAAGTCGCCTGGCAAAATTGCTGTGCTCTGGGGAGATGCCATCCTTCTCACTCCCAGCTAAGGGGCACCGGCTGTGCGTTCAATAGCTGGCTCTGGCGTCCAATGAGCTGCGGCTCTCTACTGCCACCTGCTGGGCTTCGGCTATTCTGCCGGAAGAGAACCGCAAGGAGCACAAGGGCTGTGGAAGCTCTGCTCTTTAGGTCCATGACGCTAAGGTGTTGCCCTGTGGCATCCCCAGCCGGGCAGCCGGTGGCCTGGAGCTTGTCTCCACTCCGGGCTGAGTTTTGGCTCCCAGGTCCCGGCCAACGAACGGAATCTTCATATAATGAAGGAATGAGATGCCCTGACCCTGAGCTCTGCTCTGGTTTGGTGCTCTGGCTGTTGATGCAGAGAACAGTTCTTTAGAGATTAATGCAGACGTTATGTTAGTGATCTAGGCACGCTCTCACTCTATTTATGGAGCAATTTTTTTGCTTAGGATAAAATCACTTAAATTTGGTTTGGTTGATACTGACAGAAATCATTTGAACTGGACAAGCATCATTAATTTTTTTTTTTAATTAAAAAACTAAAAACCACAAAAAACCCCTTACCTTCTGTTGTAGAATCCATACTCCTGCTTACAAGGCAGAGGAACGGTAAGGGCTAGGCAACTGCGTATAAGTGACTTGCCCAGGGTCACACAGCTAGGACGTGGGTGAGGTCACATTTGAACCCAGTACCTCTCCTCTCTGGGATTGGCTCTATTTACTGTGCTACCTTGTTGCCTTAGCACCACTATTTATTAACATAATCTCCATTTTGAATCTAGCCATGAATAAAAGCTCCTAAAAGCTTTCATTCATAAGAATGGGACGAGATTAAAAGAGAAAATAATCCCTTGCAGCTAATTTAGCTCAGTTAACATAGTCCCAGGATAGAAGAGGTTAATGTGTTAACAAGGTATATAGTATAAGCTCCAAAAGGTAGTTATTAGTATCCAGGATTCAGAGGTAAGGGCATTTCCCTACCATCTCAAGAATGCTGAATGACTTGTCCGTGGTCACCTTGTTGTTAGAGATGGGAGTTAACACCAGGTCTTCCCGACTCTGAGACTAATATTCTTTCTCCGCTTCCCCCCCACCCCCCCTTTCTTTTAACCTTTACCTTCTGCCTTAGAATGATTCGTTCTAAGGCAGAAGAGTGGTAAGGGCTAGGCTAATCTTTTTGGTATGGACCTGTGATGCCCAAAGACTTGAGCATTCTTCTAGTCTACAAAAATTTCAACTGTAATGGAATGAATGTGGCAAATCTTTTTGTGGAAGAGGAGATCCAATGTCAGCCTCATCTGAATTCCTCAGGCTTCTTATTCAGGATGAGTTGATGATTGCTGTAGTGGCTGTGGTGTTCCTATCTCTGCCTCCACAAAGGGATATTTCTAGAGGAACTGGGCTGACTGGGTCGCTTCTCTGCCTCGCGGATCTGGGAGGGCCTGAGATATTAACCATAAGATTCTTTGGCTTTGGAAATCTAGCTCCAGTTTGCATGCCAGGATGATTCTCTGGCACTCTCCGCCAAGCACTTTGGTCCCATAAAACTGGCCTCCTTGTTTCACACTGGACAGCCTATCTTCTTTGTCCCGTGGATCAGGCAGTTTACTGGAAGGCATTCCTTCTCCCCTTGGGATCCCCGGTGTCTAGCAGGGGCTGCACCATGGCAGGTACTTAATGCCCATAGACTGAGACTGACAGAGACTTCTCCTAGCCCCGCTGTTCCTGTGTCAAAGCACACAAGTCATGGTCAAAGTCTGTGACAAGCGACAAACTTTTTCTTCTTTAGTCTGTTATTCATTTACTCTAGTCACAAGGCAGCTTATAAAAAAAAAAAAAAAAAAAAAAACCGAAACCACTTCTCTTGCTCCATTCCCTTACTGATTTTTCCCTCACCTTTTAGTCCTATTAGAATTTTCTGAAGTGTGAAAAAGGGAGATTATTTAACTGGGAAAGAGTATAAAGAGCAAGGCAAATGGTAAGGTACAGCAGTTCGTATTTATGAATGCCAAGGTGTAGGGTGATAAGGCTCAATGATATCCATTTTACCAGACACAATGTATTTGGCAATTCCCCATTCAACCAAAGGTTATGGGTGAGCAGTTATGCTCTCCCACATTAAAATGGGCTGGTGGCCTGGAAGGGTCAAGGGATATTGGGAAAGAGTAGGATCTGAGGATCAGAGTGAAGAGTTTGTTGGGCATGGGCTCCCCAACTAGCCAGGAGAGAGGGAAGAGTTGCTCCTCATCTGTTCTGTGACTGCAGGGGTAGAGAGTGCCTGGTGGGATATTTTATTTTAGAATTGACAAGTGTTGCTAACTTTGTACCACATATTCTAATATAACCAGGGTGCACAGTAATGTTAATTATTGATAAGGAATGCCTTTGAAATGATATCTAACCACTGTGCTTATTCCCACCTATTAAATGTTTATTGTGTCACTCTCCTATCTTAAAAGTCAGCAACTGCTTGGACTGGTAAAAAGTAGGCACCAAATTTACAGTATTTCCTCTAGATCCCTTCGAAAGGGCAAAAATTTAATGATTATGAATGTTGCTAGAATATAACCCTCAAATCTCCCACAAAATAACTGCCTCAAAAGTCTGAACTTTAAATTACTAAAGCACATCTTTATTTTGCAATTGAACAATTAAGTTTTACAACTATATTTATTTTCAAGTTTTACCTAAACAACTATTTTTCAAAAGAAATTAAATATAGCCACAAAATGTTTAACAGCATCTCATGTGATATAATGAAATTGTCCTTAAGACTAAAACAATATTGGTTCATGAAAATTAGCATTTTCATCCTGGGAACTGCTGGTATTCTGTAGATTGTTTTGTTGTATTGATGGCAAGAGCTTTTATCTTTGCTGAGATGAAGACAAAATACACAAGCCCCATTTAAAGCATACAGTAAATAGCTGCAGTGAAAAAAAGCACGATGATAATTTCATGTTGTCCAGTGTTGATCAAATTCAAGTTTATACATTGTTTCAACTGAACTCTTTGCTCTTTTGTCTTAGGAAGTTTATTTGATAAACTCTGAATGCAAACAGTATTCTGGGGTGGGGGAAAAACTTTTGTAATAATAGGAAGTCATTTAAAAAAAAAAAGTTAAAACTAGAAACCCACAGGACTAATTTCAGCTTTGAAATGATCAGTTTATAAATTTGGGAAAGTCATTGGGCAATGTCCAGTTCAGTGAAATCAGATAAGCAGAAAAGGTAGGAGAAATACGAAAGTATTATGATCAGGAAATAATTTCTGTTCTGATTAGGATGTGGATGAGATTATTCTTTTTATTTACACATAGGCTAGCACCAGAAAAACAAAAACAAAAAAAACAACAAAACCCTAAACATTCTCTACACACAAATAATCTTTTCAAAAATTACTATTTAAAATGAGATCACTGTTAAGTATACAGTGAAATATCTGTCCCAAAATTAAGCCTACACTGTAGAAAATAAAGACTAGCTTTTCTTATTTGATAAGATAACAAGGATGGTAACTGCAGTGTCCTGATGCTATAGGGCCGGGCAGTTTATTTGTTTGTAGCAGATATGTTCTAACATACAGCAGAAAACAAAACAGCTTAATGTAAACTGTTTTAACCCCTTACGCCCCATTTTTTGGCATGTGCCTCAAGAGTAAAAAGGTAACGTTAGGACTTTTTTTCTTATTTGTACTGTTGTACATTATCTACTTATCTTTAGTTATCAAAACCTAAAATAAGTTACAAGTACAAAAAATACATATTTCCAGGTATTTATGCAATGTCAAAATAATGCATAATAATGCAAAGCAGAAATGTTCAGAGTAAACAAAGCCTGTCTGCAGCTGAGAGAACCCAGAGTTCAGCAAGGGGAATCCCTTTCAATTTTTATGTTAAATAAATTGCGGAAAGGTGGACAACTAAGATGTTACTAATTGACTTTTGTAGCTATCCAACAAATTATAAACTGATATTGTCAAGCATTTGCATTTGGGTATGTCTTTAAAAATGCTACATGCTGATCAATTAAATTCTTTTTTCCCCATAATTATAACCCCCCCCAAAAGAAGTCAGTAGTTAAGCATATATAAAGTGCTACTATTAGATTTACAGTTAACAGTATGATGAAATTTGGTTTACTAAGCAGAAAATTATGTGGCACCACTAATTTCGAACCCATCTATAGGAAGAAAAATACTGCTGAGATATTAGAAATGGATGAATGCCAGGAAATTTAAGAAAATGTTTGTAAATTTTCTAGCCCAGTATTCACTTAAGCAAAAAACTTGAACATAACATTTCCAGGGGAGTGCACAGATTTAAGGAACCTGAATTTTCCATTTCAAGAACATGGCTGTTTGCAACTCATCCTCACTCTTTAATACACAGTTTGACAAGTCTAAATCTTTAACTCTCTAAAGTCCTTCTGTTGATTTTGGGGATGGCGGCTCCACATAAAAAGGTACTTCTCTATAATTAAACTAGTATAATCAGAATCTGCTCATTCATATAGAAGTGCCTCTTGGATGAAAGATTTTACTTAGAAATGAAGCATTTCAATTATTGCAAACACAACATATAATTCACTGTATTTTAAAAAAAAATTCCAGGACTGGGAAACCCAATACTAATTCTTTACTTTTTAAAGGAACAACTATAACCAAGACAAAGGAAAAATAAGCCCCACAAATATTTAGAGCAGGGGTCAGCAATGTATGGCTCTCTTTTGAGGGCTAGATGTGGCTCTTTCTGCAGGAGCCATAAAGTCAATTTTTTTTCAGGTGCTGTTAAAGGAGCACGCACTGTGAGCACACTGTACGGCTCTCACGAAATTACATTTTAAAAATGTGGCGTTTATGGCTCTCATGGCCAAAAAGGTTGCCGACCCCTGATTTAGAGCATTTCCCTTTCAGGGTAAACCTATTTGCTAAAAAAAAATAAATAAATAAAAACTGGTCATTAAAACAACTGGAAACTAAGATGCTAATAGATAACAAGAATGGAGACAATAATGTTTCTGAGAGTAGGGATAAAAATTTAACCTCTAAGCTTTAAAAGTGACAAGAAATGACCCACTGGTTTGCTATTTTCTAGAGGAATTGCTGCATAAAAAATCATTCCAAAAGGTTTATTTCCATGTTTAGTTTCTTTGTAGATGAGCTAGTAAATCTTTTAGGATTATAAACAACCAATAATATGTTGTGATCATTTGGACAAAATAGTTTTGACTGCATACTTCTAGAATTAAAAAAAATCTAACCACTTTATTGCTTCAGTGTACTCCACTCAAATTCCAGTGTATTTCAATGACTTAATTCAAAGTTGTCAAGCTTAAAATCAAAGCTATAATCCTCAAAATGTTTGCCTGAAATTTTGGATGCCTTTGCATGCCAAGTCCCTTGAGATACCGTTTCATGTTAAATACACAAAATGCATCAGAGAACATCTGAAAATATTTTTGTTTTTTCACTTTCTTTACATACATATTTCCCTCTATCTTCCAGAGTTCAAGAATACAAATCTCCTATGTTGAAAAACATTACACTAAAATTTTAACAAAAGACACATGGCTCTTAGTTTTCAATCCTAATGCCAAAAGGAAAACAAAATGTAAAAATGAAAATCTGTACACATCTTACACTTTCACAAATTTCAATAATATTGCTCTTATTTACAATACAATGAAAATCACTTAAATGTTAAGCTGCATTTTGTCTAATGGGAGTATAACAAACTTCACTTTTTATTTTCTTTTCCTTTTACCCTCTGCTGCTTAAAAAAAAAAATGGTATGAAAATAACTAATTGTAAAAGCCAAGTCATAATCTTAATCACTTATATGTCTGAAAGGTACATTCATGTTCTTTTATAGCATGAATGACATGAAAAATTCTTCTTTTTTTAAAGAAGTGATAATTTATATCTAACGTAAAAGATTTTATCAATTTTGACTTTTTTTAATCCATAAAAATATATGTATATATATATATATATTTACATGTGTTAGGCCCTTTATACCACAAAAGAGAGCTAGGTTTAACTAAAGTTTTTATGGTATTTAAGGCTTTCAAAATCTCTTTAAAATTTGCCTTGGGAATTCTTAAATGTTTTCAAGAGTTTAAATAATTATTTAAATTTTCTCCTAAACCGTAGCCTTATGTCACAGCAACTTCTATATTATTTCTTTGTATTTCTTAAGTATTGCACCAAAAAAAGCACAACTAATCAGGATTAGTGGAGAGAATTTTTCAGGTCCTCTGATTATCTTTAATAATTCAAAAAATAACTTCTCTGACTACTAAACTGCCAAAGATTTTAATTTGCTACAAAAATAAACCCCAGAAAAAGAACTAAAATTAATTATATGGTACCTACACAAATTAGCCTCATCAAAACGAAATAATATCTAATTTATTGCTGAAGCAATGCTTGTATTTGGTAAGAATAAATTTCTTGCTGTGATGATCGAGGATATATCTATTGCTATTAAACAAACAAATCTGTAATGCTTCTAAAATAAAGGAAAATTTGGGAGATTGTATTGTAGATGACGAAAAGCAACTAGCAAAACAATCTGCTTTGGTCTAGAAATTTAAAGATCAAAACAAAACAAGAATTCTAATGTATAATTTTGGAGATTTTCTAAGAGCAGAGAGGATAAGTGACTGGTTGATTAGTGATCATACACCCAATACGTATCAGAGGTAGACCTGAAGTCAAGTCTTTCTGATTCCAAAGCTGCTACTGCCCTTTTATCCATTGGACCAAAAAGCTATGGCACTGAGCTGTTATTAATACAGTCCCAAGTGTATTTTAGAAAACAAGTAACGTATATTTATAGAACCACAACAGGCTAACAAACTGTCTAAAAGACCAGATGTGCTATCACTTTAATAGCTTGGAATTTAGTTGTAATCAGCTCTTAACTTTAATCTGTTGGAAATAACATAAAAAACTTTTCTGGAAACTTCCCACAAAATTCTAGCCATGGAATGGAAGGAGATTCTGTAGAAATTAAAGATCAACGATTATCATTTTGATGAATGGGTTAATTAATTTTGATGAATGGGTTAATATTAAATGACTTAATATATATTAGTGAGACAATAGATGGAAATGGATATCTGTTATACTTTGGCATCAAATTAAGAAGACTACTTTTAAACACTGGTCATTTGACCAGATTTCTCTTTCAGCAAATAATTCCTATAATTTCTTGGCCAACAGTATTTTAATTGTTATGAGCCAAAACCATATTAATATAAACTATAAAAATAAAAACATCACCTATAATAAAACTGCCTGTAACTATACTCCACATCATTGTGATATGAAACATTCTTGTGAACACAAAACTGCTTTAGCAAAGGTACATAGGATTATTTAGATACACAAAATACAGTTGCTATATAGTATATTCCTTTTTTAATTCCAGTACATATTCATGATATGAACATAAATCCCTTGATTATAATGGACATATTCTAAACCTCTGCTATAGATTTTTAAGTACTTTATTAAATTAGCCCTCTGTAATAATAAAATTGCAGTCCATAATGTTTTCATGTAATACACCAACCAGTTTTCACAAAGTATGTCAGACTAAAGACTTTTACAAAGGCTAAAATCCCAGTAGGAAGATAAGCAAATTCATGAATGAGGATACTACTCACATTTTTGAAGTATAATTGTTTGTTCCCTTAAGTGAGATCATTATAGCTGCCATCCAGTGAAAACAATGATTGAAGTTAGGAGAAATGAAAAACTGCAATTCACAAAAACTTGTGGAACTTAAAACATATTATAAATTATTGGTAGGAATATATGATTAGTCATAGGATCATTGTGTTAGAGATTCGATGTCTAAGCATAAGATGATAGATGGCATATGGGGCAAAGGCAGCATCTAGTCCAAGCCTCTGCTTTTATTGAGGAAGAAACTGAGGGCCAGGGAATTTAAGTGACATGCCCACAGTCACACAGGTAGGAAGCTTCAGAGGCAATATTTGAATTCAGGTTCTTGGATTTCAAAGCCAGTGGTCCATTGGACCAAGATGCCTTTCTAGTTATCAGAAGGCAGTGTGAAAAAAATTTTAGACTAGAAGTTTGAAGATAAGGTTCAAGACCTTGGTTCTCCTACTGATGGTGTTCAATTCTCTCCCTCAACTCTCTTCTTGCAAGTTACTTCACCTTTTCAGGTATGAGTTTGCTCATCAATACAATGAGGGGATTTTATTAGACGACTTCCGGGTCTAAGTAGAGGGCTTTGGTTCAATTAAACACACTGGATTTGCTCATGTAATAAAAACATGGTCTTATTACTAAGTTGTTCATCTTTTCCACCTATTTCCATTGGCATCAGTTACTGTGAAATATATATATAGGCAACATACATGCAAAGTAGCTTGCAACTCCAAGTAAACAACTTTTTTAAGGTAATGGCTTAATAAAAAAATTGATAAAATTAAAGCCAGTTAAAAAATTAATTATTCTCTTTAGATTCCCATAATCAGGAAGATCAACATACTTTTTAACTGCCTAAGTTGGTAGGCCATTAGAAAGGAATTTAATTGTTAGTCTATTTACCATGAATGTATACTTCCGTGCATGTGTGTGTAGACACATATATGCTAACAGATACTGCTTTTTCTCTTACTGTGAACACATATTTTAGATTCAAATAATCTCCACTCCATTTTCTATGGGGGGAAAACCCCTACGAAAGAGAGGTGTAATGGTTAGAATGGGTTTGACTAAATTATAAGAGTGTAAAAAAAAAAGGTTATGTCGCCTTTTATAGAAATTAACCCTTAAGTTACAAGACTGTTAGTAAGATGAAGATAATGAGAAAGGGAAATATAGAAAGGAGGTAAAGAATTACCCCATAGTCTGTCTCTGAATCTCAGCTCAGAAATCCACTCCGCTGCCCACTTCCTGTCGGATCTCACCTTATATTCTGTTCCCTTCACCCATTAGCTCTCCTATATCACCCCCCCAGGAACCAATCACAATTCTTCAATTAGCCTGGCACCATCCAGGGTGGGCAGTGCCTGTGGGATCAAATCCCTAGTTGCTGATTGACCCAAATTCAAAACAAATGGAAGGTAAGTCTAAATCTCTTATTGATCAAATCAAATTACAAATTCCCTTCTCAAGGAGGTGATAGGCTTTTCCCTTCTATGATAGGCTCTTTACTGGCCTGATTTCCACTCAGATTAAGAGATGGTAATGGATGGTATTAAAATATTTTCTTTTTAGAAATAGTAGTGGTTTAGGCAATGGGAGAAGACTTGATACTTCCTTATAAAATATTACTGAGGGAGGGTGGTAATCAGAACAATAATCTTGAAATTAAAAACTGTTACTAGGACTTGTTTTTGACCTAAAGTAGATTTTTGAAAATTTCTGCAAGTATCAGATAAAATTATATATGTTCTGGAAAAAGGACATAATAGTTATAATCACGAAAATGGCTTTAGGATCCTCTCTGTAGTTCCTCTCTGTAGTTTAGGATAACATACTTGTTAGTTCAAGGAGGGCATTCTACCTCAAAGACAAAAGTCAAATTAAACTTATGGATACTCCCTGATAAAAAATGTAAGAGTAAACAGATTTATGAGAAATCAAACATATTATCATTTACTTTTAGGCACTAACGAAGGAGTAAAACTCAAAAAATAACCCAATGATTATAGCTGATAACAATAGCCCAAGAAAAAGTTTCACTAATGAGAAATATCAGCCATGATATTTACACATGTTCACATTCATATAATTTTGCCCTCCTTGGTCTGATTTTCACACTGGCTTTCTTTTATACAATGCCAAACTAAACAGTTGAATTTTCAGTTTTAAAGGAAAAAATACATTAGTTAAATCTGTTATTTGGTATTGTATAGAGAAAATTATCTGATTACTTGATTGGATTTTTTACTTTTCACCAAGTTCTGTTGGTATTATATAAGAATCAACATTGTATTTCACTGTGTTTGGTAGAGGACAGAATTTTTAAACAGGTCTGACTATATTTCTTTATTATTCATTTTGGGAAGATGATGTTATCTGGGCACAAAGTAACAAAATTTACCTTCAATTACCAGTTATATTTAACTTTGCTATTTAGTATAATTCCTGCAAAACATCATGGGTTCTGATTATTTGAGACTTCTATTAACTTATAATTATTAATTTAGATTAAACTGAAATTTCTCACAGTGTGCAATATTTTTATCATCCTAAAATGGCATTCTAAAATGCCTACCATTTGAATCTATGCTCTACATAATTTATTAAGACTAAACAGAAATCTTCAGAAAACCATTTGTAAATAGCATCTATTCTCAGTCATAATATATGTATATACATGTACACACACATATATATAAAATCATCTTTTCATCTCACATTCAAAATAGGTGAGTAAATCCTTATGTATATCAAACTGGGCAATTTTTAAAAATTCTTTCTTCCCACAGGCTACAAAAAAATCAACTCTGATATTATATCAGAGATAAAACTCTTCCTTCTGATATGTATATAATTTAAATAAGTAGCACACGCAAACAGGAACAATTTAATTGTACACCACAGTGACAAGAAAAACCACAGTCACAGTCATTCAGAAATAAAATCTGGAAACAAACCGACAGTGCTTCATTGCTTATTTAAAAGACACAAAACCAAACAGAGTAGTGTGGACAAAGGATGAAGTCAGTCAAAATGAGTTTTGAAGTAAATTTTGTAGATAGGAAAAAAAATCATAATTCATAGTCTATTTTTCATATTGGCATCAAAAGGCAGGACAGGGATAAAATTAAGAACATCCACTCTACGGAACCTAGTAGCTCTTACCGAACTGTACCCTCTCTCCCCCAATGGAATGTGCTGGATTTTAAAATAATTTCACAGCCGCAGAGTGCTCATTTACTAGTAAAATAGTTTTGTTTTTCACAGGAACAAACAAGCATTGAATAAAAAGGAAGGAATGGCATTTTCTTGACCCCTTCTATCACTATATATACTTCCAATACTAGATACCATTAGAAAATGTGAACCCATTCAAAATGCATAAAAAGATGAAAATGTACACTATACACACCTTCCCCACAGGGTTGTATGAGTGCCTTTTCATTAGCCATTTGGGAAGTCTCAAGGCACTTAAGGGGTTAAGACATAATGCATGCATTCATTTACATAGTGTATGAGAAGTTACATGACTTGAAACAAACCAATTTTATGGACTGAGTCTGCCATGTTCTCCATTGCAAGGCATTCTGAAGGTTCATATTTATACTTTCTCTAAGATGCTGGCAAATGGCATCTTCCTGACAAGAAAAAATTCCATTTTTCTTCTAATAACCAGTAGATCTATTGGGGGGAGTGTTGGGTAAAATGTGCCACATCAATAGGCAGTGTATTGGCTAATATTCAGAATATTGCTAATGTTTAAAAAAAAAAAAAGAACCAGTACACTGTAAATATATGAAACACAGGAGAAGACTGTGGCTAATGTCTGACATTTACTGATTTTTGTTTCCAAGATGCAAGAGTGTAACACAGATGGTGAGGATTCCAAGCCTTGTTTTCAGCAATTCAACCAGAAGATGACTGGATGAGCATTACCATGACATTTCATAAATTACTCTCAACCCATTTAAGTTCATCATTTTTTCCTTTGTTTGGAGCAAAGAATGAAAGAATGTCTTCAAACATGAGAGTTACTGAGTTTGAGAGACTGACTTTTGTTTCAACATAAAGTGCAACAGTGCTGAATTTTCTAAGTCTTTTGTCAATTTTTCTCAATTCTTCATTGTTCTCTGATGCCATTGTCTGTAAGTAGTATTATGGCGACACAGTGGAATCAGCCAGTTCTGTTATAATGGACAAGAATGTTTCAACAAAGATCCCAGCCCTTTTGCTCTCTTATATAATAACTATGTCTTTATAGGTTTAATAAATCCTTCTTCATAAACCTTCAAAATAGCTTCACAAACAAATTTGTATTGACTCTGAAAAAGAAGATGGAAATCAGTTAGAAAAAAAGATAACATCAATATTGCAGGCCATGCTTTCTTGTTAGAACATTAATTTAATTCCATAAGATCCTTTGGTAAATATAAAAACATTACAACAAAATCAAATGCCACAAAAAAAACCTCATCTAAAACATAATGATTAAATTCAATGATCAAAAAAAAGATGTCAACAGACATTTTGTGGTTATCTTTAAAAATTAAAAATCTTCTAAATATTAAGTAACTTTTACTAATCTATTATTAAACTAAATCTGATACTGAAATTATGTGTATTTCTAATAATTTTCTTGGGGCTTTCATTTCCACACCTTTAAATTATATTAGACTAAATCACCTGAAAATTCTCTTCCAGTTTCCAGATTCTATGATTCTTTTTTTTGAATGTGCTTTAATGAAATTTAATTGCAGACAACTGGTAGCCTAATTTCCAGGGTATTTTATGATAATGGAAATTTCATGATAATAGAAATGATAATTCCAACAGAGATATTATTACATTGGAAACTCTCTTAAGATACTTCATTAAGTGACTATATGATTCTTATTGTTCTGCACGATCTATAAAGTACTGGACTGAGATAGTGTAAGCATTAAAAAATTAAAATGTTAGTTTATAAAATTTCAGTATACATAGTAGACAGTAGATTGGCCTTAGTGGCAAGAAGGCCTGAGAGTCAGGTTCTACCTCTGGTATTATAATGTATGTGTAACCATAGGCACACCACAATTTCTCAAAGCCGGTAATTTTCTCTTAGACCATAAATTACAGTTGCTCATGGTTATCAATGGAGAGAATTTTTTGACTGGGATAGAATCAAAGGTATAGACCAAAAAAAAAAAAATTAAAATTAAAAAAGAGAGAACTTCCAAAATACCTGAAAACAAAAAATTGCTGAGGAATTAGGGAGAAAGAAAATTATAAAGTATAATGAGTTAATATTTGTATTAATCATAAAAAAGCACTGTACTTACAGGTGTTTGAATCATCATGGCTCTTTGATCTCTCATTGTCCTTACAATATCTAGTGGATAAACTGGTTGATTGCACTCAATGAGACACATAGCTGTTTCCATAGTGATAAGAACCCCTGTTCGTCCAATCCCAGCACTAGAAAAAAGAAAAAAATTGGGTAGAGGACTTGGCTAAAAATTTTTGTGATAAGTTCTTATAAATGAGATGAATTGTAGAAAAATTTAATTGGAGCTATAATGGTCATATTCTCTAATTAAGCATGGGCTCTTTGCAATGGAATTTTAGTTACAAAAATATGATTTTAAAGAGGAAATCAAAATGGTCTAAGATCTCAAACAAAATTCTCCTATTTATTGTTGCCACTTTTTCATAATTAGAAATAAGGAGATGGTTAAATTGGTTAAAATTTTACATTTATTCTTAACAACTTGATTAAAGGACAAGTGTTTGTAAGCAAATTGATTTTAAAATATAAGCTATAAAAATTGTAATAAAATAAGAAACTACTATTAGTGCCTTCTCTCTAAAGTTTTCTTGTAGTTATCCACTTTATGTTTATTCTCTTTATATTTATTCTGCATATGCTTTTATATTTCCTCATTGTCTCCTCTTATTATATGTCCTTATTGTCCCTCTTGTTAGCATGCAACTAACTGCCTTTTGAGTAGGAATTTCAAGTGCCTAACACAAAATAGAAATTCTATACTTGATTAATATATGTTAGGGCTATGAGATGACTCCTACTTTCTACTGATGCCAACTTTAGCATTCTTTCAATCATGCTAAGGCTTTTTTTTTTTTTTTTTAGAAAATCTGGTACGTCTATAGGCAAATGAGAAGGTAGCATCAGAGACCGAGAGAATGAAAAAAAAAAAATATATATGTATATATATATATTCCATTCAATAACTATTTACTGAGTGTCTGCTATGTGCAAGATACTTTGCTAGGTTCTGAAAATACAAATCCATTTCATGGGAGACAGGAGGGAGGGATGAGAGACAAAGAATGATTGTCAGAGTCCTGGAGGAAGACATGATAAAGGAGAGGGGAGTAAGCACTCATAGATTAGCTTTAAAAAAGAGTACTCTAGGACATCTCTGATTCATCTGTGACAGAGAAGAAGTGAAAATGAGTGATAATATTTAGAAGCTTTGAGAAATAGTAGTGAGAAAAAGGAAACTCCTTTTGGATCATTTCATTCTCCTCTGTGACTAAAATTTCCTGCTTTTCACCATCAATTTGTACCTGTTTACTTCCTATCCATCTTTCAGGGCTTAACAAAATGTCATTTTCTCCATGAACCTCTTTCCTAATTGTCTCTAGTTGGAAATAATTCCCCTTCCCTTGAATTCACATAGCATGGCAATTTGTTTATGCTTCTTATCACACTTACATAACACAGCTCCTATTATAACTATAAACCCCATGAGGGCAGGGCCTGTTTTATCTTTCTATTCTCCACAATGCCTAATAGATGGCTCATACACAGTAGTATTACAGTACGACACATCAGCAACTCACACATATTTGATTTGTAAGCCTATTAATTTTTCAAAGTCTCTGGTAATGAACTATTTTTTATCCAAATAGAACATCTTCTTAAAAAAAAAAGGAGTGTTATTAGAAAATTCAAAAACATATTAACTCTAAAATCAAAGGATTGGCGGCTTTCATTTCCAAACTGATAACCAGAGGACTAGAATTTGTAGGGTTGAACCTCACTAGAAAGACAACAGAGATAAAAACAATTGAGCTATTTGAAAATGTTATGTGAATCATATTTATTCTTGATTTCTATAGGTTCAGAAATCTCAGCAGCAGCCAAAGGCTAAATTAGTTCACGATAACAATCTTTCCTGTTTGGTATTATGGTGAGACATACATGTGAGTTGTTAAAAATCAGTTAGTTGCCTAACCAGGAACACAATGACTACAATAACAACAATACTGCAAAGATAATCAACTCTGAAACACTTAGGAATTCTGGTCAATATAATGACCAGTAACAATTAACTCTTTCCTTTTCTTCTCTCTCTCTCTCTCTCTCTCTCTCTCTCTCTCTCTGCCTTCCTTCTTTCCTTTTTTAATATGGGTACTGTAAGAATTTGGCTTTTCCTGTCTTTTTTTTAAAAACCCTTACCTTCCATCTTGGAATCAATACTGTGTATTGGCAGAAGAGTGGTAAGGGCTATGCAATGGGGGTTAAGTGACTTGCCCAGGGTCACACAGCTGGGAAGTGTCTGAGGCCAGATTTGAACCTTCCGTCTCTAGGCCTGGCTCTCAATCCACTGAGCTACCCAGCTGCCCCCTTTCTCACCTTCTTGATGGTAGTAAAGGGATAGAGAGGAGGGAATTTGGAAATGAAAATAACATTGAATTTTTTAAAAATAACTGTCTCTTCTTTTGTATAGGAAGTCCAACAATTCTGAGTATTCCTCTGGTCAACTAGGAAAAAGTAAGCAGGGATATCTGTAGGCCTTAAGTTATTCTGTGATGGCCAAACTGTTAATCATAGCTTAAAGAATAATCCATAAGGATGAAAACACAATAGATATTCTTTGCTTCAGATGACCTATTTATTAACCTGTTCATTCAAAAAAAGTAATGAAATAAAATACCTGCAATGAACAATGATAGGCTCTTCTTTGCCAGCTCTCTTATTTCGTACATGACAGACAAAATCAAGAAAGTCACTTGAATCATCAGGGACTCCATGGTCAGGCCAGGCTATGTACTGGATCTGGGTGAGCTGACGACTCTCATTTTTCTTATTACAGAAAAAGAAATTGTGAGCAGATAACTTAGAAAAGCTAATCAAATGTAAAAGAGTTCTTATTACCTTAATTTTGAAAGCAAAGCAAAACCAAGCCAACAAAAATTATAAAATGCAGAAACAAATTGTTACAAAATAGGTTTTCCTATATTCTATAAAAAAATTAATGCCACAGAAATAGTACCTACTATTTTGTCTTTAATAATCTAATATTTATGCATGTAAAATTAATGTCTGTTCCCATTTGAAAGGTTAGTCCTATTGATAGCACTGACGTCTACAAAATAAGTGTAATAATAATAAATAGTGAGCATTTATATAGAACCTACTATGTACCAGGCACTGTGCTAAGTGTTTTACAAATCTTGTTTGATTCTCACAGCTTTGGGATATAGGTGCTATATATTCTCATTTTACAATTGAGGAAACTGAAGTTGCAGGGGCTAAAAAACTTAAGATCATATATCAGGTAAAATTGTATTTGGTTTTGACTATACATAAAAAGTTTTCATTATGATTTCTTTCATAAAAACAAAACCAAAGAAAAGCTCAAATGTGGAATAAAACATTTTATGTTTCTCTTGGAGGAAAAGTAAAGACTTTTCATTTATTAATTTTATGGCATCTCATAAAATGATGAAATTGTAGGTCTTAATTCAAGATATAATATATTCTATATGTCAAGATGCTTCTTTGATAGGAAAGAAAAAGAAGTACTGAAAAATAGGAAGAAGTGATTATCAGTTTGGGTCTCTATAAAGGTGATGAAAAACAAGACTATGAAAGTCATTCAGAGTGGTGATTCCTGGACAGAACTGGTAAAAACATTCTGAGGGGAAAGTGTTTATGATTATGTGATTTTAAGATTTTCACTCAAATTTTTGAGAATTTTTAACTAAGACTCTTACTATCCTGGAATCTGAAAAGTTGAAAGATTCTCCAATACAGGAGCACCTCATACATGGAGACCAACTCACAATTTAGAAAATGGCTCCAAAATTAGAAGTAAGGAAAAAACAAAAAACAATGTGTTCTGTGGTAAGTGTAAATTGTCACAAAGTTGAAGCTCTAAAAATCATACACTATATTTACAAGACAGCCTAGTAGATCCTTACTTAGAAGAATTCGGCATTGCTATCAGACGAAATATGATCTAGGAGGAAAAAAAGCATGGTGTGCTCTTTTCCAAAGCAAAATATAGCTTCTTTACCTTCTCCCTGAGTTCTTATACCAGTAGTGTCCAACTCATATTGAAAATGTTAAATCCAAGTGGAAATGGGGTCGCTACATAATGGGTGCATATTGATTTAGAAAACCACATAAACATTATTGATATTCTATTGTTTTTATTTATTTTATTAAATACATCTCGATTACATTTTAATTTGGTTCCAGATGCATTCATGCTGATACCTGTGACCTAGATGATCAATTTTTTACCCTACAGCAGAGTTTCTTAGCTTGGGGTCCCCTAAGACCTACTTAAAAATTATTTTTTAAATTTTATTTAAAATTTTTTTTCTATGGTTACATGATTCTTGTTGTCTCTTCTCTCCTCGCTCCAGGAGCTGACAAGCAATTCAAATGGGTTTTAATCACTCAAAACCTATTTCCATATTATTTTTTGTAATAGAATAATCTTAAACTCTAAACCCCAAAACATATACCCATATAAACAAGTGATAAATCATATGTTTTCTTCTGCATTTTTACTCTCACAGTTCTTTCTCTAGAAGTGGATAGCATTCTTTCTCATAAGTCCCTCAGTGTTGTCCGGGATCACTGCATTGCTATTAGTAGCAAAGTCTATCACATTTGATCATCTCACAATGTTTCATTTACTGTATACAATTGAAATCTGCTTTTAAAGATACTTTGATAACTATATTTCAGTATAACTGGTTTCCTTTTATAATGTTATGCCTTTATTTTAAGCATTTAAAAACTTAAATTTTACATTTTAAAGCTTAATTCTGAAAAGGGGTGCATAGGTTTCACCCGACTCCCAAAAGAGTCCTTGAAACGAAAAAGATAAAGAACCTCAGTGCCAGAGGCTCAGTTTCTAAATAGTTTCTACTTCCAGAATTGTTATTATCTAAATAGCACAAAGAGAAAGGTAGGCAGTTGCTAGGAAAAGGCTAGTTAGTATAGCTTTTTAATTTGTTCAGCAACCTCCATAACACTGTAGTATTACTTCAGTCAGCTTTAAAAGTAAGCTATTTTTACTATATCACCAAGACTTGATTTTTCTTTTTTGTTTTTTTAAACCCTTACCTTCCATCTTGGAATCAATACTATGTATTGGTTCCAAGGCAGAAGAGTAGTAAGGGCTATGCAATGGGGGTCAAGTGACTTGCCCAGGGTCACACAGCTGAGAAGTGGCTGAGGCCAGATTTGAACCTAGGACATCCCGTCTCTAGGCCTGGCTCTCAATCCACTGAGCCACCCAGCTGCTCCCCACAGACTTGTTTTTAAGAGATCCCAAGTAATTAATAACATGGTTATGCACATAGCTCAATATATTAACAAAAATTTAAATCAAGAGCTAGATCAAGTCTTTTCCTTGAACAAAATTGACAATGAATGCAATGCATTCTCACCTCTAAGTTACATAGTGTCATGTTTCTGAAGACATAGGCAGAATTTCCTTCTTCAGAATGGCAGGTGACCTGGAAATTCCCATACGATGAACTTTCTGTGAGTTCTGGCCAATATTGGTGACACTTAACCTAAGGTAAAAAAAATTCCCAAAGGAATTTAGATTTAATTTCATAATTACTTAAATTTAAATTCATAAATGCTGTAACTCACTCTGATACTACCTGGGTGGCCTTGAGTAAATCACTTCCCCTCCCAGGTTGGTTTCCTCATTTATAAAGTGTGAAAGGGAATTTTTTTTATCTTAACTTAATCAAGTACTTGGAGTGCTCCACCCTTTTAACTTAATCAGTCAGGAACTTGTGAATCTTTTAAATAAGAGTTCACAACCTCAGAGGACTGGGAGGTGAATCCCACAGACACTGACCCCTCTGGGCAGTGCTAGGCAAATAGAGAGACTTTGATTGGTTCCTGAGATGTGATAGGCCAGCCCACAGTGAAAGGAAAGAGGAACCCAGAGAGACAGGAAGTGACTTGGAGAAAACGGCTTATAAAAAGCCAGCCAAGAGCATTCTGGGTGACTTCTTCTGCTTCTTCTGCACTGGTGGTGCTTGCTTAGGGAGGACCTCTGCATTGGTGTTTCTGCGTTGGATTCTTCTATGTGGCACTTCTGCATTAGAGGACTTCTGCTTTGGAGGCTGAGACTCTCCCATTCCTTTGGCCAGAGATTGGAATTTTGTAGGGGAGTGAGCTAGATTTCTTCAGTGCAGACTTAAGAGTGGTAGGCTAGACAATACCCTCATCACCTTCCTACATTTCCCTCTTATTATCTCTACCCTGCTGTAATAATGCTACTAAAGCTGCTAACAGCCTCGTGACTTAAGAGTTAATTTTATAAATGGCGACCACAGTAACTTTTAAAAAATTCTTATATTTGTCAAACCCATTTTTGATTATTACAAAAGTAAGAGGTTGGACTTTGATCTCAGTGGTCCCTTCTAGCTCTATACCTATAAACCAAGTATCTCCTTTCATTCTCATAATAAACTTGTAAGGTATGTATGCACAAAAAACCTAACCACTTAGCCCCTAACTGCCTAGTTCCTTGCCGCTTTTCTGCCTTAGAAACAATACTTAATAATGATTCTAAGACAGAAGGTAAGTAAGGGTTTTGAAAAAATTGTATGCTTTAATCTGTATTCAGGCTATTGGTTCCTTATATGTTGGTTGGTAGCATTTTTCATGAGTCTCTTTGTCATTGCTAATAGTAATTAAGTCATTCACAGTTGATCATCATACAATACTGATGCTACTGTATGGCTACTGGTTTTGCTCACTTCACTCTGCATCAGTTTAGACAAGCAGTTGCAGGTTTTGCTAAAATTGTCCCGTTTGTCATTTCTTATGGTGCAATAGCATTCCATTAGAATCACATACGACTTATTCAGTCATTTCTCAAATGATGGAACACTTTTCTATAAATTACAGTCAATTTATTTTTTTAACCTGTAGCCTTACACTCTTATAATATCTTGGTTAAAGTTTTCCTAGGATTTCATTGGAGATTTCACTCAGTAGTTGAGTAACTATTAACTATTAATATATCCACCACCATAGAGCCAGGAGAGGATATCCTTTTGGGAAGATGATCCTATCCATGCTGGATATCAAACTGACCCTTTTTAGTCATTAAACAAACAACAATAAAGCACTTAAGCTCTAGACAATATACAAAGCACAAGAGACACAGAGAAAGGCAAAAACCAGTCCCTGCTCCCAAGGACCATACATTGTGATAATGGTTTTAACTGCTGTTGTAAAGATGTGAAAGTCTCTCTTATAGCAGTTCAGTGGCACCATTGGATAGAGTGTGCTGGACTTGGAATCAGGGAGACAACCTGAATTCAAACCCTGACTTAGACACTTTACTTTCTGTGTAATCCTAGGCAGTCACGTCTCTCATTTTCAGTCTCAATTTCCTCAAATGTAAAATGAGGATAATAGCAGCACCTATATCACAAGTTGTTGTGAGGATAAAATCACACACACACACACACACACACACACACACACACGTAAAGTGCTGTGCAAATTTTAAAACACTATACAGATTTTAGCTATTGCTCTTATTGTTTAATTAAATTCACGAGAAAAGCAAGCAGTAGTAGATAGAGAGCTGGACTTAAAGTCAGGAAGATCTGGGTTCAAATTCCACTTCAGACACCAAGTATATGATTCTGGGCAAATCACGTAATGTCTTAAGCCTTAATTTCCTGGATTTAATGACCTAAGGTTCATGAAGCTCTAAGTTAATGATTTTATGATCCTTTAAAGAGCTTATAATCTAACTAAAAAAGAATTCAGTGATATCAGTGGATACGATCAGGTAGTTCTCAGATAAAGAAATTAAAACTATCTATAGTCATATTAAAAAATGCTCTAAATCACTATTTATTAGAGAAATGCAAATTAAAACAACTCTCAAGTATGACCTCACATCTATTAGTTTGACTAATATGACAAAAATGGAAAATGATAAATGTTGGAAGAGATGTGGGAAAATAGGGACTTTGGTACACTGCTGGTGGAGATAAGAATTGATACAACCATTCTGGAAAACATTTTGCCCAACAGGCTATAAAATTATTTTTATCCTTTGACCTAGAAATTATATACCATATGTAAAATAGAATATCATGTCTACATCCCAAAGAAATCAAAGAAAAGAGGAAAGGACATTTGTACAAAAATATTTATTGCATTTCTTTATGTGGTGGCAAAGTATCAGAAACCAAGCTGTGACTTACTCTGCCTCGTTCTACTTGTGTTGTCAACATTACAACCACAGAGGAACCTTGCTCCCAAGTCATCTGCCAAAAATCCATACAAGTGTTTGGTAATGGCCCCTGACATGCAATGTACTGATTTATAATGCTGGAAGAAGGGATTTCCATCTAAAAGGAAAAGAATACAGGCACAATAATTATGCTATTTAATTATCATCTCTTTTGGTCAACTAAGTATATGAATCATAGATTACATTTTTGCTGGATAATTTAGATTGAATTATGAAATTGGATTAAAATGAATATGGACTTTAAGGATGAAAAAGAAAATGAAGGAAATGATAAGATAAATTTTCAGGACTGTTTCTGTTTGCCCATGTGTCTCTTTGTAAGACAAATTACACTGGAAAAGTATGTATACTATAAAGAAAGAAAAAGATATGTCCTAATGTCTAATTCTAGGAAAAATAGACATATTTAAAGTACATAGTTTTTGACATAAAATTTCTTGCTAATCAGCAGTCATTATTTTATTATTGTCAGCTTTATGAAAATAATTTCAATAAAAAATTACTAATTATAATGTGCTGATGAGTGAATCTTATTAACCCATTTAATGATAGTACAACAAATCTTTATTACCAGTGCCTAATTTTATTAGGAGAGGAATGTTTTTGGCAGTGCTGAGCATCATAACATCTCATTTGGAGAAAGCAGGAAGCCAGGCTTTATTTATTTCAACAGACACATATTAAGCAATTAGCATGGGCAGGTGCTGGGAATGCAAAGACAAAAGTGAGGCAGTGTCTGGTCTCAAGGAGTTTACACTCTATCAGAGGGCAGGAGAGAAACAATATGAATACAAGGAAATGTGTAAAAATTTCAAGGGGAGGCAGGGTGCTAGCAATGAATGTTTTATGTAAGACATAGTACTTCTTATTGAGACTTAAAGAAGGTTAGGGATTATAAAAAGGTAAGGTTAGAAGGAAATATATTCCAGACATGAAGGACAGCCTACAATGTGGAGATGGAAGATAGAATGTTGAGAATGGGGAATAGCCCATACACGAACAGGCTGGCTGAGCTGGAAGACTGAATTTATGAAGGAGAATCTTATACAATATGATAGAAATGATTTAAAATTACTAAAGAAAGGCATTTTAACTTTATCCTATAGAAAAGCAAATTTTGAAGCAGTGGAGTGATAGATCAGACCAGATCAATTTGGCAGCTGAGTGGAGAATAAGCAGAGGAGAATAGCCTTGAAATAGGGATACTGAGTAAGGAGCTACTGTGGTAGCCCTGCAAGGTGATAAGATTTAATTTGTGTCCCAGGCTCCACACCCAACTCTGAATTTTCTCTACCATGCCAGAGAAGCCTTCTTATCTTGTAAAATCCCTCTACCCATGCAGTCTTCTCACCATAGAACATCTCTGCCCCTCTAGGAACTTCACTGTTGAGGAAAAGCTCAGACCAGGTTTTCTCTATTTCTTTCCTGTTTCTGACTCTCCAGATTTTTCTATGTCCTCACCATGGGGAGATGAAAGATAAAATGTTGTGTATGGGGTATGACAATGTAGTCTTTCCCCTTCTTTCCAGCTCTGTGTTATAAGTTATTTTCCCCACAGAGATTAAGTTCCTTAAGGGCAAGGGCTATATTTCTGTTTGTATTGTATTGTCAACACTTTGCAAAGTCCCAGACACACAGTAACTGCTTATTAAGTGCTTCCTGATTTATGGTAGGGTGTAATCACATGGGTGGAGAAAAGGGAGAGGAAGAATTAATGTGGAAACTAAATGTATATGGGAAAAAATGGTTGAGGGGGGAAGAAGAGTTGAGGATGATGTAAAGGTTTCCAACCTTAGTTACAGGAGTAGTAGGGACTTTCATAGTAATCAGGAAGATGTGCTGAATTCATTTTGTCTCCAAGACATAGGTAGCTGCTCTGGAAAAATTGTTTATTGTCCTAATTATACCTAATATTATTATGACTTTAGAACAGTTTTACAGAGAGCCAACTGTGCACTTCTTTGAGATAAGCAATTATTTGTGACTGGATTCTTTTAATTTTGTTATATGCTAACACAGACTATGTAGTTTATTGAGAGAATGTGTTGTAAGGTTCAAGAATTTCTGCTCCTGTTTATTTACATGAATAAGGCACTTTAAGAAAAAGGTTAAAACATTATTTTAAGTCTCCACTAAATATGGGCGGAAAATGAAGAACATTTAAGGACTTGTGATTTTAAAAAAAACAATTCTAAATTTTAAAATGCCCTACCCATTCCAAAAATACCACTGATATAATAAAAAATTAGACTTACATTTATATAATTTGCATTGATATAGTCATCATTATCCTTTAAAATGACCCGTGTGGCATCATCTGACAAAAAGAATATTAAAAGAATGTTTTATTTGGCAACCATAAATCAGAAAGACCAAAATATTAACACACTAATTTTAAAAAATATACTTACAAGGCGAAATATCTCTGTATCTATTTTTGGAAATATTTTGAGGTAATTTGGCACAAGACATTGTCATTCCAGGCTTTTTCCTATAGAGCTGCTATAAGAGAACAAGTCAGATGGTTCTGTTACACTGATCTGGTTACACAGGATCTGCATTATCACACAAACAGCATCTATATATGTACATGAGTAATTTCCAGACTGTATTATAATGAGAGTTGTTATTTTTTATGATGTTATTTTTTCAATTATTTTTTCATAGTTCATGTGATAACTTGTGATACTCTTCTTGGTAACTTGCTGAAAACAATATTAAAAAATTTTATTAATTTTTAATTATTTGTTCTTCACCATAAAATAGGACACTACATTTGGATTTGGCTCTGCTACATAAATATAACGCTTTGGTACTTTTTTCATTTTCCTTACTTTTATTTATCAATTTTGTATTTTGTAAAAGAATTTGGATCAATAACCTTACACATCAATTACCATAATATTATGATATAATGCTAATTATAATTTACAATTATGCAGAATTTAAAATTTTCCAAAGCACTAAGGCTCATAGGAGAGTGACTTGCCTGTGTTAAACAACCACAACAGTAAAACACAGGTAGGAGAGTAACTTGCTCATGTTAAATAACAACAACAGAAAAACACAGGTAAATATCATGGATGATGCTTGTACTTCCTTTTAAAAATCAAAGCACAGTATTCCTTTAAAAAAAGATAACTCATTGCAATAATGATAATTATAAATGTGTTAATAAGGAGGATACTGTTGCATATACTTTGTAAGATGTTTATAAAGTATACCAGTTATCCTCCTTGAAGGAAAGCCCAAGAGTGAACCTTCGTTCACTAGGCTCAGTGCACAAACTGCCTTGGAGACTATCATATATATATAAAATCTATTTATCTGTATTATACAGTTAAATATAAGGATTAATATAGCAGGATGCCTTATCTCTAAGGCAGTAATGGGCAAACTTTTTAAAGAGGGGGCCAAAGGAAAGGAAATGCTCATCTGTCAATCTGTTTCTAAGGCAACTCTTTCGAAGTTTCATTGTATTGTATCCTACTCCTTGTATTCGTCATATTAGGAATAATGTCGCATGGCTGGATAGAACATTTCAGGGGGCTGCATCTGGCCTGGGCCATAGTTTGCCCATCACTGCCCTAAGGGAACTAAAGTCTCCACCCACTTTCCTTTCACAGCAAGGTGAATTTCTTCTTGGTCTTGGGAATTCACCCAAGCTACTCTTCCAAACTCCTTATCAATAACTAAACCCAAAACCGCTATCTAACTAGGCTAACTAAATCCTTAAGTATAAGTAAAATTATCCATATTAAGATTGTCTCCAAGTATACAAAAACAGTTAGCCAAAATGTCAGAGGCTCACTGAGCAGAGTGTGGCTCTGAGGTAGGACTCAAGAGTTCAGGCAAGCAGGTCTTCTGGTCTTTCTTCCTCCAAACAAAAGTTGTCACAGCAGCAGGTATAAATCAGTCTTCTTCCTGATGTTTCCCACAGTGAGAAAAGGAAAAACCCTCAAGATATTTCAAGAGTTTTCTCTTCCTTTCACCTTACAAGCAGAGCTATGATCAGAGAGAGCGCAGAGCTGACTAATCCCCACAGTGGTCAGGGATTAACTGACACAGAACTCTTCTTGCTCTTCCCCCTTCTAATTCCAAGCCTTGCCCAGAATTCTTTTTGCCTCAGTCACTTTCCAGCCACTGAGACAACCTTACAAAATTCCTTAGCTTATCAAAACCTTATCAATATATTCCTAATTTCATCTCTATAATTCTGCATCATTAAGTTGCCAGGGTTCAAAACTCTCACTGCAATTCCCATTAGTTTTGTAACATTAATTTCTGATAAGAAAATGGAGACCAGGATGAGTGACAGCCAACAGTTTAGAATTTGGAACTTACCCTGATGCCATGAGCCAAGGGGGAAAAGGTAGTTGCCACCAGCACTATAAAAAGGCAGAAGCTGAATCAAACTTTCTCTCAGTTGTGAGAAGGGGACCCCAGGTGGCTGGGTGGGTAGGCCAAGCAATCTGCTTAAGTTACCTGTATGCTGTTTATAATCTTGTTTCATTGATTAACACATCACCAACTACTGAATAGAGCTGTGAGATATATACCAACTATCTGATTATCAAGAAGAACATCATCAAACTCACACCGCCTGGTCAGGGCCGAGGTGCCCAGCCTGATCAGAGCTAAAAAGGGAGAGGAACCTTTCCAGGCAATACATTAATTGTCAATTGACCATCCAACTTGATCATCTGTAGTCTAGCATAGATTCCCAACACCTTCTTCCTCAACCCTGATCCTTCCTCTGAGTTTATTATAATTAAATTCTTGAAACCTATTTAGGTGAAGGCTGTTATTATCCTAAAGATCAGTCTAATAGTCTTGCATGTAAAGGGGAAAGGGAATACTTTAGTTAAGTCGCAATCAACTGTGTTATCCATTTATTATCAACATCTATCCTCATCATTACCATCTATCCATTAACTCAACCCCAAGACAAGTAGCCAGAGAAGCTGTGATTTAGTTCATAGCTTCTCACTTAGTCTCAGGTGGGAACTGGTGCTCACTTAGGCTTCCTATCCTTACTCAGCTGAGGTCCTTATACCATCTGGGGACCTCAGGCCATCTATGAGGCCAAAACCAGAAGCACCATACCACCCATAACAGTTTATATTATATTGTCCACACTTTCTATGTCATTACCTCAATTCCTCAATACCTCAACCATTCCTTAATTCTCATTTTGCTGTTCTGTAACTATACTGTCCTGGTTACATCTTCATAATGTACTTGCACCCTTTTGCATCTCTAGTTTTTGTGCATTCCCACTAGCTATTTGGGAATACTTAAGACAAATACCTGATTTTATATAGTCTTGCATTACATTAAGTCTGAGGCTTGCTATGAGTTGCAGCAGCATCTAGCATTACACTTGTTTAAGAAATATGGTCTCTGGTATGCATTACTAAACCCATTGCTAAACCAGTTGTTATATTCATAATTATTCTGTCTAAATTTGTTGTGGTTGTTAAATGGACTGCCTCAGTGTCCCCTGTAACTGTCCTGAGAATTGTCCTCCAAATCTACAGTCCCTCATCATGTGGCCAGGTCTGTTGCACAGATAGCATCTTGGTGGGTTTTGCCTATATTGCCTTGAGTTGTAATTATTCCTAGGTGGTCTATATGTCCTCAATGCAGCCACAGCCTTATTTTGTTGGACTTCATTTTCTTTTCATTTTAATTTCAGCTCTTTTATCTCCCTGATTAGATTATCAATGACATTGTTCTTCTCATATGATTTTTTTGTCTTTGTCATCCTGGTATATATATATGTAGCAACCCTTTTAAGTTCATCTAGCTCCATACTACTAAGCCAATTTGGACAGCTGCTCCTGAAAAAATTTCTAACTGGGCAAGCATTTTTCACAAATTGATGGTGTCCTCAGTCAACAAATCAATTCCTACCCATTTTTCTCCACATTCTATCACATGGTCTAGAAAACTTGACGGGGTCTCTCCTACCTCCTACCTAAGTTGTTAAAACTTTGACTAGGTCCCTAGGTACTTAGAATTCAATCTCATGGTTTCAGTAATGGCTTCCCTGGCCCTGGAAAGTTCCCAGTAAGATGAAACGGGGGTGGGGCAGGTAGTGACTTGACCAGGGTCACAGAGCTGGGAAGAGTCTGAGGTCAGATTTGACCCCAGGATTTCCCTTCTCTAGGCCTAGCTCTCCATTTACTGAGCAACCCAGATACCCCAGTTACAGTTTAATCTTCAAATAGTTAATTTAAAATTTAAAAAATAAAGGTCCACCTTTTTATTTATGAAAGGAATAAATATGTCATAACTTTTTGTTGGAGCTAAGTAGCAGACTTTTAGTAATATTTTTACTTAGGAAAAGTGATTTTTAACTTAAAAAATTATGATCTTGGGCATTCTAATCAGGATAATTTTAAACTGCAAAAAAATTCCATTTATTATTCTTTAATGTTTAAAAAAGGGTTGTTTTTCCAAAGTGTGGAAAATATAGGTAATGGAGAACACCAGGGATATTATAATAAAACTAAGTGATTGTGGGTACACACCCTGGGGTTTAGGAGAGACTGGACCAGGATGAAAAGACCAGAGTTTACTGGATTCACACAAGAATGGCAGTTGGTCTTAACTGTCACACAGCTCCCCCTAGGCCAGAGTCTAGAAACAAGCAGGCAAGGTAAAAGGGATTAACTGGTTTTAATTATGTACAACTAAAAGGTGGGATAGGGATGTCTACTCTAAAACCTTAAATCCTAATGACAAAACCCACAGGGCAAAGGGGAGAACTTATTTCTACACTAATCTAAGTGATCTAACAGGCAGGGCCCAAGGAGCAGTAATGGAGTCTCTGGGTGACTGCCTCAGATCTGGTCCTGCCAGGCTTGAGCAGCACAGCTAAGGGCTGATGTGGCTTTGGGGTTCTCACTCTAATCTACCAGTGATCTCTGGAAGCCAAGAGCCAAGGTGGTCTCAGGTACCAAGTAGAGAAGGTGTGCTTGAGACACTGTCCACCAGATCCCAAACTTATCCTCTTCCCTTGGTACAGCACTGAAGATCTTGACCTCTTTGCTAGATGTCACCACCACACAGGATCCCAGGGAAATCAGGATGCAGGGGGTGTCCTTTACTCTGAGATCTCCCAGGGCTAACCACAGTTTGTGCTAACCCCTAATGGAGTTCCTCTCAGAGCACAAGGCCCTTCTTTCTGCTCCTTCATTCCATCTTGGAATTCCTAGGTCCAGCTCCTTCCTGCTAGGTACACCTTAATTCTTAATTACTAACTAATCTAATCTTCCTCACAACAAAAGTAGAGAGAAATTTGTATAAATTCTTATGCTAGAATTTATAATGAAGCATTTTGATACTCAACACTTTAAAAAAATCAGTTAGTTACATACAGTAAAAAATATAAGATTGGTGGCTATTGTGATAATTAGATTAAGTCTACATTGCCCATTTTTAGATTTAATCACCAAAGGTGAGAACATCTCTAATTCTGGGAGGTCCATAACCCACCTCTGCTAGAGTGGGTGATGAATCAGAATCAACTGACTGCCCCCTAGGCAGTACTATGAGAAGCATCTATTGTGATTGGACATGCAAATTAGGAGGGAGATACAGGAAGTGACGCATAAGTGACCCCTTTAAAAAGAGGGAGTTGAGTGAGTGTGAGGTCTTCGGTGGAAGAGAGCATCTGGTGAGGACCTCTTCTGGTTCATGGAGGAGTGTTGGAATGCTGAGACTCTGGTGGGACCTCTGCTTCCCTTTGAATTGTCACATAGGTAAGTCAGGCTGACTCTCTTTCTCCCACCTTGGTGTTTCTGGAGGCTCTACCCTCAGGGAGGCCTCTCTTGCCTCTCTAATTGTAAAAGGCCTTGTGGCTAGAAGCCTTGTTTAATTAACCTCTGTGCCCCTCTGCTGGGGCCTCTAAATTCTTACCTGGTCTGGGCCTCTGGTCCGGGCCAGAGTTTCTCTCTCTCAATTTCCCTACTTTCAACCTTCCTAATTGTAAATAAACTTCCATGAAAGTCAATTTTGACTTGAGATTACTCTTAATTGAGGATTGTTAATAGTTCAATCCTCTGGCGACCATCTTTTAATATATTGAACCCCCCAAATCCCCTTTTTTCCCCTTACACTATATAAAACTCTTTTCAATTTTCTTGAAATATACAGTGTTAAAATATACTGACACACAAGGAAATGTTATGAAGTTACATAGGATTTAATCCTTTTAACTCTTTTTCAGAGACAGATGCTTTCAAGAGTTGTAAATTTATAGTTCATGGATATTAAGGTTGACTATTCAAAACCATGGAATTAAGACTGGAAAACTAGTAAAGACTTTATAAAGCAAAAGACAAAACATTTTCAAAAACACAAGATCCTTGTTACTTACATCAAACTGTGTAAGGATTGTTCCAGTGTCAAGACCCTCAGCAAGCTGGATCATTGATTCCCTCAAGGCATTATCATTTTGATGAACACCATCTAGTGGGGATTTTTCAGGGATATACTGGAAGTCTGGTTCATTCTCAAATTTTTCTTCTACTACATCATATACAGCTACAAAGGAATATGGAAATTATTAATGTCTTTCACTTGTTGGATATGTTCTTTTGACAAACAGATTAAAGAAAGATTAATTTAAGAAGAGATATATGAAATTTAGCATATATTACCAGTATAAGAAAAATGGCCCTAGAATGCTAAGTAAAACCCTTATAACCTTTTGTCTAGATCAGTGGTTCCCAAACTTTTTTGGCCTACTGCATCCTTTCCAGAAAAAATATTACTTAGTGCCCCCTGTTACATACTATCACCACCCCCTTACAGTTATTCACCACCCCCAAATGTACCTGTGGCCATCACTGCCCCCCTGGATCGCTGCATCACCTACCGGGGGTGGTGGCACCCACTTTGGGAATCACTGGTCTAGATCATTACCAAAAAGTAAATCAAAGTCTATTCTAAAAATGTATTTCAGAGGGGTGAAGATTCAGAGTTTCTTTAGCCAGCTTTGACTGAAGACCAACAACATAACTGGCAGGCAGCATTCTGTACAAAACAAGGAGGAACTTCTGATGGCAGAGAAGGGTTTGAGTGTGAATGGTGTTCTGACAGCTATTAGTGCAGAAGCCAACAGCTCTGAATCATCTCTAAAGGTGAAGACAAACTGTTCTTTGAAAGGGTTCCAAGGATTCTTACCCATTGATTCTAGTGCTTAAGCATAGACCAAAGACCTGCTTTTCATGAATATAGTTGCCCCAACTTAAAATGGAGAGGAAAGACAATATTAGGATAGAATTTTGGCAGACTTTGATGACCAGAAGAAAGTAGGATTACGAGACTGTGCCTAAATTCTAAGACAGAAGGGTAAGGGCTAGACAACAAGTTTAAGTGACTTGCACAGTGTCACAAAGCTACAAGATGTCTGAGGCCAGAGGTGAACCCAGGCTCTCCAGCTCCAGCTTTGGGGCTTTATCCACTGTCCTATCTAGCAACCCCAATGTGATAGTACCTTAAACGACTGTAGAAGTGTCCAGACCAGTAGCTGGGAAATCTTCCTGTATAAAACCTGAAGGTGCTATTAAAAACTCAACCCCTGCTGAAAAGGGGTCTGAGGTCCTTATCATATCTAGGTTCTGCCTCTTCTTGGGTTTAAATGAAGCCTCTCCTTGATATGTGTCCAATTCCCCCCCCCCCCCAATAGTAATTTTTTGTTTATCACCTCTTTCATCTTTTATTGTTTTTTTTTTTTTTAAAGTCATTTTCCTATATAAAGGCAGATGAGCAGCCTGGAAGACAAGAGGATACCTGGATTTTTTGCTGGTTCATTAGTGGCCTGCCATGGAGGGCCTGAGAAAGTGAGATCCAGTTCTTTGCTCTTTAGTTTCCTGCCTCACTAATCTCAGATGATTAAGGATAATATTGACCAAATCTTTTGTAGTGGCATCTTCAGAAGCTTCAGTGGGATGCATATAGTTAAGAAGTTGACAGTTAAGCATAGTATAATGGGAAGAGTCCTGGATTTGAAGTCAAAGGACTTGTATTTATTTATTTTTATTTATTTTCTTAAACCTTTACCTTCCGTCTTGGAATCAATACTGTGTACTGGCTCCAAGGCAGAAGAGTGGTAAGGGTAGGCAATGGGGGTCAAGTGACTTGCCCAGGGTCACACATCTGGGAAGTGTCTGAGGCCAGATTTGAACCTAGGAAAGGACTTGTATTTAAAACCCAGAAATTGGATTAGATATTGTTAAGGTTAATTCTGGCTTGAAATGCCACAAACTTAAAAAGAGCATATATATAAAGGCTGAATAAGTTTTATGATTCTCAATCTTATTAAAGGAAAAGCATGACTTTTAACAGCTTTAAGGACTATGTTTTAAAATCATGAAGGCATTCATCTTAAGTCAGTCATAAGTCAAGTGTGCAATTATAAATGTTTGTCACATATACCTAAAGTATGGATCATTGGGTTTAAACCTATTGATACAGGCAGCTGAAATATTATTTACTATTAAAAGAATGATACCCAATTAACTGAGGCATATGCTTAGTGTATCCAACTGATTCTTTCTGTATATCTCCTTTATAACAGAGGAAAAGAAAACTATCAGTTCCTAGATCATATAAGTGAAAATCCCTGTTTACCTTCACAGTCCTTTGGATGCAGAATAAGTGCCTCTCTGCATCTCTGGGCATCATCCATGAGTCTTTCTCTTTCTCACCCCCCTTCCCCGCTATCCAGTAGGTTGCCAAGTCCTATTGATTTTAATTTTGTAATATGTTCCCTCAGACAATGCACATTTGGTTATTTCAAAAGCCTGCTGGTAGATCTCCCTGCCTCAATTCTTTTCCCTTTCCAGTCCCATCCTCCATTTGGCTGCTCAATGACTCTTCCTGAAGTGTAGACTTGACCACACCACACTTCTATTTAAAAAACTTCAGGGGTTCCTTGATCCCTCAAGAATCAAATTTATAATCCTGTTTAGCATTCTAGGCTCTTCATAACCTGACCCCCGCCTACCTTTCCAATGTTTTTACACCTCACTCCTGTGTAAATGGAATTAGATCATCCTCATTCATTGCTAGACTCTAGCCATCAAAAATAATGTCACCCCACCCAACTTAGAATTAAGTGGGGAGAGGAAGGTCTGTTACCCACACGTGACAATAAGTAACAAATCAAAAACAAGGGACTGCCCTTTGGGCAGTCCAAAAACAATGTTGAGGCTGCCATTTATCCATTTGAAATTGGAGATGGATGCAGGAAGTGATGAAAGATGCCATCGTTTAAATATGATGGTAACTTCCTGTGGAGGAAGTTGGTGCTTTGAACTTGGTGTTGAAGGATCTCTGGAGAGACCTCTGACTGCTTCCCTCTGAATTGTCACGTGGGTAAGTTAGGCTGACTCTCTCTCTCTTCCCTTGGCATTTCTGGAGGCTCTACCCTCAGGGAGGCCTCTCTTGCCTCTCTAATTGCTAAAGGCCTTGTGGCTAGAAGCCTTGTTTAATTAACCTCTGTGCCCCTCTGCTGGGCCTCTAAATTCTTACCTGGTCTGGACCTTTGGTCTGGGCCAGAGTTTCTCTCTCTCAATTTCCCTACCTTCAACCTTCCTAATTGTAAATAAACTTCCATAAAAGTCATCCTGACTTGGGTCTATTTTAATTTGAAATTGAGTTAATCCGATTTCTGGCGACCATACCTTAAATATTTAGTTTCTCCTCTTACACTCCCCTCCGTGTTCTCTAGGATCTAGTGACCAGCTCTCTTTCTGTTCCTCACATAAGATACTATCTCCAGACTCTGGGGACTTTTAGCTGTTGCCCATGCCTAGAATAATCTCTCTTCCTTGCCTCTGCCTCCTGGCTTCCTTACCTTCCTTCAAGCCCCAGTTAAAATCTCACCATTCTATAAGAAGCCTTTCTTTCTCTTAGTGTTAGTGTCTTCTCTTGATAAATGTCCAGATTACCTTATATGTAGTTTGTCTGTACAGATGTTTTTATGTTGTCTCATCCATTAGACTGTGAGCTACTTAAGAGTAGTGATTTGTCTTTTTTTTTCTCTGTATTCTCAGTGCTTAGCATGGTGCCTGGTAGATTGCAGGCACATAATGAATGCTTACTGACTGGTCATTCATTTACCCTATTGCTATGTTTTTGGGCTCCAGGGCCTTTCTAATGCCTCCTCCTCATGTGACTGCCAGGCTTTGCCATCCACACTGAGGATGAGCCCTAAGGATCTCTGTGCCTTGTTATTTCACTATATGGCTTTCCTCTTCTTCTGCATGATGTCTCCCTTATAAGAATTAGATATAATAACAGAAATTGTCTTACTTTTCTATTTGCATCCCTAGGTCCTGGAAAAAACAAGCATTTAATGTCTCTGTCTTTATTCTTCCTTCTCTCCCACCCTCTTGCCACATTACTCAAATAAAATCAGGATGGAAAAATTATATTTTATTTCAAAGAAACAGGCCAAGTGAAGAGGAATGCAAAAGTAGGGGAGCAGTGTCTATGAAGAGATACTTGTATGAAGAAATCCAGGCATTAGGAAGAGTAAAACATGGCAGAAGACATTTGTGTAAATATCAATGGAGGGAAAAAATAAAAGTGATAATCCCCTGGATTAAAGAGGAAAGAAATTAGTTTGGTAAATAGATCACAAACCTTGTATAGAGGTTGATGTAATAATTATGAAGTACTTTAAATTTTCAGTTGTTTACTGGAACTCTCTCTGAAAGCAGAGAAGCTAATCATTTCTTGCCTTGCTTTAATGATAATTTCATCCTTCAAAAGGCAGAGGATCTGATAAAAGGAATTCTATTCTGGATGTAATTCTCACCAATAGTGAGTAACTATCTTTTGGAGAGGAAATGGTGAGAATGTTGGGGAAAAGTGTTTGAACCAGGAGAATAATTTATGCAATAACAATATCATTTTAAAGTCAAACAACTTTGAAAGACTTAGGAATGCTGACCAATACAAGATCAATCACATTTTCGGATTAGGCATGCTATCCATTTCATAAAAGCAGAGTGATGGTTCTGGAAGACATATATTTTTTGGCCAAGTGTAGGAATTTGTTTTGCTTGACTAAACATGTTTAAAAAAATTTTATTCTGAACTTAGCAAACCAAATAAAATGAGCATTTTCACATACATTTACATGGTAGAATAGAAAAAGACAGTACATGTAACTATAGATCTCTATTATGTACAGTTTGTTTTAAATATATATAAAAAATACAGCCTTTAATTTTCAAAGCTATCTTGTCTGTTTCCTTCTATTCTCATCTCTGCATTAAAAAAAATTCTTTCTTTCCTTGCTTCCTGCCATTCTATGCCTCCTTTCTATTTACCCCTCTTTTGGGGGAGGGGACAAAAGGATAACAAAGCCTTACTAACAAATATACAATGCATATTATATCATTTCTGCTATGCAAAATGGAGAGCAGAATGATTGACGCTTAGCAGTTTAGAACTTGGAACCAACCAAGCTTGCCATGAGCCAGCAAGGGGAAGGCAGTTGCTGGCAGACTATAAGAAGCAGGAATTTGAACCAACAGCTCTTTCACAATTTGAGAAGGGGATTTTTGGTGGGAGGTTGGTTGGGAATTGGGGTAGGCCAAATCAACCCAGACTACCTGCATCCAGTTCTAATCACTACTACACCATCAACTTCTGTGTGAATCTGTACTATACATCCTAATCAATCACCGTCAAGGAAGAAGTGCTATTGCTTTGTTATGAAATGAAGAAATGCTTTGTTATGAAATGAAGTTTTTGTTTTATTGCTTTGTTATGAAAGGAAGAAATTGCTTTGTTATGTAATGAAGAATAAAAATGAAGAAAATTTTAGAAGACAAAAAGAAACAATTCTCATTGAGAAAAAGGAAAATTTTCTAATGTGGCTACAGTAGAAATTTCCCAACCCGCTTAAATTTTAAAAAGACAAATGAAGAAAAGAAAGAAAATGAAGCAAAGAAGGCAATACAAAATGAAGCTAAAGGGGTGGCACACGCCACTAAGAACAGCATCAGTCAGTTAATAAGAATTCTTTTAAGAATGTAAGTTAGAAAAATAAGCATTTATTAAGTGCCTAAATGTATGCCAGTCATTGTGCTAAACATGTTACAAATTTAATTTAATTTTTTTTTTAAACCCTTAACTTCGGTGTATTGTCTCATAGGTAGAAGAGTCGTAAGGGTGGGCAATGGAGGTCAAGTGACTTGCCCAGGGTCACACAGCTGGGAAGTGTCTGAGGCCGGATTTGAACCTAGGACCTCCTGTCTCTAGGCCTAACTCTCAATCCACTGAGCTACCCAGTTGCCCCAAATTTAATTTAATTTAATCCTCACAACCCTAGGAAGTGCTATCATGTCTTTTAAGCACTGTGTGCTTTTTTTTAAGGCACTTACTCAAGAACCAGAAATTTAAAAAGGCCTGGGGAGATAAAGGGTTGGAGAAGCGCAAATACTGTTCTAATTTTCAAAAAGGGAAAGAGAATGGAGTCAGAAAACAATAGGTCTGTGAGTATGACTTTAATTCCTGGCAAAATTCTAAAATGTACTGTCAAAGGGATACTTAATGAACACTTACAAAAGAGTCAATGTGACTTTAGCATTGGTCTAACTTTAATTCCTTCTGTCAGGATTACTAAACAGGCAAGCCTTCATACCAAAGGTACTACTTCTGTATACTCTACACTGCCCTTTTCAGGGCTGCTTTCCTCCTTTGGTGTCCACCTGCCACCCTGCTCTCACTTGGGGCTCTTAAAGCATGTAGCATGCACAGTGGCCACATTCTAGTAAACCATTTTGGCAGGCAGGCTGAACCAGGGTGAGGAAACCAACAGATCTCAAAACTGTTGGTGAGAAGGGGTATGTCTACTCCACACAGGGGAAAGCTCCCTCCTATGTAAGAGGTAGATGAGAACAATTTGTTCCAATAGCCATGAAGGTGGAAGAAGCAGGTGCTGTGGAGTGCTTAAAGCTTGGTTAGACATCCAAGAAGCCAAGGTCACCTATTACATCCTGGGACATTACTGTGATTTTTGGCTTGTCTCTTTACTTGGATGACTCTGGAAGAGAGTGTGAGGCTGATAACTTTGTGCAACTCTGTCTCTCTTAAACTCTATTTATGCATGTGTCAAAAGACATTATCCAGTGATGTCATTTTGGTCCTCTTCCAGAAAAAAGGACACCAAAAACTAACCAAACAGGTATATTAGAGAAATGTTTTAAACATATTTTACTGAGTTTTCTGAAAGACATTTGACAAAGGCTTTCATATTATTTTTGGGGAAAAGCAGGAGAAATATGGCCTCCACACTATAGCTGTATATAGAATATTCTGAATGGTTGGACTCAAAAGTGTTTTATTGGGATATAGCAACTTGGAAGGAGGTTTCCATATGGGATGCCATTAAGATCTACATTTGACTCTTATTTTTTTTCACTTTTGTCAATAGACTTGTTTCCAGAAGTAGAACTGCTTACTTTGACAGGTATAAAGTTCTCTCTCTTTAGAATGTTCAAGTCCATGTTGGATAACCATGTCAGCTGTATAAAGCAAATTCTTTTTTAAGTTAATGGTTGAACTATATAATACTGAGATGCCTTGCAAACAAATTTTGTGATTCTGTGAGAGGCAATTATTGCTAATATAGGCAATTAATTTTGATGCTTTGAGGACTTTTTCATCACAACAATTGATGTTATGAAAAATTCTCAGTAATTCTAAGGTAAAGGAAATAATACCAAAGAACAAAGCTGATTGAGGTTAAAGAGGTTAAACTACCATGGTGAAAGACTTTAAAGCTCAATTTCTACATTACCTGGGACCATAAATGCTCAGGGGTCTACCAACATGGTGGTATACTAACAGTTCCTAAGGAGATCTTATAATATACTTAGTCCAGGCAAAGAAGAAAGGCTGCAAAAAGAGGTATGTTTGGGGCAAAATTTTGTTTAAAAGTTTCTAACCAACTTACTCTACTATTTATCACACTTCATTAAGTTTGGTTCAGGAGAAGGATTTGAGAAAATTCATCTCTTTTTTTTCTTTGCATAGGAAGAGAACTAAGGATTTGGAATGTAGCATATGTTGTCAGATCTAGTGGAGGAACTGATTGAGTTTGCTGAATTGCATTCATCTTTTTCTTTCTTTTTTTTTCTTTTAAAAAAAAAGGGTATCAATTTCTGAGCAGAGGAAAAGGAAGGATATATTTGGAGATGAAGGTGACACAAAATTTAAAGTTATCAATAAAAATGAGATTTAAAGAAAATAAATGGTATGTTGGTTCTAGAGTATTCAAATGAAGAAAAAGATCGTTTCAAGTAACAACCTGGGTGACTGGGACAGGGCAGCAAGAGATGATAGATATCACATTTTCTGGTGCTTCCTGACCTGATCTAGGAGTCACCGGGCAAATGATGTTCTGGAGAAGACACATGGAAAAGTTAAGGTAAGGCGTCAGATGAAGAAAATCCCTCATTTTACATTTTTATATGCTACTATATTACTGAAATTGAAGAGAAGTAGCAGTGACAACAGTCCATAGGGGGAAAAGGGAAATCTGGACCTGTGATTTCAGTGGTTTAAAGGAATTCTCTAGTGTGGAAACTTTCTTCACTTATGCAGATAACTCATTTGCAACATATAGTCTTAGAGAATTTGTAGCCTTAAAGAGCTGCCTGGAGTATTATGAGTTGACTTCAAGGACTAAGAATTAGTTCTGTTGGAGGTAGGACTTGAAGTAGGGTCTTCTCTCCTAAGTCATCCTTTTATACAGTATGCCACTCTATCCTTCTATTTACATACAAGAATGAGGTGATTTCTATTTCTATTCTGTACCAAGAAAAAAAATTTGGATTTTTAAATTGATTTTTCTATTTGACTAATGTCTTTTATATCAACTCTTTCTGAAACTTTTTGTAATGCTGGTTATCTTGACTAATCTGTTATGTTTAGAGGGTTAAAGAATAAGATGCAATTAGAAATCTCTTCACAACTCTATAAAACATACATAAAAATCCCCACAATAATATCTTGTCAAAGAATTTTCCACAGGGTGGATGATCAAGGTTCAATGAAATATATAGACAGAGCTAAGAAGATGAAGTCTCAACATTATATATTAAAAAAAAAACAACAAAAAAAATCACTCACCATTGGGCCGAACTAGGAGCACAAGTTCCCCTGAGTGTCTCTCACAGCTAGCTTTAATAAACATGACAACTTGATCATGCGTATGTTCTGCGATGTCCCTGCCATTAATTAATACAACTTGATCCCCTTCATTCAATCGAGGGACACAGAGATCAGCCTAAAATATGATGCAAATAAGGTTTCAGATTCTCAATTCTTATTTAGATCAAAACATTACATTTTTGATGGCAATATTATCAGGAGAACATTAGATCCAGAAATCTCAATTTTAACTATAAAACAATCTAAATGCATCTTATATTCAGATAAAAACTAGAGCTTAATTATTCCTTGACTGCCAGAGAATTCATTCTTTATTCATGGAAGGGCCTAAAGCTGCTCCTTCTGAGGTTTTGTGTTACCTGTCTAGATTATAGAAAGAATTACTGACCAGAAGCTAACTGTTTACATGTAGCAGCAGTCAGTTGATACAGTTCTTATACGTTTGTTAAAATTTAGATGATTTTGTCTTTATTCAGGAAGAATCTAGTGGATACATACAGTATCTTCCACATAATCTGAAAAGTGATAATGTGTGTGATGACTTCTCATAGTCCTTTAAATAAATAAGTAAAGAACTTTCTCTAATCCTGTTCCTCCTGGTCACCAGATGGGAGGACTGAACTTATAAAGGTATGATTAAAAACTAATATGGTGCTGTCAAGTAAAGATTTTCTCTTTGCCTATGGAGGGAAGGAACCCTTTCATACTTAACATACCTTTTTCCTATGCATGTTACCATCCTTCTTTTACATGGCATGATGTCAATGAAAATTAAATAGATTCATATATCTAAACATTTTGTTAAAATCTCATGGAAGAGAACACTAAACTGAAAACTCCTGGGAAATCAATTTGAAAACTTTTTTTTTAACTTTTCCTATTATTGTTGCTTTGAAGAACCTATCAATTATGACAAAAGAATATATTCTATAAAAAATCAGTTGATATATTATCTTTAAAGAGTTCTAAAATCCTTCCTGCCTTCTCGATTATAGTGAATGTGTTTTGGTTTTTGGCATGTAGTGGGGTTCAGTGATCTTCCTTCACAGAGTCTGAGAAAGATTATGTGATAAGGAGGAGCAGGCTACATAGGACTTTTTTCTCTTTTGAAGGCATAAAGCCCTGATTTGTCCTTGACCTTTTTGGAGGGGAGGGCAGGTATTTTTTTTCCAGTCTGGGTGAAGGGACTGGAATCTCAGACCTTCAGAGTTTTGAAGGGTTAAAAAAAGAGAACTACAGGAATCTAGGAGGGGGAAATTAGGTTGAATTTTGTAGCCAATACAGTGCTGATCCCTAACGTGCTAAGGGAAGCTCTGGGAGAGATCTTCAGAATTCCAAACCTGTAGAAAGCTCATCTAGCCATGACTGATTTTGGACATAAATTTGGTGAGAAATGTGCTATGTGAGAATTGTACTAAATTCTGAGCCGAGGCCTCCAGGCATAGAGGAGGTGTAGGAAAAAGTATGCTTTTGAGGTATTGGAGGAAATGCTTTTATATTTATTCTTACTATATCTTTGAAGTAAATATTTCTTAGTAAAAGACTAAAAAAAAGCGTTATGTTTTAAAAACAAACAAAATCTCTTACTTGCTATCTTAGAATCAATATTACATATTGGTTCTAAGGTAGTAGGCTGGTAAGGGCTAGGCAATGGGAACTAAGTAACTTGCCCAGGGTTACATAGCTATGTGTTTTAAAAGCAAAGACTGAGTATGCCATTTCCTCAGCAAACTTTCAAAAGTCACAAGGATAATGCTTTGAATTAAAACTCAATAAATGATGACAATATTTATAACAAAATTTAAAAGACAGTATTTCTGTTTAGTCTTTCAATAATAAAATTTGTAGATTGTTGTGCTCAACATTCACCTAGTATAAAAGATATGCTAAAGCTATAAAAGCTATAAAAGAGCTATTACAAATGCTCAAAATTAGGTCACATTTTCTAGTAATCAACTGCCAAAAAAATCTGGAGACAATAGTTAAGTAATCATTCAAGTTAAAAAATAGCAGAACTATGAGTAATAAATGATTCATTTTGTTTTGACAGTCTAAGTCTTAGCAATATTGTACAGATTATAGTTATATTTTGTAGGAAAAAAATGATTTATGGATGATTTCTTTGAGAATATCTGGTTCACAATTCTAGAATTCAAAATAAAGGTTTGTCATTTAGTTATATTTCTGAAATTTGAACTGAGTAAGAATAGTAAATCTATAAAAAACTATTATAATATTCTCTAATATGGTATAATACTGGAGCCTGATTTATTTAACTATTATAATGGATTGTCCAGAGTACTTATTTTCTGTTATATATCTTAGGAGCACTTAATTACATTAAATTTGGTGCTATATTAAATGATGGTTTTTTATTCCTATTATGTTTCATGTAATTATGTCCTATAAACTCCTTATAAGTAGGAACAGTATTATGTGTTTCCTTTTGTATTAACCATAAAACCTAGGAATAGGGTACTAGGCACAGAGAATACATTAAAGAAATAAGAAGATGAAATTGCAGAAATGATTAAAAGCATAGAGTAATGAAATAAAATGTCTCAGTTATTTTTACTAAAGCAAGGAACTGGTAGTGTAGATAATCCTCAAATATAATTTATGTTTAGGGTTTGTTTTTGTTTTTTAAAACCCTTACTTTCTGTCTTAGAATCAATAATGGGTAATGGTTTCAAGGCAGAAGAGTGGTAAGGGCTAGGCAATGGGGATTAAGTGACTAGCTCAGGGTCACTCAGTTAGGACATGTCTGAGGCCAGGACCTCCCTTCTCTAAATCCACTGAGCCACCTACCTGCCCCCTGTGTTTAGTTTTTAAATGAGCTTTTTTGGATTTCCCCCCCTTCATTAATGTTTTATTCTTTCCCAATTACATGTAAAGAACAATTTCTGGCATTAATTTTCTAACATTTTGAATTCCAAATTCTTTCCCTCCTTCCTTCCCTTGTCCTTCCCAGAGATGGTGCACAATTTGATAATAGTTATATATGTGCTATTATACAAAATAATTTCCAAATTGATCATGTTATAGAAGACACTTTTTTAAAAAAATTAAGAAAAATAAAGTGAAATACTTGAAAAAATTCTCAAAAAAATTGAAATATGTTTTCAATCTGTATTCATAATCTATCAAGTCTTTCTCTAGAGGTAGACAGCATTTTTATCATGAGTCTTTTGGGATTGTCCTAGATCAGTGTTGCTAAGAATAGTTAAGTTTTCACAGTCATTCATTGGACAGTATTGCTGTTATTATTTACAATGTTCTCCTGGTTCTGCTCACTTCACTCTGCATTAATTCATCCAAGTTGTATAAAGTTTTTCTGAAATCCTCCTGTTCAGCATTTCTTATGACACAGTAGTATTTCATCATAGTAACATATCTCAAACTTTTTTAGCTATTCCCAACTGATGGGCATCCCCTTACTTTCAGTTCTTTGCTACCACAATAAATGCTATAAATATTTTGAACAAATAGGTCCTTTCTGCCTTTTAAAAAAATCTCTTGAGATACAGACTTAGTATTGCTGGATCAAAGGGTATGAACAATTTTATAGACCTTTGGGCATAGTTCCAAATTTCTCTCCAAAATGGTTAATCAGTTCACAATGTCACCAACGGTACATTAGTGGTCCAATATTCCCATACCCTCTCCAACATTGTCATTTCCATTTTCTGTCATATTAGCCAATTTGTTAAGTGTGAGTCAAAGTCATAAGTGATAAGGTAACTCAAAATTGTCTTAATTTGCATTTCTCTATTCAAGGGTCATTTTTTCATATGACTAGAGAGCTTTGTTAAATGTGCTTTTCTAGTTTAAATGAAATACGTACAATAGTGTTTTAGAAAGGCATGACATTACAAATTTAAATAATTAAAGCCATGCCACAGTGAAGATGTGATATAGGAAGTATCCATCTGGGAAGTGGTTCAGTTTTTCTGCTTTGTCATATATACTAAATACCTTTTGTGATCCGCACGCAATGCTAGAAACAGCTAAGTCATGTCACAATCTGCTGCATACAATGCATTATCCCAAAGTAAGTGAGCTCTGCTTGATCACATCCTCTTTCCTATACTGAGCTGTTAAATGGCAATGAAATAATTTCAACAGTTTATTGGGATGGAATAAAGAAAAAGCCTGTTAATGGCAGAAGAAAATAATTAAATGCAAAAGTAATGACTAAAAACCTGGAAAGGTAGGAAGGGATCAGGTTTGAAGCCTTTACAAGCTAGAGAAAAGAATTTATATTTGTAGAAGTAAAAGAGAGCCAACCACTGGAGGCTGCTGAACAATGGGACAACAGTCAATACTTATATTTTTGGAAAATCACTTTAGCATCATAGTAAAAGGCAGATTGAGGTAGGAAGAAGAAAAAAGCTATTTAAACAGTCTTGGGTGAGAAGTGATTGAGTACCTAAACTAAGGCAGTCATGGGATTAACGGAGAGGAGATTTTTGTGAGAGATCCTCTGTAAATAACAATAATTTAAAAAGCTAACATTTATCTAATGTATACTTATGTATCAGGCGTTGTACTACATGCTTTACAAATATTACCTCACTTAATTCTCACTATCATTGGTGCTGTGTTTGTGCTATTATTAATGGGGATGTAAGTGCTATTACTAATACTCCTATTTTATAGACAAAAAAACAGAAGGTAAGTGATGTGCCTAGGGCCCCCACAGCTAATAAAATGTTTGAAGTTATATCTGAAATCAGGTCTTCCTGACTTTTGGCCAGGTACTCTATCCACTGTGCCATCAAACTACATAAAGTAATAAAAATAATACAATTTGGCAAATAATTTGTCATGTGGGGTGCAGGAATGTCAGGAGTCAAGGATGACACTGAGATCGCAGATTCTAATGACTGGAAAAATGTTGGTGTCCTCAATAGTTTTAGGGAAGTTTGGAATAGGGGTGGGTTTTGGGGAAAAGGTATTAAGTTCTGTTTTGGATATGATAGTTTTGGAATATCTATTGAATATCCAGTTTTAAATGTCCAAAAGGCAATTGGTAAGATGGGACTGATATTTAGGAAAAAGACTAAGGATGGATACATAGATCTGGGAGGTATTTGCATAAAGCTGATGGCTGAAGTGCACATAAGGTCAAAATGTGTGAGAAAAGAGAAGAAAGCCTAAGATAGTCTTGGCCCAAAGTTACTAAGCATGACACACATGATGTTCTAGAATTATCAAGGGAGAGAAAGAGTGCTTAGGAGGAAAATCAGAAGAGAGCAGTTTCATGAAACCTCAGAGAGTGGCCAACAGTATGAATGCTGTAGAGAAACAAATGCTTTAGAGTAGCAAAACAGCAAATCTAACATCCTTTAAACAATTTTTTATTATTTTGTCAATTTTATTTTTTTTTGCTTTGAACCTCTGACAACCTGTGCCACCCCATCTCCCTTCCCATTGAACCCCTTTTTAAAAAATGCACAGAAGAGAACAAGTAGAAGGAATCACAATCAGAATATTTCTGTAAGCAATGTGTGGAATAAATTCTACTTTTTTTTTTTTTTTTAAACCCTTACCTTCTGTCTTGGAGCCAATGGCAGAAGAGTAGTCAGGGTAGGCAATGGGGGTCAAGTGACTTGCCCAGGTCACACAGCTGGGAAGTGTCTGAGGCCAGATTTGAACCCAGGACCTCTCATCTCTAGGTCTGGTTCTCAATCCACTAAGCTACCCAGCTGCCCACTAAATTCTACTTTTTAAAAAAACAAGGGATACAAAGTGAACTAACAGTTGGTTTCAAATATAATTCTTTTTTTTTTGTCTTATGTTGTATATGAAAATTTACAAAATAACATGAAATTTTAAGGGAGGATGCTTGATTTGTCAATTAAGAGAGTATTAGTAAGTTTGGAGAAAGCGGCTTCAGTAGTGTGATGAGGTTTGGTAGAAGCCAGATTGACTGCAGTGATTATAGGGACAATAGGAGAGGAAGATGAGATACTGATTATAAAATGTTTTCTTCAGAGTTTGTCTGAGAAAGCAGAGATGGCAGGATTTAGTGAGAGTTTTTTAAAAAGGTCAATCATTGGGTACATTTCTGGACAGAAAGAAAAGGAGAGATTGAAGATTAGAAAGAGAGAGGATGATCCCGAGGGCCATATTTTGGAAGAGATGGGATCAGTGGTACATGGAGACTAGAATAAATGAGGATAATCTGTTTTTCAATAATTAAGAGTCATATATCTAAGGGTGAACATATTCCAACTTATTTTCACTTCCACTTTTTTTAAAAGGTAAAATAATCTAATTAATAATGAGAAATGCTAATAAATTATTTTACATGAAAAATTTCAATTTGCTTTTACTTGAAGCTCAAAGTTCACAGAGCTGACTTATCTTTTGATAGATGTGGTCAGAAAACTGAGACAGAAATTCACACAGATTTTTAAAAAATTTACCCCAAAAGAAAATTAAGGAATGTTTTCAATAGCATAGATTCAGTTAACATATCCATTTATTCACTGACAAATTTAAAGGAAAAAGTGGTTAATTTCACTTTACTAAAGAACAAAGATAACGAATAATATGCCTTTTAAACAACCCCCTAAAAATGGAAAAATTTAGAAAACTTACTGATGTTCCTGGAGCCACACGAGAAACTATCACAGGCATCTTCTGATCATATCCACCCTTAGAAAATATAGTACTGTTAGTGTCAAATTCATAATGAAGAAAAATTTCATAATATAAAAATAAAGTTAACCCAATTACCTTTACATTGAATCCAAACCTTCCATTCTCATCGGGTTTCATTTTGATCAGAACAAGATTATCATGAGGAATACCACCATTGGGCTAACGAAGAAAAAGGGGTAAAAAAGCATGTCATTTTCTAAATGTCAAATTGTTTGTATTTCTCTGACCCAGATACTCTATCATTCAATTAATTAGTCAACAAGGGTTTTTTTGTTCTTGGTTTTTGGTGGTTGTTTTTAAGAGACAGAATCTCTTTATCTTACCTAGAGTAGAAAGAGTTACTCACAGGGTTGATCCCACTATCGCTCAGCATGGGAGCTTTGACCTATTTCATTTCCAACCTGGCAACCTAGTAGGTTCACCCCTACTTAGGTAAGCAAGTGGTCCCTGCTTCCAGAGGCTGTCTATATTAATACTGAAATCAGTGCAAATACCTCCTCAAGGCATAGCTCACTGAGGCCAAGTGACCAAACAGCAAGCTGGTCTTCTGCCTAGATGGGATTATAGGTGTGTGCTACCATATCCAGCTAATCAACAAGTATTTATTAAGTGGCTACTATGTACCAGGCATTGTGCTAGGCACTGCTCCTTCTTGGCTTCTGAAATAATACTCTTTTGATTTTCCTTCTCCTTATCCCAATATTCTTTTTCTCAGGTTCCTATGCCAGAATGCCATTACTATCCCACTTAGCATGAATGACTCTGAAGGCTCTAATGCAAGAGATTTCCCTTATTCTTTCAATATTTCCTCTCTTCATGATCTTATCGAGTCCTAGAAATTTGATTACACAAATGATTCTCACATCTATATATTTAACTACAAGTTCTTTTAAGGATTTTAAGGTTTACAGATCACCAATAGTCTGCTATTTATCTCCAATGGATGTATCACATTAAGATGTACATCTTCAATGTATCACGTCTATACTGGAACTTAATTTCTTCTGATAAAAACAATACTGCCTCCAGATTTAAATATTTTTCTGCTAAAGACTTTACCATATATTTTTTTAAACCCTTGTACTTCGGTGTATTGTCTCATAGGTGGAAGATTGGTAAGGGTGGGCAATGGGGGTCAAGTGACTTGCCCAGGGTCACACAGCTGGGAAGTGGCTGAGGCCGGGTTTGAACCTAGGACCTCCTGTCTCTAGGCCTGACTCTCACTCCACTGAGCTACCCAGCTGCCCCCATATTTTTAACCATTTAGCTTTGCAGCTTCAGCCACATGGCTCTTCTCTTCCTCAATCAACAATCAAGTATCAAGCCTTGTTAATCTGATATTCACATTTTCCCCTGTTGTTCTTTCTTGGGCAACTTCACTGCTCTATATCTGGCTCCCATCACCTCTCCCAAGGATTATCACAATAACCTTTCATCTAATCTCTCTATTTTCAGCTTCTCCTTTCCTCAATTCATTCTCCACACAGCTGCCAAAGGAATTTTCCTAAAATATAGGCACTGAATTGCTGTACTCAAAAATGTTCAGTAGTTCCCTTATATCCTAAGAGAAAATAGCTTAGCATTTAAAGTCCTTCACAAACTGGTTCCAGCCTACATCTCCAAATTTATTTCATATTTTTCACAAACACAATGGTCTCACCAAATTGGCATGTTTGGTGAATCAAACATTGTCCTGGTTCTGTAGCTTTGTAGAGGCTCTCCTCCAGACCCAGGGCACACTTCCTTCTCATTTGGGCCTCTTAAAATATTTAGGTTACTTCAAATCTAAGCTAATGTTACCACCTTCCTCATTTTAATGCTTTTTCCTGTCTCAAAATATTTATTGTTACTCATGATAACATGTTGTATAACGTATTCATTTATTTTAAATGTTGATTCTAAAGCAGAAGAGTGATAAAGGCTAGGCAATTGGGGTTAAGTAACTTGCCAGGGTCACACAGCTAGGAAGTGTCTGAAACCAAATTTGAACCCAGGTCCTCTTGATTCCAGGCCTGGTTCTCAATGCACTGAGCCACCTAACTGCCCTTGTTGTATAACTTATTAGAATATTAGCTATTAAAAGAAGGAAGTGTTTCTTAAAAAAAATTTTTTTTATTTGCAGCACCTATTATGGTCCCTTGTTCTGAGTAGGGGCTTAGATTTTATTGAACTGAGTGCAAATGCTATTTTTGGCCTTCCTCAAATGCAATGGCCTTTTTCTATTCTCTACCTATGATCATATTTATCCATTTCTACCTATGATCATATTTATCCATTTCTACTGTATTATTTTCATATCTTGATGCCTGTTAATAGAGGGAAACTTGAAATTCAGGAAAATATTTCCCACTTAATCTATCCATTTGTAAAAAGAGACAAAAATGCCTAAAGAATTGAACAATATTAAACTTGTTAAAATTTCTAAGGTTAATAACCACCAAAAGCCCTAAGATAAAAGCATGCCCCAAATATAGGGTGATTAAGACTTTTTAGGTATATGGACAATTTATACAATGGAAGATGAACACTCCTAGGACTGCCAATGAATTTTAATTCATTGCCCAAAATTATAAAATAAGTTTACTAAAGTACTTAAATTAAATTTCTTCCCCCATTCATTTTGAAAAGTGTATAGCTTTATCACATTATTTTCTTTCTTTTTATTCTCAGTGCTCATCATAGCACATATCAAGTGTTTAATAAATGTGTTGACTGATTTTATAGACATGTGAGATGTGCTGGGAACATTCTACATACTATGCAACAAAACACAACAGTCTCCGACTTCCAAACCCTGAAGTTTGATAGGAGGAATAAGACCAGTAAAAGGGAATTTACAAAATTCATCTGCATTGTAGAAAGGTGGAAAAATAACACTACTATAATCAGATCCATTTATAAGATATGCTGCACATTTTAAATACACAAAAATAATGGTAAAAATATAAAATTTATACATGTCAACTAATAACTGACTGTAGATTTTTCTGGTGAAGTAGGAACATCAAATGTTTCATTAATATGGTTGTCCAGGTCTTGCTGGGAGTATGAGAAATTAATCTGGTTCCAACTGTTCTTCTTAGATTGTTTAGGTGGTAAGGCAGGAGGCTGCCCATCTTCAGAGTTCTCTTGAGATCTAGAATAAAGAGGGAAAAAATAAGAAAGAGAAGACAATTTCCTGAAAATAGTCTTAGTAGGCAGCACATCAAGTTAAAAGAGGGCCAAACAACCTTTGTATTTACAATGTTTACTAGGGATGGCTTCAATATAGTAATTCAGCATTATCTAAATGAAATCCTTTAACTTTTACCTTCAAATAATATAGATCTAATACGCTTCTTTCTCAAGTTCTGACTTTCACATATTAGTTTCAATCAAGGTAAATATGCATAAAAATACATTTTAAGGGAAACATTTTTGAATAAGGTGAAATATTTTAGGAATGTTCCTGGAAAAAACAATGAGGCCTGGTATCACATTATTTTCTTTCTTTGTATTCCCAGTGTTCATCATATCACATATTAAATGTTTAATAAATGTGTTGATAGAGGCTGCTTTTTTTCTCTCCAGTGATTTGTCTCCCTTTGTTTTCCTTCACTTTTTAAAATTAAAATTTTGTTTTTTATTATGACTTTAATTGACAAAAATGAAAAATTTAACATTCACAAAAGAACATATGAAATTGTGAACTCCTGTTATATAGTTTAAGGATCCTTTTCTGAACTACTTCTTCTGCTAAATTCTTAGAATCTAGGGAGAGCCAATTTGTAAAAAGGAGAAAGACAATAATCAAGAATTTTGAGGTCAGAGTCAAGGTCAGCATCTAGAACATTAGGCCAAACTAGAAGACACAAGCAAGGTTTAGAGATGAATAAGTAGATCCAGGGGTTTCTGAGATTGACTACAAGAAGCACAGGCAGAAGACTAGAAAAGAATATAGGCAAAAGACCAAGAAGTAAGGAAAACAAACCCTAGCAAAAAATATAGCCAGGAACATATTTGAGGGATCAAGAATTCAGGGTGGGCATGAGAAAATAGGTGGAAAAAGAAAAAGGGAGAATAGGGAGAAAATTAACTCAGGATATGAAATAACAGAGCATATTCATAAAAAAATATATAACTCCCATTTGGATAGTACCTAGATCCTTATGGAAGACTATTTCCAACAAACTGAAAGGTAGTGAAAAATTATAATTTCTAATTTTAATTTTAAGAATGCAGAAACAGACTCAGGTTAGTTAAGTATCATTCTTGCAGTCAAATGGCCACTAACTGGCTGAGTCAGGTCTAAAAACAATCCCTAAATCTAATGTTTTTATATTATAAATTGAACTTGAATTCCGATCTCAGGTAACATTTTCTGCTCTTTGCCTGGCATGTAGAAACTTTCTGTGCTACTTTGACATGGAGGTTTGTGCTCTCTTGTGGTAGCCACTCCCAGGGACAGGATCTGCTGAAGGAGATGTGGGCAGGAACTTCTCTATTTTAATACTTCAAAGATCATTGATATGGATTACTTCAAAGGAATAATATTCCAAAAATCCATACCTTCTCATTCTAGGTGATTTATTATTCAAGAACCTCCACTGATTTTTCACTTATTAATATACCTCCATCAATCCACCAAAGGTAGCCCACCCAGAAGACTTTCTTTGTGTGTTTTAACATTACATAGGTACTATCCGGAAGATAAAAGAAAGGGAAAGGAAAAGGACAGAAATGAATAAGCATTTATTAAATGTCTATATGTGCCAAGCCAAGTCCTAAGTACTTTATAAATATCTCATTTGATCCATGCAATACTCCTGTGAGGAAAGTAATATCATGGCCCCCATTTTACAGTTGAAGAAACTGAGACAGAAATATTCAAAGTGATAGATCCAAGGTCACACAACTGTCTGAGGCTGGATTTGAACTCTAGGCTCAGCACCCACACAATGCACTCTGCCACTTTACTGCTTAGAAAGAAAAAAAGCATCCCAATATACAAATATATTTATACAAGCTATTTTTGTTGTAGTCAAGATCTGGAAACTAAGAGGTTATCAACTGGGAAATGGCTGAAAAAAATTTAATGTATAAATTTACTGGAATAAGATTATGCTATCAGAAATGACAAAAGGGATGAGTTCAGAAAAGACTTCTTTGAAAGAAGTAGGGTGACGGGAACAGAGCCAAGAAAACTATTTAGTAACATGGATACTGAGAGAGAAAAATAAATGCTTGTTAATTGAAAAAAAATTTAAGTTAAAAAAAAGTATGTGTGTGTTTGTTCTTCAGTGCTGTACTCAGGCTGTACAAATGTTAACTCTTGGCCTTGCTCTAAATCCTGACCATATATTTCTTGGATAATATCTTTCATGCTTTGTCTTGGTTGCAAATAGTTTTCTTTTTTCTTTATTTTTTAAACCTTTACCTTCCATCTTAGAATCAAATACTGTGTATTGGTTATAAGGCAGAAGAGTGGTAAAGACTAGGCAATGGGGGTTAAGTGACTTGCCCAGGGTCATACAGCTGGGAAATATCTGAAGCCAGATTTGAAACCAGGACCTCCAGTCTCTGGGCCTGGCTCTCAATCCATTGAGCCACCCACCTGCCCTCCAAATAGGTTTTTAAAAGATTAATCTTATTTGCATCTACTACATTTCCACTGCCCTTTGAGTACCCATGATTCTGATTCTTCAGAGTCTGTAGTATTCATGATTCACAACCATGTTGTTGTTCACTCTTCATTATGGAAGAGGACTAATGATATCACAGGGTGATGTTGGATTTAAGTGAGGCAGAATTACACAAGTTGTAAGCTTTTCTTCCAGACTCACTGAAGTCCAATGGCAGTACAAAAGTCAGGACACCTGTCAATAATCTAGGATGAAGCCTTGGTGTCTTCGCTTTCTGACCAAGTTCTAAGTACTGCAACTGCCTTCTTGGCCATTGGAACAGACTGTTCTGATCCACCCATTCTGCCAGGAATAGTCTTCACATGCTTGGGGCAGATGCCTCCCTTTTCGTGGAAAGGTTTGAGGCATGTGGATTCCTGGGGTATAATGTGGCCACTGAACATACTACAGCTTCTTGGAGCCACAAGTGAGAGTTGGGTCAAAGTTGGATGTCACGATCCTCCCTGAACATGATTCACAGCCATAAATAAGCAAAATACTGATGTTAAAAATTGTGTAAATTTACTATAAATTGTACCCTTTTCCTTTTAAAAAAGGAAAATAATGAAAATTCATTTTGGTCTCAGGCTTTGATTGGGTGTGAAGACGTGAGAGGCCTCATAAGTCTCATGGCTTCCTGGCTTCTGGGAAGACGCTATAATAGGGGGGTAAATAGGCTAATAATAGGGGAGCTGGTGGTACCAGTAAGCCTCCTGGGCGAGGGAGCCTACAACTACAGGATTTGTTGATTTGAGACAGCCAGGGATGTGTGGGCCTGAGCTGAGATGTCCAGTCAGTCTCCCTGCTGCCTGTAGGCTCCCTTAAGGTTGGGAGTGAGGAGCCCCTCCCTGCTGGTGAGAAACCAGCAACCAACAGGAAGTGAACCAGTCTCACTTCCTGAATAAAATGGATGCCTGGTCTAACCCCCTCTGGAGACAAGTGGTAGATATCCTCCTTCTCCTCAGCCCCTTAGCCCTGGTTGATGTCATAAACAAACTATGGAAACTCTCAGAATCAGGCAAGGGGTTTATTTAAAACACAAGGGTAAACTGAGGGAAGGGGGTTAGGGTCTGGGGAAGCTTTGCTAGGGGTGAATGGCCAGTGCTGGCAGAGGATCTCAGAAGGTAAGATCAGGCTGAGGGAATTGGCCCCTCAGCCAGGGATAAATTCCACTGCCCTGATGTAGAGTGATCTACTAGCTTGACAAAAGTGGGTAATGATTTGGTTTAGGGGTGTCCTGGATAGGCTAACTTAACTAATTCCTTCCCACATTCCACAACCCACCAATCCCACCTCCTGGGGCCCCAAGGGGAAGTCCAGGGGGTAGCTGGATGTCTGGGTGAGGTCAAGGAAATAAGAACTCACAGGTTGGTTCTCCAGGAGTATTTATAGTCCCAGCTCCAACAGTCAGGTCTTGAGACAGGGACTTGCTGGGTCAAAGTTCCATTTCCCTAACTGCCAGGATTGCCTAGGGTGATTTTGCAAATGCAAGAGATCTTGCATCAATCCTGCATTACACTTGCCTCTTGTCAACCATGACTCCTGCAACCAGAAGATTTGAGATCAAGTCTGTCCAATCAGGAAGACTCAAATGGAATGATGACACTGGAGTTATAAATTAGGGATCAAGAAGCAGTCAGGTTCTGGGTGTGGGGACTTGCTGATGGCACAGCTTGTGCATGGCCTCTGTGCTAGGAAGCAGTTTGCTGGCTTTTGACTTTTCCTGACCAGGCAACTCACCCATGGTCTCTCTTGGCCACCAAATAGACAAAAGGTGAGTGGCAAAATCAGATTAATTAGGCACAGCCATGTGAATATGTACCTTTCTCTCCAACTTGCTTTCACTATCTAATAAATAACTATAAATTAATATATAGTCCCCAGAGAATTTTAATGGTAACAAAAAAAGAGGTGTTGACTAGTGTGAGATGGTTGAAAACAATGTATAATTTTCCAAACAGAATTCAATGTTAAATTTTTTGCATTTTTAGGTCCAGCTCATTGCCCATCTACCATGTCTGCCTAAGATATATGCTGGACCAACTTCATATGCTGAAGTATTCATATATCTGGAAGGCAATGGGGTTTAAATGCATATTAGAGGTCAGACAATGGCCATTCTTCATCCACTTTGTTTTTCCTATGGAGATGAACAAACAGAGCTCAGGTTGTAGTATATTCTAACAGGATTAACTAAAATAATTTCAGTTGGAATTTATAGAAACATTCATGGAATACTGTCAGCACTGGATAATGGGAGGCTATAGATCAGGGGAAGGTCAAAAGGTATCAGAATTGAAAGTGAGACTTGGCTGGTGGGTAGATCATTGAAAGAGGGGTAGAAGAACAATTAATTTATAAGCTGGGTATGTGGGTACTATGTATCTTAATGGTAGAACCAAATCAGAATTTAAGGGAATTAAACCAATCTAGAGGAGAATATTGATATCAACAGTAGGTGATCTAGAGCAGAGTGTCAAATACTGGGGTGTCTGGGTGCCTCAGTAGATAGAGTAAGAAGGTCCCATGTGGACCACAATACTTCCAAGTATGGCTGAGAGAGATTAAAGTATAATTGGGAAATATTAAGTAAAATAATAACTAAAAATATTAGAAAACATAGATTATGTTTATGTGTGATTTTCTAAGTCAGTGTGTCTCCACAGGGTTCCTTATGTATAATGTTTAGTGGTTCTTGTTTCTAATTAAGGTTGACACAACTGCTCTAGAAAAGGAGGGGCACAGAAAGTCATGGTCTAGGAACAACAGGACAGGTGTCAACAGTTAGGAAGAGGCTGTTGGGAGGAAAGGAATCCAAATATAAAGCACAGATTATGATGCAAGACAGGCGAAAGAAAGAAGAAAACAAACAGGACTATGAAATGGAATGGGATGATCTCAAGGTATGGAATAGGTGAACAAATCAATATAGCAGAACATAGTAAGTATTGTGTCTTCTGCCCTGGCTTTCGGTTTCTGATTTTGTAAAGGCTACCAGGTTTGGGCTACTATCCAGAGTGAAGCAGTATTAAGTGTGGGTCGTTAAAGTAGGACGTTAAGTCTTTGAGACAGAGAGCTAAATCTTTAGGAGAGTCTCCAAAATGCAAACAAAGGTTCCCTTCCAAGCAGTTAATGTTTTTAAGACTTTTTTCTTTTATTAAAATCACATCTACAAAGTAAATGAGATACAATGGGTAGAGAGAAATGACCTTGGAGTCACAAAGAACAAGTTCTTTAGCTGACAGACACTAACTGTGTTATGACCAACTGGGAAATTGCTTCAGGAGCTGTCTGAGGTAATGAGAAATCAGAATGATAAGCTACAGAGGAGTAGCCTATCTAAAATTTCTCACAGTAATGAAGTCACAGGTACTGACTGAAAAAAGAGAAAAAGTAACACATAATGACTGATTAGTTAACCTGAATTCTAGGAACCAACTCTTGACTGACTTGTAGCATAACACAACAAAACAATTAAATTTGCATCTTTTCATGCCTTAAAATCCTAAGCAGTTATGTTGACATGAACCCCCTAATAAATGAAACTTTTATTTTTTTCAAGTAGCTATTATTAGTTATGTTTCTAAGATATATATTCAAAGAGTACTCACAAACCAGCGTAATCTGTACAGAAGCTATGTCTCTCCATTTAACATGTAGTCATTCTGCAGCTTACTTTTTAAAAAATGATCTGGGTGTCTGCTTTAGCCAGTGATGAGTTTTATAGGCAAACTAAAAATTATAATGGGGAATTATAATTAAGTTAAAATAGTATCACTAAATAGGCCAGTTCTAATAGAAATTCCTATTTTGGGGCCAATGTAAAAAAATCTGTCAAGTATAATAGGGTGAAGAGACATTGTGTACTTGGCAAGAACAACAAGGCTTAGAGCAGTGAAGGGGGCAGAATGGGGGGGAGGTGGTGGTGAAGGTGGCTCTAATTAAAAAAGAGGTTAAGGCCTACCAAGAAGTTGTCAACTAAGGCCAAGCAACCAAGCCCTACAGAAAGAATTCCTCTGCTGCACAGTTAACTGCCTAAGTAAGTCTATCTTACTCACTTAGAAGTAAAGTATTTTCAATTAAAAAAAAACTATATTATCCTAAAAAGTTATTGATTTTGCACTTTACCACATTTACTTATAAATATAAAAAAGCATTTTGGAGGGGAGGTCCTGGGTTCAAATCTGACCTCAGACACTTCCTAGCTGTGTGACTCTGGTCAAGTCACTTGATTCCCATTGCCTTAATCCTTACTGCTCTTCTGCCTTAGAACCAATACACAGTATTGATTCTAAGATGGAAGGTAAGGGTTTAAAACTCCACCTCCCAAAACAACAGTATAATATACAATAAAACAAAGATCAAAATGATACTTTTACTTCATCTATGAGAAAGACTACAGACAAAATCAACTTTAATCCTTACAATTGCTAACTTCTGACATTTCTTCAGCCAGCACAGATAGTCTTTCCTGAATGACAATTAAAAAACTTTCTAACTCCTCAGAGTTAAAAATTAGTTAAATCCTGACTTCAGTGCTTTACTTTTTCCCTTTCTGCCAACAAATAAGCATTTATTTTCTCTTCTTTCCACTCTAGTTTCAAATTGAAAAGAAAAATAAAATGCTAGTAATAAACAAGTACTGCCAACCAAAATAGTATCCCACATAGTGCCTAATCCAAAACATGTGTCATCTTGAATACATCTTAAATGCAAAGGATCACCTGTCATAAAGTGTATAGCACAGTTTAATATCAATCCTCCGGAATCATGGTTGCTCATTAGATTGATCAGAGTTCTTGAATCTTCCAAAATTGTTCGTCTTTGTTCATGTAAGTTCATTCAAGTATCCCCAGGTTCTCTGCTTCCTTGACTCCCCTCTTTATGAATCCAGTCTTTTACTAAATGCTGTGCATTTTACCTTTGCAACATCAATCATATATGCCTCCTTCTCTCTACTGACACTGCCATTACCACAGTGCAGGCCTTCATCAGTTCAACCCTGGACTACTGCAACAGATTTCTAGATAGTGCCCCTGTCTCAAGTCTCTCTTCCTTTGGGTCTATCTTCCATTCAGCTATCAAAATGATCTTCCTAAAGTAGAAGTTTGACCATATCGGGCCCATATTAAGCAAACTCCCATCGTGTACTATTACTTCCAGGACAAAATGGCTATAATCCCTGTTTGGTTTTAAAGTCGTTCCTACCTTTATAGTTCTCTTAGATTTTCCTTTCCTCCTCTGCTTCTGGGGCACCTTCTTCCTCTGGTTGGTGCTGAGCTTTGATAAGCTCCTCTCAGATTTTGAAGAGGGAATTCAGGAAATTCACCTCATTGCTTCCTGTCTGGCTGTCCTGAATTCAATGATCTCCAGAAAATAGTCATTCTGAAGAATGAATTCAATTTAATATCTCCCACACCCTCAGGTTATTTCTCACCCTGACTGCAGGATTCCATCACCCTCTTGCACTGAGTATTCTCACCTCCTCTCCATTTTTCAGCTTTAAAATTGCTGTCTTCCTCTCAATTTGTGAATTCTTTGAAAGCAAGGAGTATATCTTTGGGCTTTCTTTGTATTCCCAAAGCTCAGCACAGTGCCTGGCACACAGTAAGTAATTAATGCCTGGAATTATCTCCCTAGCTTCCTTGTCTGCCTTCATATCTCAGCTAAAAAACTACTTTCTGCAAGAAGCCCTTCCAAGTGCCCCTTAATGCTAAAGGCTTCCTTCTGAAGGAATTTGACATTTATCAAGCATAGTTATTTACATGTTTTCTCTCCATTATATTGTGAGCTCCTTGAAAGCAGGGACTGCTCTTGCTTTTGTATCCTCAGTGCTTAGCATAATGACAGGCTCAGAGTAGGAGGTTAATAAATATTGTTAATCTGACTTCTTATATATAGCACAATAATATACCATTACATTTAGATACCATAATTTGTTTAGCCATTTGCCAACTGATTGGCACTTTATTCTACCCTCCTCAGAATATTCTTCCTCTTTAATGAAAAGAAGAAAGTAAATTTCCTCATTGCTTCTCTCGGTCAAAAATGGCTATTTTAATTACATGACATTCAGTTTTATTTTATGATTTTTCCCCCGATATATTTTAAAAGAACAATACTGTAGACTCCCAATAGATAAAATCCTATTTTATAAGATTAGGATTAATTTTGATTTTAGGGGGCAGCTAAGTGGCTCAGTGGATAGAGAGCCAGGCTTGGAGATGAGAGGTCCTTGGATCAAATCTGACTTTGGACACTTTCTAGCTGTGTGACCCTAGGCAAGTCATTTATGGCAACTTCCCAGTTCTTATCACACTTCTGTTGAGGAATCAATACTTAGTATTAATTCTAAGACAGAAAATAAGGGATTAAATTGTAAATTAAAGTATTTACATTTTGGGAATACATTAATAAAATATTCCTTATAAAAGAGATAGTTCTTTTAAAACATGTCTCATTTTGATATATTCTCTTATAATAAAGGCTAATGAAAGAAGGAAGAAAGGAAATAAGCATTTTTAAATGACTGATTTGTGTCAGGCCTGGTATTATGTGCTTTATAAATACCATCTCACTGGATCCTCACAACCAACCAAGGAGGTTGGTGTTATTATAATCCCCATTTCATACTTGAGAAAACCAAGGCATACAGATTCTGATTACTTGCGCAGGGTCACATATCTAGTGTTTGAAGATGAATTCCAATCTGGGACTTCTTGACCTGTGGTCCAATATTCTATCCACTGCTTTTATATGCCTTTGAATGCCACTATAACTCATCTATATTTAACCCCAGGCCTCAGAGAAGGATAGTAGAGTCTTTCAAATTTTAACTTGTTAGTAGTACAAGTTCAATTATATTGAAATACAAAAAACTCAAAAGCAATGTCTCAAATTTAGTATTGCATTAATTTATATATCCAAAGTCAATAAAATACAAAGGAGCTCAACAGACACATAAAAATAAGAATGAAATTTCCCTGAAAAAGATATGTTTGGCAAGGCTTTCTGAAGATCCTTACAACTCCAAAATTAATCTGTTAAGCTGTTACCACTCACAGTGCCTTATTTTCTCTCTGCTCTCTGTAGTTGTAAGATCCATAATCTAGGACCCCTAATACCTAAGACTCTCAGTGGGGATGTGAGGAAGTATAGAGTCAGAGGGTTCCTCAAGAACACAGAATAATATGGTTTCATAAACTGGCTTGGTTTGGAGCCTGGAGAGTAAGGTTAAGGCCTGGCCTGTGTGTGGTAAGGGCTCAAATCCACAGTTGGGAGAGCTGGGAACTCTAAGGATAATACGTGGCCTCTATAGTCTAAACCATAATAATATTTGCAAATGCCTACAAATAATGTCAGCAGGAATCACAGTAAAAATAATTGAAGAGATATTTTATAATGATGGACAAATAAGTTATTTATACTAAACTTGGTACACAGTACTGGAAGGAAATAAAGATGTCATAAATCATTATAGTGTACTTGCAATTTAGTTAGAATGGTATAAATAATTTGTCCCATTTTTTTCAAATGGCTATTGATTGCTAGGATATTGGCGGGAGGGCTGGAGAGATAATATGGTTAATGTAGGACTTTATTTTGCTTGTTTATATATATTTGTTAAGGTTTTATTTTTTTCCACTTTCTCAGGGAAAATGGTAGATAGAAGGGAGAGGATTCTAAGCTGAAAACGAAATAAATTTTTTAAAATTAAAAGCAGGCAGCTTGGAAAGAACTTAGAATTCTGTACAATGCAATGATTTAATGATCACTTTTGATGAATCTTGCTAGCCACCACACCTTCCTAAAAGAGATGTGATGGATATAACATGTAGTATAAAATATACATTTTGGGACATGGTGAATATATTTAGATTTGCTTTGTATGACAATGCTTATCTGTTTTAAGTACTGTGTTTTTTTCTTTTTCTTTGTGGAGAGAGGATTTGTGGAGAAAAGGGGATCTAGAAACAGTATTATCAAAAAAAAAGGAAAACACTGATGCATCTTTAAAAAAGTACACAAAAAGGGACAGAAGTAGTTCAGAGGGAAACAGACAAGCAAGACTGTTTTGAAAATAATAGAAATATTCTTTTATTGGTGCTCATTAATTCCATAATTTTAATTTTTAAAAATAACTATAAACTATAAAGTCTTTCAATATTGTTTGTCTCTATAATGTTGTGGTTGTTATGAATCATTCTCCTGGTTCTGCTCACATTTACATCAGGTCTTAAAGTTTTTCCAGGTTTTTCTGAAATCATACCCCTTCAGCATTAATTAAATTACTACATTTTATGTGTTGGAATGGTGTTAATTACTATATTCTACTATATTGAAATAGTCTGATTCAAATGAAATCTCAAATGAGGATTCATTTTTATACTGGTTAATATGTAACTAGCACATTTCTATGGTTAAGATGATATTATTATTGCTTACTTATTTTAGATTGTTGTTGTGGAGAAAATACTTTGTAAATTGTGAAATATATAAATATGGTATTATGAAGCAAATTACAATTCCTAGAAAGATACTATACATTCATCTAAAATACTGGTAAAATTAAAGCATTTCTAAATGTACTGAAATTTAAATGAATAAAGCTCTTTCATAACCGTGAAGATGGGATTGACTCTTCCCTTGCTTACTTTTAAATTTAATCAACCAAAAGCAGACACCCCTACTTAACACCAAGTAGGGGAGGTTCACAAACCACTTACTAGAGTGAGAAATGCCTCCAGAAATGACTGACAGCCCACTGGGTAGTGTTAAGCAAATTTAAAGACTGCAATTGGTCCCTGTAAAGTGGAGGAAGGGACAGGAAGTGACATAAAAAAGGACTATAAAAGATGATGAACTTCCGGTCCAAGAGGTCTTTGTCCTGAATCTTCAGCTTGAAGGACCTGGGGTTGGGGACTTGAACTGATTCTGGTAAGACTGTTCTTGCATCTTCTCCCTTTGGACTTCAGACTGGGTGAGTGAAAAAAGCTGACCCTCCTTTCCTGGCTTCTGGAGAGATTAGCACTGGACAGCGCCCCCCCCACCCCCTTTCTTGAGTGGTGTTTAATTCACCACTGGGCCCTCCGGCTGGCGATAATGAGCACTGTCTGAGTGGAGCTGGGTGCCAGAACAAATATTTAGTGTGTTAGGTTAGATATCTTCTCTACCCTTCTTTTATATTTCTCTACTTTCACTCTTTCCCTCTTTTTATAAACAAAGCTGCTAAAAAGTCATTTTGACTTAAGCTATATTAATTTTTAAATTGGAGACCACATTCTCTTATTCCTCCAATAACATAGGCATTTAATAAATATTAGTAAAATAAATGAATTTATCCACAATACACTTACAGGCTTCTGACTAGAGAAACTGTTAAAGGGAGTTATGTGTCAGAATTACAGATAAAGTCAGTCCTTCTGTAGGTTGAACTAGTTGGCATATAATGGGACTGAACTGGGACCTTATCAAAAACCAAGTGCTCTGGGTGATTTAGAGATTTTCCTTTTGGTGTATTATCCTATGCTTTATTAAATAATTCTTTTATATTATTTTCAGATTTAGCAAAAGAAAAAACCTTAAAGAATTAGCTTAAATTCCACAATGATTTCTGTGCAAAGCATTATGCTAGGTGCCAGAGATACAAAGACAAAAATAAAAAAAATGCTCTGCTCTCCAGGAATTTACAAAGCAATGGAATTTACACATTTGTTGTTACATATTTGAATTCCACGAAATAGCATGTTAGGAACACTACAGAAAAACAGTCTGTGGCACATAGTCTGTTAGTATTAAATTAGTAGTAAGGTTAGTTATGTTTGAAATTACTCTTCTTTTAGGGAATAAAGTAATTAAGTATTAACAATTTATTATACAGTACTTTAAATTTTCACATTTACTATCTCATTTGATTGTAACACCCCTGTGGAGCATTCTTATCCCCACTCTACAACTGAGGAAAGTGAGATGGAAAATAACTTTCTCATAGTTATCCAGAGAATATCAGAATAAAGGTTTGACTATAAGTTCAGAATTCTTTCCTTTATATTATTATGTTTCACATTTGAAATTCAAATAGACTGTTAGATTAAAAACTGAATAAACAAAACTCAAATTAGTCTTATGATAATATTCAGACTGAAGGAAATCTTGAAGTTCTAATCAAACTTAATTTGGACCTTTACTGTTGAACTTTTTGTTTATTTGTTTAGGTCTGAGGAGGTGAACACTGAGATTTCTAACTATAATAGTTTTGTTTCCTAATTGTCCTTGAAATTTGATTATTCTTTCCTTCAATTATTCCTGTATTATGCTATTTGGTACCTATACTAGTTATAAGGAGTGAGGAGAGAGAAGAGGCTTAGTATGAATTCTAGGTTGAAAACCTGGTATGGTCCTCAAAGGACAGCATATTCTTAAAGGAAATAAGAAAATTAGGCAGAGAAGGGAAATTTTGATAGAAAGGTAAAATGGTTTAAAAAGTCTAATAGGGAAATGCTGAGTTTGAGACATCTATAGACCAACAAGATGGAAATTGCAAATACAGTTAGTTAGAAATCAGGACAGAGACTCAGACTAGATATACCAATCTAGGCATTGTCTGCCCAGAGCCTCCTTAGTGGAACCAATGGGAGCTGATAAAATTAGGAGTGTAGAGAGAAAAGAGAAGAATTTTTGGGACAAAGTCTACACCTGCCAAGTCCTGTTGCCCAATTCCTCTACAGCTGCCACACAAGATATCCCTAAAGCACAAATCAAGCCCTTTTACTCTCCTACTCAAGGACCTTCTGCAACCTTTTTCAGAGAGATGGCTTAAGAGTTTAGTGATTCCAGAATAATACTCTTAGTCTGTATTGAAGACATATGAGTGAGTAAATTAGTTTTTAAATTTTGTGATGTATAGGTATGCATATATTACAGGACAGGTTGAAGAGGTACTTGTTGTGGTTAAGTACATACAAGGTTTTATCATCATATAGCAATATCTAGGTGCAAGGATATAAATGTAAGCATTCTGCATCACTGGTTCTTTTCAAGCCAGAGTGGGAAGACCACTGCCTCATATTTTTCCTGGCTACTCAACACTTTTCTGATGCATCTCTTTCGATTTTCCCATGCATATTAAAAAAAAAAATCAGAGCTGCCTCTATTCCAGGCCACTTTTCCCCTTTTCCCTTATAACATTAGTGCTGCTGTATACCCATAACCAGGAGTGGTTAATTATTATTCAGCTATAATCCGACTCAGTAAAATGACAAGACAATTACAAATTCTATACTAGTAGGAATCCTGATATACAAACAGACTCATGTGAGGCACACAATTACTAGAAATGTTAAGCAATATATAAATGAAATGATACATTAAGTAGCACATCTTATTTTAACTTATGGAATTTCAGACACTAAAGAAAATGTTGGCAAAAGAATTGAATGAATTAAGAGCTTACGGTGATGATTCCAGAATGATGCTATTAGCCTGTGTTGACGAAGGAGATCTATGGTTCACAAAAACTTCACTTGGAGAGGTATGGACTATATGGTCTACCAAGTGCCCAACTGAGGATGGTCGTAGTCGAGTTCCCTCTTGGGTAAATGCAGAGTTTCGACTAAATAAAAATTAGATAAAATTTTTTTAATTAAAATTTTTTTCATATTTTTTAAATTGCAAAGTTATACTCAAAAGATTCTAAGTAAGTAAAATCTCTTTGAATATTCCTAAATTTTCATTTTCTTAGGACTTACTTAAACATTTGCAACTGACAGTCAATCATCATGATAAAGAGTGGGTACTTTGACTACCATCAATAACCGAAATGAATATAATGTTATTTATTAAATCACTGACACTACTTTAGGCTTTCTACTTATTAATTTTTTTTTTTAGACCCTTAACTTCGGTGTATTGTCTCATAGGTGGAAGAGTGGTAAGGGTGGGCAATGGGGGTCAAGTGACTTGCCCAGGGTCACACAGCTGGGAAGTGGCTGAGGCCGGGTTTGAACCTAGGACCTCCTGTCTCTAGGCCTGACTCTCACTCCACTGAGCTACCCAGCTGCCCCTTACTTATTAAATTTTAAAAAATTATTTGTTTCAAAATTGTGTTCCCCTGATTGAAGGGGATTTGTTTTCTCCTCTATCTAATTCTTAATTTTTTTGAGTGAATCTCACATTCTGAAAATGTGATCCTCTGCATAGAACTTGCAAGCATTTTCCCTTTAAAAAAAAAAGGCATTTTCTTCTAAGGTAGCTCAAACATCTGTTTTTTTTTGGTTTGGTTTGGTTTTTTGGGGGGGACTTTGAATGGTTTGGTCATCATCCAGATGCGGCTACTGATGTTAGTGTATGTGTGAGTTTGTTTATAATGACTGACCACGTGGCCTAGTTTCCCTGGGACAATAAAACTTTTTAAAAAAATCTATACTTGATGGGGGGCAGCTGGGTGGCCCAGTGGATTGTGAACTAGGCCTAAAGATGGGAGGTGCTGGGTTCAAATCTGGCCTCAGACACTTCCTAGCTGTGTGACGCTGTGCAAGTCACTTAATCCCCATACCTAGCCCTTACCACTCTTCTGCCTTGGAACCAATACATGGTATTGATTCTAAGATAGTAGGTAAGGGTTTTTTTTAAAAAAAAATCTATACTTGATGAATGGGTATTTTAGGAAACATTAGGCTCAACTCTTTATAAGTGATGAAGCACTGAGATACAGTCATTTATGACACTTCTAAGAGGCTAGAGTTTATTTAGGGAGGCTTACAACTGAGGTTCTTTTTTCTGGAACACAAGAGAATTCCAAAGGATAGAAACTCCCCAAGTCCTAATATATCTCTAGTATATATATATCCAAGAGAATACTTCTGCTACCTGTTCTGATATTTCCAAGCTTCACTTCTTCCTGTGCTATGGGTACACTAGCAGATTATCACAGCTAGCAATTATTTACAATGACTGATGATTAAGTTAGTTAATGATAGAATTGAAAATTGCCTGCAGCAAATCAAGATTCATACTTTGATATACAAAGCAAAGGTTTGAGTTAGTTGAAGGATATGCTTTCCTTTCCTTCTGTGAAAGAGAATTTAAAACTCTCTTTGTCTATTTTAAGTTAATCAATCAAGAACTTGAAGTACCCCTACTTAACACTTAGTAAGTCACTAACAGAAAAAGTTCACACTCCCAAAGAGCACAAGCACTGCCCCCTGGGCAGTACCAGGCAAATGAGGAGGTTGTGATTGGTTCCTGTGAAGTGGGACAGAGACAGGAAGTGACAAGGAGAAACTGCTTATAAAAAACCAGCCCAAGGATTCCTGAGGAGCATTTTAGGAGGGAGAGGTTTTTTTCTTCAACTCATTCTGTGAGGCACTTTTTAGGAGGACACATTCAGCATTGGTGAGTTGAGCTGAAGAAGCATTCTGTGCTGCATAGATTCAGTGTTGTGACTGGAGCTGAAGGAAGAGGCATATGCTGGTGACATCCTTGTTGAAGAGGCTACTGGACTTCTACGTGGAGATTGGAACTTTGTCAGGGAGCAAGGTGAATTTTCTTCAGATAGGAGATCTAGGGTGGTAGACCAGGAAATATTTTCTACTTCCCTCATATGTTTCCCTCTTTTTACTATATATTAAATTAAATTATTAAGAGCTAATAACAACATTTTGACTTAAGTTAATTTTATATACTGTGATCACAATTCTTTTTTTAACCATTATTATTTTTGTCAAACCAAATTTTTAATTATTATACTTCCTTAATGGACTTAAGCAGAGAAAGAAGAAAACTGAATAAAGGGTTAATGTATTTTCATTGCTTTGTTCGATTGTGTCCAACTTTGTGTTGCCATTTGAGATTTTCTTGGCAAAGATACTGGAAGGGTTTGCTCCAGCTCATTTTTCAGATGAGGAACTGAGGCAAATGGTGTTATAAGTGACTAATCCAGGATCACACAGCTAGTAAGTGTCTGAGGCTAGATTTGAACTCAGGAAGAAGAGCCTTCCTGACTCCAGGCCTGGTGCTGCACTGTGTCAGTTAGCTGATTGAGTTGATGGTAAAAAATAACAGATTATAGTTTGACTTTTATATGGCAGAAATTCATCTTAGAAAGTGTGTAATAATGGAAACAGTGAGAAGCTGCAATAACTTTGAGGATCTAAGTCAGAGTTCCTGAACTTTTTTAAAAGAGAGCCTTTATTCTGAAATTATAAGATCACTTTTGAGCTGGGGCAGTAGTACTGATAATGAGAGCTGCAGCTGATTCCCTTTCTTTAGGATACAAAGAGCATGACACTAGCAACTCACTTGGTGTTATACCAAGTAAGGCTTTGGGATCTAGTGGTACGTAGTTGGTCATTCATAGTATAAACTATCTGGGGAAGGGTAAGACACCTTTTTACCTATTCATGATATAATGGGAACTATTGAGCTAGAGCAGATGATGTATGCGACAATAAATATGCTGTATGATAAGCTAAAATTGTAGTCCTACATTGTACTTTGGGAGATGGATAGCACTGAAGATTAATATTAAGAGGTCTGTACTAATGTAAACCTGAGGTCGTGTTTTACTTACTGATTTGGTGTTCCAGGTGGAGAGCGTGATGGTAAACTTTGTGTTTCTAATCTTTCATCAGACAATGAATTTCTACTCACTACTTCCCAATCCATCAATTTCCGTGCCAAAGGTTTACTTGGGGATCTGCAGAAATAATAGGAAATGGCTAAAATTATAAAATAGGACCTAACTATCTACCCAAATCTTAAATGAAATCATAGTATTTCTTTCAGGAGAATGAAACATTCTCCGGAAGTAATTACATGCAAGAAATGAATGTTTTCAGTATTTTTCAGTGTTCTCTGTCCTCATTGTGACATCTTATCATCCTCCTCCCCACCCCCCCAGCCCCAGTTCTTTCCCATACTGTCACTTTGCACTGGCTACATTCTCCTCTCTTCCTCATCCTGAACCTTGGTAAACCAATTCAACTCTACATTATCCTTTTCTCTAGAGTTCCCTGCCCTTTATCCTATTATTAGTCTTGCCTTAGTCTTCAGTTACTCTTTATCATCTTCTTCCTTCATTCCTATTCATGTGCAGATAAATGAAACTGAAGAAAATCATGAAACTATGTAAACTGAGTCCACTACAAATTTAGGTTAAATAATTATAACTTGGCCCTCATTGGGATAGGGTAATCCTTTTACACCTCCATTATTGACTCCTATTCCATTAACCAAAAAGGCTTTTCCAAATCTTTTTCATCTCTCCTTAAACCATCTCTGGCAGATTCTCCCATTACCTTCTCAGCTGAGAAACCTTTCTCATATTTTACTCAAAAATATTCTTTTAGGATCTTCTTTTCCCATCTGCTTCTCACACCAATCAGATGTCTTCTCCTACACTCTCCTTTTCCCCCCATCTCTATGAAGAAGTGGTCCTTCTACTTGCCAAGGCAAACTTCTACATGTGCAAATGACCTCCTTTCATCACTCCTTGCTTACTGGATATTTCCTTGCTGCCTCCAAAGACATCCAGGTTTCATCTATCCTCAAAAAATTTCACTTGATTTCTGCCATCCCAATTAGTGAGAAGGTTATCTACAATTGGTGCCTTCGCTTTCTTTTCTCTCACTTATTAATACTCTTTAGACTGCCTTCTGAACACATGCTAAACATTCAAGAGAAACAACTTTCTATAAAGTTATTAATGAACATTTAACAGCAAATCTAATGGCCTTTTTCTCAGTCTTCATCCTTCTTAACCTCTCTGCAGCCTTCAATACTGTCAAATCACCCACTTCTCTTGTAACAATGATCTGTCTTGACTCTCCTCCTAGCTTTTTTGGATCATCATCTATATCATGGTCTTCTGACTGCAGATGTTTCCCAAGGCTCAGTCTTAGACTGCCTTCTCTTCTTTCCATATACTATTTTGCCTGGTGATTTCATTTGTTCTTATAGATTTAATAATTGTTTCCAATATAGATGATGCTCAGATCTATTTATCCAGCCCCAACCTCCTCCTTGATTTCTAGTCTCACCTATCTAACATTTTAAAACTGGATGTTTTTTAGACATTTAAAAAATTGACATATTCAAAATTGAACTCATTTCCCTCCGAAATTCTTTCTCTCTTCCCTATTACAGTTGAGGGCACTACCATCTTTCCATTCACTAAGGCCATTCACTTAACTCATCACTCTCTCTCACACTTCTGTACCCATTCTTTTGCCAGATCCTGTCACTTCTACTTTCACAATATCTCATACATAGTGCCTTCTTTCCTTTAACACTTACCCTGGCCCAGACAACTCCAAGAGCCTGGTGGTTGGTCTCCGGATCATTTTTCCCCACTCCATATTTGACTCAGATGTCAAAGTGATCTTCCAAAAGTACGAGTCTAATCATGCCATTCCCCTATGCCATAAAAAACTGTGATTTCCTATTACTCCAGGATAAATCTAAAATCCTGTTTAGCTTTTATATTCCTTCATAACCAGGGTCTTTTCTCTCTTTCCAGTCTTTGTGTACATTATTTCCCTTCAAAAATTCTACAATCCTGTGAATATGATCTCCATACTGTTCCTGAAAGAAGAAGCATCACCTCCCTACTTACTATACTTTCACTGTTTGTCTCCCTGGAATTCTCTCTCTTCTAACTTCAAACTCCTGGCTCAACTAAAATTCTCCTTTCTTTTAATTTTTTTTTAGGCTTATCATATTGCACTTTTAAATATTTTTTTCCATGGTTACATGATTTATGTTGTCTCCCTCTCTTCTTCCCTCCCCTCTCCCGGAGTTGAAAAACAATTCCACTGGGCTATACATTTTTATCCCTCAAAACCCATTTCCATATTATTCATTTTTGTGATAGAATAATCTTTTAAAACCAAAACCCCAAATCATATATCCATATAAACAAGCGATAAATCATAAGTTTTCTTCCGCATTTCTACTCCAACAATTTGCTCTGGAGGGAAGATAGCATTCTTTCTCATAAATCCTTCAGAATTGTCCTGGATTATTGCATTGTTATTAGTAACAAAGAAGTAACAACAAAAAAATCTATTACATTTGATCATCCCACAATGTTACAGTTACTGTGTATAATATTCTGGTTCTGCTTATAAAATTTTACTTTCTATCAAAAGCTTTGCCATGTACCTCTTAAATATAAGATTTATTTTGACAATTCTGTGCCAACCTTTCAAATAATAGGTCATATCATGGAGCACTTTTTTTTTTTTAATATATATTTTTTTAAACCCTTGTACTTCGGTGTATTGTCTCATAGGTGGAAGATTGGTAAGGGTGGGCAATGGGGGTCAAGTGACTTGCCCAGGGTCACACAGCTGGGAAGTGGCTGAGGCCGGGTTTGAACCTAGGACCTCCTGTCTCTAGGCCTGACTCTCACTCCACTGAGCTACCCAGCTGCCCCACTGAGCTACCCAGCTGCCCTCATGGAGCACTCTTAATCTGGGTCTGTAAACTTGTGTTCTTAAAAATTATATTTTGATAATGTATATGTAATTATTTCCTTTGTAATTATATATTGAAAAAATTCTGAGAAGGGGACCATGTTCGTCAAATTGCCAAAGGAGTTCATGACATTCAACAAAAGGTTAAGAACTGCAGCTCTAGAGATTGGGAATCACTGTTCCGTGGCAGGAGTCAGCTCAGGTTATTCTCAGGCATTGACAAACAGTTCCTAAGTTATGGAAAGAGTTGAAATGGCAAATTTTATCATTGGCAATTTCCTATTTCTCCCATCAATGACCCTTTCTTTTCTCCGGACAAGCTTCTCCTCCTTTATTCCCTCTCCTTCCACCTCATTCATCCCAGATCTCATTTCTGTGCATTTCTTTTAAGTAAATTGGTAAATAAGGCATTAGCTAATGAGGTACAAGCCTTTCCAGGAGTTTATGCATTTGGCCGACCACACAGTCTCTCAGACCCAAAAGAGAGTATGTGTGTGTACTGGGGAGGAAACGTTTAGCAAATTTTCATTCTATCTTATCCTTTCAATTCCAGTTAAATAAAAGTTCCATAAGAATAAACCATCTCCCTTCCCCCAGCAAATGCCTATGCGCCCTTCAACCTAATTAACCTTACTCCTCTGAATGTCCCACCTTATATATGCTCATCCCTTCCACTGTGTTCAAAATTTTAAAATTTCCCTTAATTTGAATACTTCATCCCTTCATCTTCTGCAACTCGCAGAAACTTTCCCCCTAGAAAATATTTTCCAATACTGGCTGTACTTTCTTTCATACCTCAACTCTCTGGTCCCAAAGTGGGAGTCAAAATATTTTCTGTTCCCCAATCACACAGATTCTAAATTACGAACCTTTTCTCTTTTAAATTCACTCTATCACTGTAGATCCTTGTTACTGTCTCTTCAACCACAATATTCTTCCTCACAACTCTAAACTCCCAAATCCTTAATCTACTCAACTCCCATTAGTTACTTATACACTTCACTCAAGATACAAAATAGGACAGTCACACTCTTGATCTTAGTATCTCCTTAAGTATTTAATTTCCTTAAAAACTCCAAATTTCCTATATAAATTCTATAGCCTTTTATCCTTTCTGTCTCTACCCACACTTTATTCCTCCTAAACCTAAATATAGTCTTGATAAAACACCTCTATATGCACGATCAACTATATTCCATTCCATGTTCTCCAATAAATTACTTCTCTCAACTATCCTTTCACTATTCTTTAGTCTCTACACCTGCCTACAAAAACACCCATTTCTCTCACAATCCTTAAACTCTTAATTCAACCATTTCCAATAGCCATCATCTTTCTCCCCGCTCCCCCCCTCCCCATTATGGCTAAACTTCTTGAGAAAATCTTTTATACTTGGTCTCCATTTAAAATGCATAAAATCAATTCCTTATCTCAATCCAGACATTTAGTGATAAATTAAGGATCTACTAATTGAACTCCATAATATCATTCAATTTCTAGGCAGTAGTTAAAAGAATTAGCTTTTTTCTCCTTTGAAGGTTAAAAGATTCACCTGAAGGAAAACAAAACAAACTCACCTTATGTATACTAAGAGAATCAAGATTCCTTGTTGCTGTTACTATCTTAAACATAATATGAACTCTTTTGCATGAAAAGTAAATTTCAGGCATTTATTTTATTAACAGTTTTAACCTCAGGGACCCACCCTCTCAAGTTTGCTGTCTATATTTCCTGTTATGTGTGGAAATTTCAGAGAAAAAAATACCACATTGTATCTGTGACTTTGCAGTGTGGTAAGAACTATTTTCTGACCATGGCATTCTTTTTCTGCTGTACGGGTATATTCTTTTTCTCTTTCTTCAGACAACAAAATATACTGAACAAGGCTTGAAATATTTCTAGGAAGCTATAAAGCAAAAAACAAGTGAAGTAGAATATACTTGCCTAATTATTGTTGAAAATTACTCTTTATTTTACAGAAAATATTAAGCAGAAAATTCATTCTAGACTTTTGGAATATCAGTAGATAAATATATCAGTCAGATAAGGGTTCTACATCTTGTCAATACTTTAGTGAAATAAATTAATTTAGCAATAGTTAAAGCTATGGTGTATTCTTGCAGGTACAATCATTTCATTAGATTAAGTTATTTCATAGAAAGTTTACAAGAAGAGAAGTTAAGGACCAAGTGTCATTGTCTTAAATAATGGATCCTAATTAAGACAATTTGAGTCCTACATTGCAACAAAAAATCTATTTAAAAAGATTTCTAGCCTTTAGCTAATGGCCTACTATTTCAAGTGGGGCTCAAGGCAAATATATTATAGCACAATTAAATAACTAGGACAGTCCCCTAGAACTTACTCTAATGGATTTTGATCTGTACTGGTAGTACATTGAATTTGATTTATTTTGGTTATAAAAAATCTGCCAAGTTAAAGGTGAACTATTTTATTCAGTGACTACAAAACCAGCAATGCCCATTGAGGAAGTTCCAAATAAATAATAATTTTTAAAAATACTTGTACATTTATGATAACTTGTGATTTAAAATGACTTTACTTATAAGGAAATATATTCCAAGTATTTTGTAGACAATATCATTTGATGCATATGTTTTGAGACTCAAAGAATTTTCAAAAGCAAGTCATGACATGGTACATTTCTCCAATTTTGTCTTTTATACAATTCTGTTAATTAATATTTATTGAGTACCTACTATGTATGTACCTAGTATGCTAGGGAGGCACTTTAGAGTTTTTACAATGAAAAAAAAAATGTAATCTCTGTCTTTAGAAACTTTTAGTAAAGAGAAATGTGAAATGTCACACACATACAAATGATTATAATGCAAAACAGAATGTGCGAAGTGAATAATAAAAGTATAAATAGAATACAATGAGAGCTCAGAGGAGAGAAATTACTTCTGGTTGGGTGTATAGAAGACTTTATTTATACTGACATTTGAGTTAGGCAATGAAGAATGAGAACAATTTCTTTAAAAAGGATTTCACCTTTTTTAACGTGGCAATGAGAAGGGCATTCCAAATCTGAGAAGACATGAGTCCTAGAATTTTCCTAGTGATTAGGCTGACTTTTTTTTTAACCCTTACTTTCTCTGTTTTAGAATTAAAACTAAGTATCAGTTTCAAAGCAAAAGAGTGGTAAGGAAATGCAGTCTGAGTTTGAGTGACTTGCCCAGCCACATAGCTAGGAAGTATCTGAGGCCATATCTGAACCTAGGACCTGCCATTGCCAGGCCTGGTTCTCTAACCATTTAGCCACCTAGCTGTCTGGATCAGGCTGACCTATGATACTTCAGAAGTAGTGGAAGAGAACTGAATGTAGTAACTAATCAGATAGATTATTGCAGCATCAACAGCAATAGCATATGTAACAAAGATGCATAATCAAAGCTGAAAAGAAGAATACTACAAAGCCAATATATTGATTTAAAAATGACATCATTTTTATTGCTGTTACATAGGTAAAGTATACATTCTGTAAAATATATATGCAGTCCACTCTTCCACTACTCTTAAAAAAAGTGCCACAAGGCATCCTGCTACTACCTCCACATTATCTCATGCATATGGCTCTCTTCTCTCTCTACTAACCTGATTATTTCTCATCTCTACTTGGCAGGAGTCTAATTGGTCTTCCTGCTCCTCTCCTCTCTAATCCATCCTCCATACAGGTGTCAAAGTGATATTGCTAAAGGATAATTCTTACTATGCCACTCTCCAATTCAATAAACTCCAAAGGCTCCTTACTACATCTAGAATAAAATATTTTTTGTTTGACTTTTAAAATCCTTCAAAAGCAAGCCCTAAACTTACTTTAACCTTTTAATATATAACTCTTTTTTACATTCTTTGGTCCAGTCCACTTTACTACTTTTTCTCACATGTGACATTCCATCTAATATCCCTGTGCCTCTGCATAAATTGTCTCCAAGCCTGCAAAGTCCTTCTGTCCCCTCTTCTATTCCAGAGAATCCCTAGTTTCTTCAAAGCTCTACTTAAATGCCATCTCCTCTATATCTTTTAACACCTGTTGCCTCTCTGTCAGGTATCCTTTATTTCTTTATTTTTGTCATTTGGCTTCACTTTAAAAAAATTTATTTTAACCCTTTCCCATTACATGTAAAAACAGTTTCCAATATTTTCAGAAGAATTTTGAATCTCAAATTCTTTCACAATCAGATATAGATGTTACATGTACTATTATCATATAAAACATTTTCCCATATTAATCATTTTTTGGAAGAGAAAGAAGTAGACTAGTGAGAAAGCTATTTTGGTAGTCCAGTCAGAGGTAATGAGGGTTTGTACTATTAGGATAAAAAATGATAAAGGCTGCTATAATAATATAAATTAGTATTTTAATTAAAGCCATGCTGATAAAGTTATTAGACCACGCACTTGTAAGCATTCAAAACTTGCCGCCTAGCCATAATTGTCTCCTATCTCCTCCCAAGTCTGCTGGCCAAGAGGCCATTCCCCCCTAACCCAGGAGATTTAAAACTCTTCTCTGCGTGGAGACGTAGGCGTCCCCACGCCCAAAGAACTGGAAACGGAAACCTGTTGGACCACGGGAAATGTAGTTTGATAATTTCCACGTGTCCACAGAAAATATATATACTTATTACGGCATTTCCCAAATTTCACTTTTACAGTACAGAGGGTGTGGCTTTGTGAGTAGAGAGAAGGAGAAACAAGTTAAGATTGGATAACAGATTAAATACATGAGGATAAGTGAGAGAGAGGAAGCAGGAATGATACTAAAGAATGAGGCCATGCAAAATAGAACCTGCTAAAAATAGAATAATTTTTATGTATTTAAAAGAGCTAAGGTAACACTATTCTGGTCATCAAAATTGCCAATGGTATTTCAAATTTAACTTTTTAATAAATAATAAATGATTTGCTTTGCCCTCCCCCCCCAAAAGGAATGACACTAAAGTTAGGAGCTTGAATGACTGGAAAGATGATGATGCTCTGTACATTAATCAGAAAATTTGGAAGATGAGGGGGAAAAGTTTGATGTTAAAAAGCTGAGTTTCATTTTGGACCTGCTGAGTTAGGATGTCTACAGAATATCCAATTCAAGATGTCCAAGAGGCAGCTAATGATACAGGTGAGAGATTAGGTCTGAATATCTCTAACTAATCAACATCAATATCTGTCTTATGTCTATTTGTTGTTGCCCCCCCCCCAAAATGTTTCTTGGAGCCGGTATTGCATATTTGTTTTTGTATATACATGGAACCTGGCAAGCAGTTAATAAATACTTGCTGACTGATAAAAAGGTAATTTATTTATGTTAAAAGAACATATTTTAACAGAAGAAAAATGTAAGAAAAATCTTATTCTTTTATTTGTAAGCAGATAAAACATCAAACTATTTTAAAGTTCTATAAGGTCCATCCTCCACTGGGGGCTCATAACATCTATTTCAGTGGACTAGGGTACTGGTACTGGTTCAGTTACAAAAAAAAGCAATGGAAGTGCTCTTTAGTTTCAAAACGGGGGTGGGTGGGAAGGGGAGTTATTATAGTCAAATCTTTAATTTAGGTCAATAAAAATGAATTATGTAAAAAGAGTATACACTTCCTCTAAATACTCAGAAAAGTACAAAACTTTATGTGCAATAATCAATCTCCTATGACAAAATGCCTCTTATACTAAACCTCAGTTATGGGTTAAAAAAATTATTTCAATCTAAAACCTGTATCAACTATAGGAAGGCTAAAGTCCTTACTAATTTTTAATTCATAGACTTTACAATTATAGATTACAAATGATTTTAACAAGTATTACAGAAAGTTGAAGTATACATACCCTTAACAGAATTTAGAATTTAGGATAAATAACATTTAGTGTTTTGTGAGAAATAGGTTAGAATAGCAGAAACATATTTAGCAAACTGCTCAAAAAATCAGGCTCAGAGGCATCTAGGTGGCTCATTGGAAAGAGGGCCAAGGCTGGATATGGCAGGTCCTGGGTTCAAATCTGATCTCAGAGACTTCCTAGCCCTTCTTGCTCTTCTGCCTTGGAACTAATGCTTTAAAAAAAAAATCATAGGCTCAACTGAACTGTTTTGCTGACACAGGTTAATGTAGTGAGCTCATTTATGTTAGCATTTGGTAGTGTGTCTTTTGGAATTAATGTAAAGCCCTGGAAGACTACATCTCCCAGAGATCCCTGCTACAACTTCCCCTGAAGTTTGTTTTCTGCCCTTCCTCCCTCCCTCCCTCCCCTCTCCCCAGCTGGAGGCTGAACCCTGATCTCTCTCTTGGTGCCTTTTCCCCTTTCTTCCTACCTCCTAGTTTTCCCTAGACCTTTCCCTTTCAAATTAAAATAAAACCTAGCTATTCAAACCCTTGAGTTGCTCTCTGATCTTTTATTTGAGATCTGAGCCCCTGAAGGGCTCTGATCAATTCCCCCCTGCCTGGGCTGGGGACCTCCACCTTTGTTTCCCTTTCTTTCCCCTTCCTCTCTCCTTTCTCCCATCCATCCTATCCTCCTACCTTCCTCCCTTCACTCCCCCCTCACAGTAGCAAACCTAATTAGTCCACTGACATAAAGCCATAGTTCTATGCCATTTATGAATTAAACTGGGGCCAATCACCTTTAATTCACAATGAGAAATGTTATGGAGAAATGTAAGGTGACCTTGTGAATCTTTGGGTTAAAGGAAGAAATGAAGGTGATTGAGGTAGTAGGAGAGGAATGGAAGGGATGGCTAAGTTTAGGGAGGAATGAACAAGGTGGTATTTGGATGGTAAGGGTACCTGTGAGGTATTCAGGAGAGGCAGCTACCATAGACTAGACACTCAGGCTAGAGACAGAGGACACTGGGGGGAAATAGGCTGAACCCTTCCAGGCAGGAAAGGTACTTCTACAGACACAAGGAATAGGACCAGTCAGAAATGGTTTGAATCTGACTTGAGGGCTTTCTTGTCAGTTTCTCAAGTCCTCAAAGGAGGAGTCGCAAGATTCCTCCCTGTCAATAAAACTGAAGGGGTTTAGAAGGAAGTGTTGGGCAACTACTTCCTCCCAAGATGGATGCCTCCAGTTCCCTCAGGAAATAAAGAGAATAATTCCTTCCCTTACAACCCTTGCCTAATCCTTCAACACAATGATTCACCAGAGGGTTTGATTAGGTAACAAGAGGATTTATTAATGTTCAGGGTTAGTCAGAGGGAGAGAAGGGTTTGGGGTTTCTGATAGCTGCTAGGGAGAAACTCAAGATGGGGGAGGGTCATAGGAATGGGTTAGACTGAGAGAGAACCTGTTCTCTCAACCAGGAAAGATTTGGCTGCTTTTAAAGTAGAGGATATACTAAATCAATAAAGTAAGGGATAGTTTGATTCAAGGATGTCCTACTTGCCTATGGGGAAACTAAACCCACAAAGTCTATTCACTAAAACCCCAAAGCCACCCTTCCTCCCAGAGCCCACAGGAAAACAGGAAAGGTAACAGGGGAATAGTATGGAGAAGGTCAGGGAGAGGTTCAGAGAAAATTAGCTAAGTTCAAATTGTCCCGAGACAAGGCACAGGCCAAAAGCAAAGCCAAGAGCCAAAGGCAGAGCTCCAGTTGGTCCTTCCGCTCTTCTCAAGCCTCCAGAACCAACTGCCTTTTCTGTCAGGATTCTAAGGCTTAATTGTCAGAAGTTTTCAGTTAACTTTTGCAAGGGCAAAAGCCTTTATTGCATCTTTCCATTAAAGTAAGACTTTAAATACTTAGATTAATCACATTATGGAACAAATTACCATACCTAAATTTCCCAATTCAAGTTGCCTTGGCCTCCCACTTCTCTAAGTGTGAAATTTTCCCTCCTAGAATATAAGCTCCTTACGGGCAGGAGCTACCTTTCTGTTGGTCTCTCTGTCTCCGCCTCTCTCTTTGGCTTAGAACAGTGTTTGATACTGGGTAGATCTTTTTTTCATTTTCTTTTAAAGAAGACATGACATAATTTCTAAAAAGAAAATCTACTCCCCTTCTCCCTACTAAATGCCAACACAATGAATTATTTAGGTTTCTAACTTCCAATTTAATAAGTACTTATTGAGGGCTTGGAACATGCAGGCAAATAATAAAATTCTTTCTGCCTAGTGCATGAGAACAGAAAAATAAATTTTGCCAAACCATATAATATTAATTCTATAAATTCTGGAAAATATTTACCATACATGGTTATATCTAAGTCTAAAGTACTTTAAAATATCATTTTATTGTCACCATAATGAGCAAAAACAGTGCACTTCCAAGTCTATGGGAGTAAATCCCAGCTCTAAACAGTCCTACTCTCCCTTTTTTCCCTTATGACTGCTAGGTTACAGAGAAGTGCTTGACAAAGTCACTGAACCAAGGATTTGATTCACTACGAACATGAGATCTCATTTTAACTGATCCCCTCACTGCTTCTCAGAAATAGACCTATTAATCTCTTGTTGATTATACTAATATATACTAGGTTGGCAGCAAACTTAATTTGCTGCAGCAAGGCACAGAGGAGTGTGTTCTGCAGTCAGAAGACTTAAGTTTGATTTGAACCTCAGACAATTAATATCTAAGAGATGCCATGACCTCCAACTTCTAAATATAACCAAGCACCCCCTTTTTTTTTTTATAAAACCCTTACCTTCTGTCTTGGAGTCAATACTGTGTATTGGCTCCAAGGCAGAAGAGTGGTAAGGGCTAAGCAAGGAGGGGGGGGTCAAGTGACTTGCCCAGGGTCACACAAATGGGAAGTGTCTGAGGCCAGATTTGAAACTAGGACCTCCTGTCTCTAGGCCTGGCTCTCAATTCACTGAGCTACCCAGATGCCCCCTCCAAGCACACTTTTAACTGTAATATATAATACTACTTTTCTATCTTCACTTCTACCCTTTTCTCAGCAAATAATCACACCTCCCACTTTGCTAAGATGACAGTTATATCCTATTAAGCTCCTCTTCTACCAATAAACATAAGCTCTAATGTTTATCTTATTCTCTCTTTCCTCCTGAATGCAGAAGAGGTATTTACATTCCTTTCCATAGTTAATATATTCCATCTTATTTCTTTTCTTACTTCCACTGGCAAACTTATTAAATGTGTACTCTATATACTGTTTCTACTTCTTTTCTTCTTACTCTCCCCCAAATCCTAAAACATGGCTTCTGCTTCTTCTATTCTATTAAAAGGTCTCTGAAACATCACCAAATATTTAATGTTTCATCGTTCACATCATCTTCCAACTTCCAACTGGCTTCTCTGATTGACTTCATTTCTATTAATGGTGCAATTATTGTTCCATTTCTCCAGAATAATTACCTCAAAACCATCTTTGGAATCTCAAAATCATTTAAAAGTTAACAAATTCAAAAGAGAAATTATTATCTTTTCCTTAAAACCCACCTCTACTATAGCAGTCACAGCATCAGAATCCTTCCAGTCACCTAGGTTCATAACCTCAGTGTTAATCTCATCCGACATAAACTACCAAATCTTGTCTCTCTCTACAATATTTCTCAAATCTGTCCCCTTCTTTCCATTCACACAGCTAACACTACAGTTCAAGTTCTCAACAACCATGGAGTAGAATAATGACTACTGTGTCAGCTATGTGGTACAATGGAGAAAGCCCTAAAATCTGGGGTTAGGAAGATCTAAGTTCAAATCCAGTCTCAGAACCTACTGGTTGTGAGACATGGGCAAGTCATTTTAACCTCTGATTCACTTTCTGCTACTATAAAGTGGAGATAATAATAGCATCTACCCCACAGGATTGTGTGAAGATCAACTGTGATAATTTCTGCAGAAAGTACGAAACACACAGTAGGCTCTCAAGAAATGCTTGTTCTCTCCCTTTCCCTTGCCTATAGGATCTTCCTACCTTAAGCCTTTTCCCAATCCAAACAATCATCCAAACAGCTCCCAAATAAACAGCCAAGGATTCCCAATTACCTCTAGGATAAACTGTAAGTTGCTATTTGACTCAAATTTATTTAAAACCTAGATCCTTCCTACCTTTCTAGTCTTCTTATATATTACTTTCCTTCATGAACTTTATAATAGAGCCATGCTGGTCTATCTAATATTCCTTGCACATGATTCTTCCTGTTTCATCACTATCTTTGCAATGACCTTTTAGATTGTGAGCTCTGAGGGCAGGGTCTACCTTTTGCTGCCTTTCTTGATATTCTTAGTATAGTGATCAGCACTTAGTAGGTGCTTCATAAATGCTTACTGTCGGTATCTTATATCTGAAGTGCAATCTCTTCTAATATTTGGCTCTTGGAAACCCTCATTTCTTTCAAGAACCAGCTCAAGTGCCACTTTCTACATGAAGTCTTTTCTCTCTTCTGACTGCTGGTGCTGTCCCTCCCAAAATGATCTTGTATACATTTTAAATATATTTTACATTTGGGCTTTTATACATATATAAATATATAAATATAAACACACACACACACACACACACACACACACACACACACACACACACACACACACACACACACGTACATTATCCTCCCTGTTAGAATGTAAACTCCTTGAGTGCTTGGGGACTATTTCCATTTTTCTTTGCATATTTAAGACTTATCACAGTATCCAAAACACATCAGGCATTTAGTAAATTCTTGTTGATAGTCTGAACTGTGATTTCTTTGTCCTTCAATTCAATAACTATGCCTTCTTAGATTATTCCTTCATAGTCTTTTTTTATTTGTCCTTTTACTTTTCAATACCATGGTGAACAGCACATCAACTTATATTTTGAATGCTGCAACAGACTTACTCCTTTATCTAAACATTTTTGGTTTGTACTTTAATACCTATAAGATGAATACAAGTGTCCATTTTATAGAGAGCTATAAAGTTTATATACAATGTATGTTTTATTTCTTGCCCCATACTTTTGCAAATATTATTTCTTTCACTTTAACAGTTTCTTCCCTTCTGTTAGTTAGTTGAAATCTGTCACATTCGTAAGTCACAGGCTCAAATTCTACACCTCTTCTCTCCTCCATGATTAACCAGCCTAATTCTTTTTGGACATTTAAAACAATTATTACATTATAATTATTTTCACAATCACATACTATCTCCATAAATGTCTTGTAGTTTTCTCTAAATGATTGGTTACTTAATTTCTCATGTATTTTTTAACAGATATCCCAGTTTTTCAATTACATTTTTAGTTCTTTGAAGGCAGGGGATACTTCTTTAAATCTCCCACAATGCTTTTGGAATAATATATTTTTAATAAATATTTGCAAATTTATAGATTTCTAGAATAGCCAAAAGAAATTATGTTTCTATAAGTAAAACTTTCAATATCTTACCTTGCAAATACCCTGTCTTTATTTGCTTTTTCTTTGCCATATTGTACAGACTGGACTTCTGTTCTCCCACTAAAAGAAACAAATTTATACAATAATGAAAAAAAGACACCAACTATGCACAATACTATTCTGCTGAAAATCCTGCCACTTCGAAAATCTATTTTTCTTTTTTTTTTTAACCAAACAGTAGATTTCATACAAAAATATGATAAAAAGAATGTCACATACTAAACATAAAGATATAAATATAGCTAAAACAAATAGTTCTAATGTAAGATGTTCAGTGACAAGGACTGAAGGAATCATAAATAGTAGCTGGCTAGAAAAAATTACAGCAGTATCTTTAGTTGCAATTTCCTCCATAATTTTCATTTTTATTTCACATATGAACAAAGCCATTGGTTTGTTGTACTGGTATTGGGTTGTTGGATATATTAATGTTATTCTTTTAAAGCAATAATTCAATAGACAGAAACCAGTGGGAGAGAATTAAAGATGAAAATTTTATATAAACATGTCTTCACATTAAGCAAATTAAATCTGGCATTTCATTTTAAAGCAATAATGGATTCAATCTATATGTTATCTTAAAATCTGTAAGTAAGGAACTCTTGAGGTTCCCCCCTTAAATTTTAGGATAATATATGGCAGTGATGGTGAACCTATGGTACAAGTGCCAAAGATGACACGCAGAGCACTCTCTGTGGGCACTCAGTTCATTACTAGAAAGGCAGAGGGACTCGGGCAGAGGTGCTCCCCTCCTCCTCTCCATCATACCTAATGACATTTTTTTACATCCTCCCACCCCTCTGCCCAGCAGCCCAATGGGAGCACACAGGGGATAAGGTAGGCAACTCACAGGCTGCAGAGGTGGAGGGGAGTAGAGTGCTTGAGCTACTCCCCTCCCCCTTTCTATACTTGCTGAGGACATTCCTTATTTCACCCCACCCCTCCATCCAGCAGCCCAATTGGAGTGCTTTCTCCCTCCCACGTGGGATAAGGGGGAGGGCATATTCAGCATGTGTATAGGGAGGGGCAGGCATGGCATTGGTCTAGGGGGTGGGGTGGTGTCAGGACCCAGCACTCCATCTCTAAAAGTTTTGACATCACTGATATATGGCAATATATTATCTGCACCTGAACTGTAAACAGCAAAGCAGCAAGACTCTTTGAAGATCCTGACATTATTAAGTAAAGTAACCTAAAATAGTTGGCTGGCACAAAAAATATGCCATTTTCTATTTTTTATTTACCTGTACAATCTGGTACCAAGGTTCTTCCTTAACTCGGGAAAAAAACGACAGAAAAAATACCATAAATATATCCAACAACCAAATATTATATTATCTCTTTGTTTATCCATATGAGAAAGAAAAGCAAAAGCTGCAAAGTTTTCTGTTCATGTTTAAAAAAAAACACACAAAAAGCAACTTTTCCTTTGGATTCTGAGCCTCTTATACCATGGAGGCAGCTAAAGTTGTTTTACTTTTGGAATAATTTGTTATGGAGAGGTTTGAAAAGTTGTAGAAATCAGGTACTACAGGAAATTTTCTAACTAAGATTACTGTTATATCTAATAACTTCAAATTAATGTTTTACTTGATGCTGATACTTTACATTATTCTAGGTGGCTAGATTATCTCTAGATGAACAGATAAAACTAAGAAAGAGTTCAAAGCAGGGACCAAAACAGAATTTACTTTTGTACTTATTGAGAAAGGTTCTAGTCTATGTCTGTTGGCATATCATGCTTGCTTTTGGTTTTAAAGATATTTAATAATATAGAAAGCTATATACTTTGTAGGGTTGTTAGCATATATGTGGGTGGTTCTTTGTCAAAGGCTTTCCCTATCTCTACTGAGATATCACTATGTGGTTTTAGATATGCTGATTTGTAACATGATTAGTTATGCTGATTTCCTAATGTTGGACTATCCTTGCATTCCTTCTTTAAATCCAGTTTGGGCATAATGGTTTTTTAATATGAATTTTAGTAGTTCATTTTATAAGATTCTATTTAAAAATTTAAAATCAATATTAATTGGTTCTCCTGTGCTTTAGTCTTCTCTGGCTTAGGTATGAGATCTGTAAAAGGTAACAGGACTCTCACAAAAAGAATGTGGTATGTTGTTTCCTTAATTTTTCAGAATAAATTCGAAGTACAGAAATGAATTCTTCTGTAAAAGTTTGACAAAATTCCCCAATAAATACATTAGGACCAGGAGGCTTGTTGAGAGTGAATTATTTAAGACCTGCATTAGGTCGTCTTCTCTTAGACTGGGTACTTTATATATATATATATATATATATANCCAGATTTGAACCTAGGACCTCCCATCTCTAGGGTCTGGCTCTCAATCCACTGAGCTACCCGGCTGCCCCCTATTTCTTCCCTTTTTAACATGTCTTAAAAAATTTTTTTTTAGTTCCAACCTCCCTTCACCCCTGCTTCCCCTATCCACCTTCCTTGAGAAGGCAAGTAATTTGATATAGAATTATATAAGTGAAGTAATACTAAGCATATTTCCATATTAGTCATGTTGCAAAAAAAAAGACAAAATAAAATAGTAAAAATAAAAATATTAAAGTATGCTCTCATTTGCGTTCAGATTCCAACAGTTCTTTCTCTGAAGGCAGATAGCATTTTTCATCATGAGTCCTTTTGAATTGTCTTAGATCACTATATACTTGAGAATAGCTATCATAGTTGATCTCTGCACACTATTGCTATTACTGTTTCTAAAGTTGTTCTGGTTCTGCTCACTTCACTTTATTGTCAGTTCCTGTAATTTTTCTAGGATTTTCTGAAAGCACTTTGGCTTGTCATTTCTTATAACTTTATAGCATTCCATCATAACCATATATAACAATTTGTTCATACATTCCCCAAGTGATGGACATCCATTCAATTTCCAATTCTTTACCACCACAAAAAGAGTTGCTATAAATATTTTGTATACATAAGTCCTTTTTCTTTGTTATTATAATAATTTTCCCCCTATCTCTTTGGGAAAAAGATCTAGCAGTGGTATTACTGGGTCAAAGGATATGTATAGTTTCAAATTGTTCTCCAGAATGGATGATCAACTTACAACTCCACTAACAAAGCATTAGTGTCTCACTTTTCCTACATCTCCCTAACACCCGTCATTTTCGTTTTCTGTCACATCAGCCAACCTGACAAGTGTTTAGGTAGGTGGTACCTCAGAGCTGTTTTAATTTTTATTTCTCTAATTGATTTATTTTATATGACTCCAACCAGCTTTGAACTCTTCTTTCTGAAAACTATTTGTTCATATCCTTTGAACATTTATTATCTGAGGAATGACTTATTTTTGGTTCAGTTCTCTATCTATTTGAGACATGAGGCCTTTATCAAAGAAACTTGCTATTAAAAATTTCCCCCAGTTTCCTGCTTTCCTTCTAATCTTGGCTGCATTGGTTTTTCTTGTGCAAAAAATTTTAATTTAATGTAATTAAAATTATCCATTTTATGTCTTGAAATGCCCTCTATCCCTTGTTTGGTCATAAATTCTTCCCTTATCCATAGAGCTTACAGGTAAATTATGACATATTTCCCTAATTTGCCTATGGTACCTATCATGCTCCATGTCTAAATCTTAACCATTTTGACCTAATCTTGATATGTGGTGTGAGCCTAGTTTCTGCCAAACTATTTGCCAATTTTCCCAACAGTTTTTTTTTTTTTAAACCCTTGTACTTTGGTGTATTGTCTCATAGGTGGAAGATTGGTAAGGGTGGGCAATGGGGGTCAAGTGACTTGCCCAGGGTCACACAGCTGGGAAGTGGCTGAGGCCGGGTTTGAACCTAGGACCTCCTGTCTCTAGGCCTGACTCTCACTCCACTGAGCTACCCAGCTGCCCCATTTCCCAACAGTTTTGTTAAATATTGAGTTCTTGTCCCAAAAGTTTAGATCTTTGCATTTATCAAACACTAGATTGTTCTGGTCATCTATCACTGTATATTATATACCTAAACTATTCCACTGATTCATGATTCTATATAGATGATTTTTTTATTTGATCTAATGATTATTAATTTGTAATTTGGTTTAAGATCTGGTGTGGCTAAACTATTTTCTTTCCCATTTTTTCATTGGTTCTTTTGATATTCTTGACATTGTTCTTATATGAGAGGATTCATTTCTAATATTTTGACATATTCCTGGTTTTTTTATTTGAGGTTCAGATCTGTCCCTCAAACTTTCTTACTCATTCCTTCGTTCCTGGGAAATTCAAAAAATGTTCCACCCTAGAGTTTCTCCCATAGTTAGGGTGAGAGATAGAAAAAGTAAGATTATGAGTTCAATCTTACTTGATAAATAAAAATTGCCCTAGGCCAGGTGTGTCTGCTAGCAGCAGAACAGAGTCCTTAAATCTCCTTTGGAGGAAATGGAAAATGTCATGTATAACCAGATAAGACTTGATCACAGGGAGCAGGGATGTGATTTTCTACCATTACTCAAGGGAATGGAGAGGGATGTCTAGAGGAAGGCTGAATAATTAGCTTCCAAAATTGCATTTAGTGATAAACACAGCAGAATTTCAGGGTCTTTGATCATTGAGAGTTCATTCATTAATTGATTCATTGGTTATTACCAGTCAGATCAATAAATTAGTTTTCTTACCCAGAAGCCAGTTTCTCAGAATTTTTAATCATCACAGATGAATTTTGTTATTTTTTCTAGCCCAATAAATCCGTTTTTAATAATTTGATTAGTATGGCATTGAATAAGTATATTAATTTAGATAAAATTGTCATTTTTACTATATTGGCTTAGTTTACCCAAGAACAATTAATATTTTTCCAGCTGTTTAGATCTGACTTTATTTGTGTGAAAAGTGTTTTGTAATTGTGTTCATATAGTTCAGTGGTTCCCAAACTTTTTTTGGTCTACTGCCCCCTTTCCAGAAAAAATATTACTTATGTTGTGTGCAGATGCAAAGCATGGAATCCCTGCAAAGGTACAGGGATCCCTCACCCAAAGTTCTCCAGGGGACTGCACACAACACTTAGCCCCCTGGAAATAAATTTTTTAAAAATTTTAATAGTAACTAATAGGAAAGATAAATGCACCTGTGGCCATCACTGCTCCCCTAGATTGCTGCAGCACCCACCAGGGGGTGGTAGTGCCCACTTTGGGAATCACTAAATAGTTCCTGGATTTATCTTGGCAGGTAGACTGCTGCATATTTTATATTTATATTATCTTAATAATATTTATATTTTAAATGGAATTTCTCTTTCTAACTCTTGTTGCTAGATTTTGCTGGTAATACATAGAAATGCTGATGATTCATATAGGTCTATTTTATATCTTTCAACTTTAGAAAGGTTAATTATTTCATCAAAAATTTTAGTTGATTCTCTAGGATCCTATAAGTATACCATCATATCATCTACAAAGAGTGAGCTTTATTTTTTCATTACCTATTCTAATTTCTTTTTCTTTTATTATTGCTATCTAGCCTTTCTAGTACAATACAGAAACAATTATAATGGACATTCTTGCTTTTTCATATTTTTCAATATTTTACAAAGAAATATTGAGATGTTTGAAATCTATAACCAAAATTCACATAAGTAAAATTATATTTTCATATGTTTAACATTTTAAACTCATGACCTAGTACCAGAAATATTTTATGGCACCATAAACTAGAATATGACTTTGAAAAATGTATTAATATCAAAGCTTTAATCATGAAAGTAATAGTACTTACCAGTAACGGAACTTTGAACCCAAAGTAAAATAATGTGCAAAAAAATTCTTCTGAGGTGGCAGTGGTCTATCCAAACGGAAAAATGTGTGATGTTCTACACATGCTTTCCATAAATTCTTACATGCTCTATAATTTACCATATTGAATCCCAGTAATGTTTCTCTAGATTCATGCTGTAGAGAATGACACCCCCCAAAAAAGAAAAAACAGAAAGCAACTTGACAAAATGTAATAAACATTATCTATAATTAACATAAAATTTAAAATGATTTTTATTCTTTATTAATTTTTATATTATTATTGTTTACCAATTATATTTAATACATTTCCATAGGTTTCCTTCACCATTAAAAAAATTTTTTTTCTTCCTTCAGTCTTGATTCTAAGGCTGATCAATTCAACCAGATATTAGGTACTACTGAAACCACTGCCCTGTTGTTCTAGACAATTAGACTATATTCAACCTTCAACCCTCAATTACTCCTACCATAACCCTTTTCTGTTTCTGCTCCTCAAAGAACAGCTGCTTTTACCTGCTAATTTCAATAGAGGTGTATTACACAACTCTTTTATTCTCTTCTGAATAGCCAACACCTCCACACATATGTGAAGCCAAATGTGGGAAAGATAGTTAGCAGATAAGGATATTAGGGTAGTTGGTTTTGAATTGTTTTTTAAAGGATAAGCAGAAATTTAAGAGGTGACTGACATAAAGGTGATGGAGTCGAGATCAAAACCAAACATTTTTGGATATTTACTTTTTGCACTATAACAATATTGAAGATATGAACAATTTATACTCAAGCCATCTGATCAAAACAATGATGAACTCAAAGATGAAGAATGTTACCCACTTCCTGACAAAGATGCTAGAATAAATATACAAAATAAGACAGAGATGAGATTGGATGTGGCCAGTGTAGAATTTTTTTAAATTGATTATGCATATTTAAGGATTTATCTTTTAGTTTTTTCCAGTGGATGAAGAAATGTAAATGGAGGGGGCGGAGTTAGATAACTTAAAAAAAATTAAGTTGCATTTTTTGGAGGGGTTTTCCACACTACTTTTCTCAGCATCCTTGACAATATATGCAACATTGTGCTCTTGCAGGCCTTTGGCCCATTTCTCTACCAAAAAGAGAAAAGTATTTTTTCATCATTTATTCTCAAAGCCCCAAATTGGTCAATGTGACTAATTTAGTTACTATTCATATTCCTGATTGTTCATATTAGTAAGCCTTATTGTCTTTGCTTTACCTGTTTTCTCCACTCACTTCTTTTATTTTCCCCATATAAATAACAAGCATTTACTAAACACTACATTCCAGGTGCTGTGCTATACTGCCAGGGATACAAAGAAAAGCATAACAGTCATTGTTCTCTAAAAGTTCATAATCTAACTGGAGATAATTTAGCAAAACAAAACCTACATGGAATAAACTGGAGATGATCAACAGAAAGAAGGCATGAGCATTAAGTGGAATCAGGAAAGGTTTCTTAAGTTGGAATTTTAGTTAAGACTTGAAGGAAGTCAGGGAAGTCATGAGGAGGAGTTGAAGAGGGACAGCATTCCAGGCATGGGGAATAGCCAGTGAAAATGCCCAGAGTTGGAAGGAATGTTTCTCTGAGGTAGGGCAAGAAGACCAGAGTCACTGGACCAAAGGGTACTTTACTTGCGAGAAGGGTTAGAATAAGATATTTTTTAAGAGTCAGTAAGGGAGCCAGCCAAGTTGTGAAGGACACTGAATAACAGGACTTTATATTTGATCCTGGAGATGACAGGGACTTCCTGATAGGTCAGTGGGAAAGACTGGCACTTTTAGAAGTTCACTGATATCTAAATGGCTGATTGAAAGGTATAGTGAAAGACCTGAAGAAAGCAGAAAAACCAGAACACTACTGTAATATTCTAGAAATGAACTGATGTAAGGCTACACTATGGTGATGACAATGTCAAAGGCAAGAAAGGAGTGTATATGGAGGATGTTGTGCAAGTAGAACTGACATGATTTGGTGACAAATGGATATGGTTACTGAGAGAGTAGGTAAGGATGACATCTAGTTTGTGAGTCTTGGTGAGGATGGTGATGCCATCCACAATAAAAGGAGAAGAAGGGAAGACTGAAGTAAAAAATAATGGGTTCAGTTTGGAATATAGTGAATTTAAAAGGTCAATAAGATATCTAGTCAAAATGTCTTTATAGACAGTAGGAGATTTGAGATTTGAGATCAGAATGGTTGTTAAGGCTAAATGAAAAAGTCTCAGCATTATCAGCCTAGAGGCTGTAATTGAATCCATAAAAACCAGTTGCCAAATGAAAAAATATACAAGGAGAAAGGAAGAGGATCCAAAACAAAACCTTGAGGGAACATACACAGTCAGTGGGCCTGACTTGGATGATAATCCAAAAAAGGAGATCGAGGAGGAGGAACGGTTAGACAAAAGGAGACTTGGGAGAGAGTAACATCATAAAAACCTAGAGAGAAGAGAGAATATCAACAAAAGGGAAGATCCAAAGTGTCAAAGGCTGCAGAGAAGTCAAAAAGGACAAAGACTGAGAAATGGTAATTAAATTTGAAACTAAGAGAACAGAGGTAACTTTGTAGAGTGTGTAACTGCTGAATAATGAGGTAAAAAGGCAGACTTCAGAATATTAGGAAAAGATGGAGAAGAATAGAAGTAGAGACATCAATTACAGACAGATTTCCTGAGAAGTTTAACCATGAAAGGGAGGAGAACCATAAGATGTTAACTACTTGGAGGCAGCTAGATGACTCGGGATTGAAAGCCAGGACTAGAGATGGGAGGTCCTTGGTTCAAATCTTGCCTCAGGCACTTTCTAGCTGTGACCCTGGGCAAGTACCTTAACCTCAATTGCCTAGCCCTTACTAATTGGCCTTGGGACCAATACACAATATTGAATCTAAAATGAAAAGTAAGGATTAAAGAAAAGACATTAAGTACTGGGGTGGCTGAATCAATCAAGGGATTTTTGAGAATAAGGGAGAACTGAATGTATTTGAAGGCAACATGTAAATAGCCAGTAGCCAGAAAGATTAACTGAAGATTAGTAAGGATGGTATGATAAGAGGGAGAAAACTACTGGAAAAGTACTCATCTAATTTTTGCTCAACTGACTTCTGCAGTCCAAGACTTCTCCAGGAGGCCAAATGAATTCTCCAACAATGAAATACCATTTTCTAAAAGTTGATGTAGAGGCAAAATCTGTCAAGAATTTTGTAGGAGAAATTCTGCCTTTCAAAGTAAGGTTAAACAGCTAACATTCCTTTGTAGTATAGGATCCCATGATTCTACAATAAAATTTTTTGTCCTATCCTTAGATTTTTTTAATTGAGTAAAGTCTATAATATGTAAAAACTGGGAAAGAAATAAGTAAATTGCCCAGTAAATGGAACCAGATTATCTCTTCCTAGCTATTTCCATATTATAATATCTGTATTCTAAACCATTTTCCGTATTCTCCTCCTAATAGAATCTTGCCTTATACTCTAGGATGCTGGGCTTTGATAGGTGAGGTTTTTGCCTCATCTTGACTGGAACTGAGCCTCCATGCCACTTCTTGGACATTTCAAAACCATGTAACTTCTCCTCCTCCCCCAGGGTCTTCTCCACTAAAATGTAAACTGTTTGCTTGCTTTTTTTGGTATTACAAGTTTAATAGAGTATTTGGCATACAGTAAGTGCTTAATAAATGCTGTATCATTCTTATTTTTTGAATGTGCTTTAGAGCACAAGCAGGGTTTGAATTATCCTGTGGTAAGTTTTTTTGGTCTAATATATTTAATTATAAAGCCTTGACCTGATGTTAGTTTGCATAGATTTTTAAGAAATGAAAATTAAGTGGTTTTTGGCTATTATGTTTCATAAAGCAATGATGATCTTTATTTTTTGTTATCTTTACCAAGTATCAAATGGAGTTTCCTAAAGCTGGTAGCATTTCATATATATTTGATGAATTTTAAATAGATGTTGGCAAAATATAGGAAAAGAATATCAATTTGCATTTATTTGTATGATACTTTAAGGGTTGCAAAAATACTTCAAATACACTATCAATTTAGATCTTCACACAGATCCTGTGAGGTTACAGGATCAAAGGAGCAGAGAATTAGAGCCAGAAGGGACATTAGGTTAGACATCTAGTCTAATCTTTTTATGTATTTTTTTATTTTATTTTATTTTATTTTATTTTTTTTATTTTTTTTAAACCCTTAACTTCTGTGTATTGACTTATAGGTGGAAGAGTGGTAAGGGTAGGCAATGGGGGTCAAGTGACTTGCCCAGGGTCACACAGCTGGGAAGTGTCTGAGGCCGGATTTGAACCTAGGACCTCCTGTCTCTAGGCCTGGCTCTCAATCCACTGAGCTACCCAGCTGCCCCCTTTATGTATTTTTTTTTTTTTACATAAAAGGTGTCTATTTAAATTTAGTCATCAATAATATTCAATATACAAAGACTAGGGAAGAAACTGATCTACCACATCTAATGTTTCATTAAAAATATATTTATTAATCCAGGTATTAACAAATATTCTTAGAATTCCTATGTATCACTGCCCTCCAATCTACCTCACCGTTTCCTTCCCCCTCACCCGAGTAAAAAAAGAGTTCCTTATACTATATATGTTATAGGCACACAAAACAAGATATTGGTCACAAATGAGCAGGCATGTCTAATTCTGTATCTTTAGTATATCATCTTTCTGCAAAAGCTATGAGATGTTTCTCATCAGCAGCCTTTTAAAATAAGGATACTTTTTTTGCTTCAGTCAAAGTTTTCAAGCCTTTCAGAGATGTTTCTTTTCATGTTATTTTGGTCAAAGTATAATTTGCTGTTCTGGCTCTGGTCACCTCACTCTGAATCAGTTTATACCACTTTTCATATTTTTCTGAATTTATCATATTCTCCATCTCTTACTACACAAGAATAATGAACTATATTCATATACCCTAATTTGTATGGTCATTCTGTAGTTGATGAGTACCTATTATTTCCAGTTCTCTGTCACAAAAAAATATTCTTGTATATATGAAGCCATTCCTTTTATCTGTGACCTCCTAGTGGCACATACTTAATTGTGGTTTCACTAGGTAAAAGGATATATACTGGTTAGTGACTTCTTGTTTATATTTCCAAATTGTTTTCCAGAATCAATTATACAATCAGTTCTCAGTCCCACCAATAGTATATATCAGTATAGATTCCAACGGTGTGCCTATCCTCTTAGAGCCCTCTTCAATAATTACTATTTAAAAAAAAATCATCCTTGCCTATCTGAATAAAGTGAGACAAATCTTGTATCAAGAACTTCATTTTAAAGAAAAGGAAATTGAGGCCCAGGGAGGTCAAGTGATATTCAAGGTCACATAGATGGGTAGGTGTGAGAGGTATTACTATTTCCAACTGAAATATGAAGAAACTGAAGGTTAGAGAGATTAAGGGACTTCCCCATAGTTATATAAGTAAGATTGCATCTTACTTATATAATATATGTCCTATATTATATAATATATGTCCTATATTATATAATATATAATTCTGTACCACAAAGTTGCATTTATCGTGGCATACTATTGGCTGACAGAATGAAAGGCGACCAACTACAGCCCTGTGTTCTGTATCCTAGGTGTATTAGCTCAGTGTGACTGTAGGTTAATAAGTATGGAAAAGGTTTATAGGAGAGGTAGAAGGGTTTATAAAGCCTTAAAATATATATAAATATATATAACATATACATAACATATAAATAATAAAATAAATATAATACTGGTACTTGGTGGATTTACACCTATTGCAGGGGTCTCTGGAAATTAACTCCCATGATAGGTAAGAGATCACTGTACACATAAATCTCAGAGATTTTTCTAAAGTTAAAAAAAAAAAAAGAGTTGATAAATACTAATGTCTTCTAGGCTTTCTTTTTGAGGTATTATATAACATATGATTACAAATGAATTTATATTATAAACTAATGTAGTCTTTGGCTTTTATACTTCTGAGTGGAAAGGCAATCTATTTCCTGACTAAGTTGATTTCTGAGCTTTTTTAGCCTCTTTAGTTAATCCTTGAGGGTAATGGTGATAATCAATATATGTGATTTTTATGACATTTCAAACTTCCAATTTATAGGAATATCAAAATAGCTTATTTAAGTATTTTGAGGCTAAATCAGTGAACATTTCTCACTTTTTTCATTTTTTCCTAATTCAATTTTAAATTTGACTCTTGCTTTATCTAGATAACAATCTAACAATAGGTTGCTGATGTTGATAGCCCTCTCACAGCGATTCATTGCTTTCTGTTTATAACCAAATTCTTTTTGTGTGTGTGATGTCACTCTGACTTTGCTATGTCTAGCACCTTCTGATTCTTTCTGAAAGAAAAGTATTTATAGTGTATATATGTGAAGCTTCTGATTAGTCTACAAGTATTTGATCTCTTTCATTTATTGAATCTGAGCAAAATTCTCCAATTCTTCATAAATTGCAGCTTTATAGAAAAGAAACCTCAGAGTTAATGTAGACTGAACTATTAATTTTACAAATGGGGAAGGTGAAACTTTGAGAAGGAAAGGCCTTGTCAAATCTTATACATGCAATAAAAATGAGACTGTCAGAATCTGAACCCAAGTCCGTGACTCTAAAAGTCAGTGTTCTATTATACTCTTTTGCCTCCCATGTGTTAATTTCCACATTAAAAGGGGAACTTGGTTTGAAGAATTTTGTCAAGTTGTACATAGGATCTCTCTCCTTCTTTAACACCTACAACAGATAGCACACAAATGCAATTTTCTTCCCAAGTTTTCCTTTGGCTTACACTTATTAAAAGGACTGCCAGGAAAGATGACCAAATGTCCTCTCAAAATGTTTTTCTTTTTTGCCTTTAGACAGATAATGAAACCAACATTTCAAATTCCTTGGTTTATGGGGAAAATCTGTAAGCAATTCTTGCATTTACTATGCAAGTGGTGTATAATTTCCCATTCCCCTTCCTCCTGGGGTCTGTTTCCCATGAGAATATCAATAATGGTATGGTTCTGTTTTTCCCCAAATAATTTTGTTCTCCACAGATGGCCAAAAAAACCTATGCATCTTAGATATTCAGTCATTTTTAATGGTTTTTAAAAATGAATATGTGATTTCAATAGTATAAAGTATACCTAGTGAGAATCAACTCTCTTTAAAACCATATAGTAACAAATGTTACATTCTAACTAAAAGGATTCTCATTGGAAGTCACATACTGTTGGTATGATTTTCATTTGCATCACTAATTAAAATTTACATATACATTCATTCAAAAGAAGTTATAGCCAGTGCAATTAAATGAACTTCTTTTACCCAGAAAAATGGGAAAATTTTATAATATGAAAATGGTTATATTCCTCCCCCAAAATATATCTTAATTTATACTTTGATTTGGCAAAATAAGATTGGTACTTACCAATTCTTTTCTAAGCTGAATAAAAAACTGCTTGCACTTAAATGAAATTTTTACAATCTTCAACCTATAAAAAATACAAAATTAAACTGGAATATTTAAGACATATATGCAAAAATGATTAGAACAGGAAAAGAATAGATTTATTCTGTGATAGCAACCACACAAAAAAATTTCTAGACACATTGAATACATTTAATATTTTTTTAAATAAAACATTAATTGTTTAGAAGGTTATTGCAAAAAAAGTTGTCTTATGACCTAACTAAATATTATGATAAAGTAAAGGAAAAATATTAACTTGCTAAAGTTCATGATTGCACATAGGATACTAATATCATGAGTGTGATTCTATTTTGCTACTGTAATTTGTGAAGGAATTTAAACCAGTTTCGAAAATATATTAGACTTTCTACAAATGCCCAGAAGTAATCTAACAAATTTCAAATCATAAATGTTACCAAATATAAACTTTAACATTTTGTAGTTTACAAGATTAATACCCTGCCTATTTTTTAAAAATTACACTTACATTTCCAAAACCATTATAACTTATTCTTATACCACCTTTTCCCTAATGTACAACCTTACCACAAAAATATTTTTCCATGTTTATGCAGATCTGTGATCTGAGCTGTTTTTCAAAAGTATACAAACCAAAATCACCACTAACAATTTCCTTTGTGTTATTTACACAAAGCCATAAATACAACTCAGATTTCTTTCAACTTAAATCTTTGTAATAAGGAGCTTTAAGGGCCTAAATGTTATACAAATCTGGTTTTAGGGGATCTTCATGCAAGTGATGGAAACAGACATACTTACAATAAGCTTAATTTCATATTTCATAGCCAGTGATTATATTTCCAAAGGACAGGACGCTAAGCAAGTAACTCAAATATAACTAAAAGAGGCAAATGAAGTAAAGTCTACAGTAAAGAGAAGTCTCCTCTTTTTTTGGGGGGGAGAGTACTGCTTTTTTCCCTTGAAATATGAATTTTAGCTAAGGTTATGAGTAAATATAAGGCATGTAATTGATAGCTTGAGGATCAGAAAGGATTTAGGCATTTCTTCTGTCATATCAAAGTAGGCACACAAATTCCTAGAAATAAAAGACAGAGAAAAACATAAACCTTAAATCCTTAAGAAAAGCACAAAGACTATACTTGTATATGGAGGCAAATAGATGAATCAATGAATAGAGCACAGGATTTGGAGTTCAAATCATGCCTCAGATACTTAATGTGTGACCCTGGCCAAGTCACTTAACTTCTTTGTATTAATCCACTGGAAAAGGAAATGGCAAACCAGTCTAATCTTTGCCAAGAAAAATCCATGGCCAGTAGCTATCAATAGGGTCATGAAGATACTTGGATATATACATTCATATTTACTATGTTGTGGAGTAGAAAGAGCTCTGGATTTAAAAGTCCATATATCCACACATACATAAATGTATTCACATAAATATTTTAGTTTTAGTTTTTGTGCTTTACTCTTTATATCCAACAAATACAAATTTATATGCCCCCAAGATTTACCCTAGAATTAGAAGGAACTTGGAGCTAATTTAGTTCAATCTCCTGACATTATTTTGTTTCATTGATGCTTTTTATGATAATGATTTCCCAATCATAAACCCTCTCTCCAATTCTCCCTTCTAACAAAGAAAAACAATTAAGTGAAACCAAATGATACAAAGGCTATATTTATCAAAGTATGGAATATTCTGTACTCATTCATTTTTGTGCCCATCTTATCTGGCTACAGAGAGGTGGTGTTTTTATCATCTTTTCTAAAGGCATAATATCAATGGCAGCTATTGGTGTTACTATTTAGCACTAACAAAACATGCAACATGACTCAATATAATAAACACCTTTGGAAGACTCAATGTTTACACACATATACATTGCTATTTTATAAACATGGATAGCCCAGCACCATTTATCTACACAGTACATAGTATACAGATGAAACTGTGCTTAATAAAATATTAATTTACTTAAAAGTGTTACTGAAGTCATAATACCTTGTTACGTATTTTCCTAAACAGTGACTATTGTCTTTCTTCTGATTATAGACACATGGATCTTATTTGTGTAAAAGCTTTTCAATTTTATATAATCAGATTTAGTATTTATTTTGTCTTTTATCATTTCCTTATCCTGTGTCTAATTATGAATTATTCCCTTATTTCTAGCTAGGAAAGATACAGTAAGATATGATGTTCTATTCTCTAATTTTTAAATTGTATAACCTTTATGCTTAGATTCCATTTTAATTTATTACATTATAATGTAAAATGCTGATATAAGCCTAATTCTTATCATTTTCCCAGAGGTTCTGTTTGTAATTTTAAAAAAGCAGCCCTTGCCCACTAGTTTATCTTATATGTGTCACTATTTATGTATTTCTGGGTGTGTTTACTTATCTATTTTGTTCTACTATTTAACTTTATTAATAAAAAAAACTGGATGAAGGCATATAAGATGTTTATCAAGTTTTTAGATTAAATGAATTTTAGGGAGAAATAGCTAACATACTAGACTATAATCAGGAATTAAGAGATCTTGAGAGGCTATATGAAAAGATAAACTGAATAAAAGGAAAAAGTGGGGTGAGTTTACATTTGGATTAAAAAATTAATTATACAAAATCAAACATATACATAGGATCATAGATTTTTGAGCTTGAAGCAAATATAAATGCTTGCAACCAAAAAAGAAGCTAAATTAAATTTAGATTACATTAAAAAAAGAATTCAGATACACCCATACACTCAAGGAGCTGGTCAAGCTATATTAGGAATATTTTGTAACTATGGGTACCACATTTTGAGGGGACATGGACAAACTGGAATATATCCAGAAAGAAGTTATCATAATGATGAGGGCCTAGAGAATGTGTCGTAAGAGAATGAATGTAAGGAACCAGGGCTGTTAGGACTGGAGAAGAAAAGACTGAGGGAAGGATATATTAGTTGTCTCCAAGTATTTAAAAACTTGTGTGAAAGAGGAATTAAACTTGTTCTACTTGCCCCAACCCCTGAAGGCAGAAATAGAACAAATGGGTTGAAGATGTAGAGAGGAAGATTTAGGCATGAAGCAAGAAAAAATTTCCAACAATAAGAGCTACCCAAAAGTATAGATGTAAAGCGGAGGTGAGTGTCTTTTAGGGATGTAGTAAAAGGGATTCCTATTTAGGTATAGGTTGAAATAGATGACTTCTCAAGTCCCTTCTGGAATTGATTCTGTAAAATGTGATCTTCCCTAATTGATGGCAGCAAATATATATGACTAACATTGGCCAGTTTTCATGGTGTTGTATTGAATTTCCTGGATGTAACCACAGGATGTCAGGAAAAATCTTAACAGTGTAATATTAAAAAAAAGTCTATTTGGGGGCCACTGGGTAGCTCAGAGGATTAAGAGCCAGATGGGAGATCTTAGGTTCAAATCTGGCCTCAGCCACTTCTTAGCTGTGTGACCCTGGGCAAGTTACTTAACCCCCATTGCCTGGCCCTTACCACTCTTCTGCCTTGGAGCCAATACACAGTATTGACTCCAAGATGGAAGGTAAGGGTTTAAAAAAAGTCTATTTAAAGGAAAAATAAATTATTAAAAATCATCCATAATAACTTAGACTGATGATAAGAAGCAGAATCAGTGGACACTTCAATTTTCTAGTCATGTTGGAAGCTAAAAATGCGGTTAAATAGAAGTTTCAACGGACAAGCAGAATTCCAAAAAGTGAGCAAAAAAATCAAAGATGATTCTTTGAAATCCAACAATGTTAGATATAAAAGGAAAGGCATTGATAGAATTTCTTACCATGGAAAGGTGTTCATTCGTATCCTGTTCTTGTTAATTAGTATTCCTCCTGACATTACGCCAATCATAATTTCATTATTACTTTGATCCTTTAAAAAAAATACAAAATATCACAGAAAGGAAATAGTAGGCTTTAATTATAGGATCAAATTTTGTTTAAGTGCAAAAGGCAGTACAAAAGAAATTACTTATATTATTCTGTTTTAATAATTTTGTTCTAAGGATTTTGCCATAATTAACACGAAATGGAAAATGCAATCACAAAAAAATAAAAGGCTATCTTTAATACTTAAAATGAAAGTTCTTGTTTCTTAAATTCATAAGATTAAAAGTTAATTGACTCCGAATTTACTGAAAATGGGGTTTACTAGTTTTAATCCTTCAGTGTTAAAAAGTGAACCCCAAAAGTTGAAGAACCATATCCACCAAAGAATGGGGAGGGAACACAGGAAGTAAGTATTTTTTCTCCAGCACTTCCCCCTTTCCCATCCCAATTATATGGAGGAACTTAACAACATAAGAGGATGAGGAGACCTCTCTCAGAAGTGGTAGGTGATTTAAAACATTCATGTTTCAATATCCACTAACCATAATGTCATGCAAAACATTTCTATATTAAATTTTTTTTGGGGGGGGAAGAGAGAAAAAAATTATGCTACAATTTGTACCCATGGCCCATCAGTGCTCTAAGAGTTGGTAAGCATTTTTCTTCATGAGTCCTTTGGAACTGTTTTGAATCACTGTACTGATCAGTTACTAACTCTTTCAGAGTGATCTATACAGTATTGCTGTTAATATGTAAACTCTCCCCCTGGTTCTCCTCTCTTCATTCTGTATCAGCTCAAACAAATCTTCCAGTTTTTTTCTGAATTCATTACTTTCATAATCTTACAGCATGACAGTATTTCATCACATTCATATACCATATCTTGTTCAGCCATTCCCCAAATGATGGACATCACTTCAAGCTCCATTTTTTTTTTTTGCCCCCGCAAAAAGAAGTGTTACAAATATTTTTGAACATAAGTTTTTCCCTTTTTTTTTTTTAAAACTTTAGAGTATAGACCTAGTAGTAGTTATTAATGAATCAAAGGATATATAGAGTTTTATAGCTTTTTGGACACAGTTCCACAGTGTTCTCCAGGAAAGTTGGACCAGTGTCCAATTCTACCAACAGTGCATTAGTGTACCTATTTTCTGACAGCCTCTCCCACATTTGCCAAGTTTCCTTTCTGTCATCTTAGCCAATCTAATGATACTTCAGTTGTTTTATTATGTATTTCTCTATTAATGATTCCAAAGATTTTTTAATGTTATTCTTGATAGCTTTGATTTTTTCTGAAAACTGACTGTTCATTTCTTTTGATAATTTAATCAATTAGGAAATGGTTCTTATTATATATTTAAGAAATGAGACTTTTATCAGAGAAATTTGTAACAACCCCCATTCCCACCCAGTTTCTTCTAATTGTACTTGCAATGGTTTTGTTTATACATAAACTTTTAATTTTTATATAAGCAAAATTACCCATTTTACCTTCAGTAAGCTTCTCTATCTCATGTTTGGTCATGAACTCTTCTTATATTTCAACAGTCTGATAGGTAATTTCTTCTATGCTTTCTTAATGTGCTTATATCACCCTTTATGTCTAAAACATGTATCTATTTGACCTTATCTTGGTTATATGGTATGAGATGTTGATTCATGACTCATTTCTGCTAGACTGCTTTCTAGTTTTCCCAGTGGTTTGTCAGATAGTGAATTCTTGCCCCCAAAGTTGGGATAGTTGGGTTTTTCAAACAGAAGGTTACTGTGCTCATTTGCTTTTGTATATTGTGTATTTAATCTATTCCTTTAACCAGACTTTTATTTCTTAAAAATTTCCAAATTGCTTTGGCTATTATAGCTTTGCAGTAGTTTAAGAACTGGTACTGCTGGGTCATTTTCCATTTTTCCCCCTCACTGATTCTCTTGATGCCCTTGACTTTTTGTTCCCCCAGGTAAATTTTACTGTTATTTTTTCTAGTTCTATAAAGTAATTCTTTGGTAGTTTGATTGGTATGGCACAACAATAAGTAAATTAATTGAGGTAGTATTGTTGTTTTATTATATTGGCTCAAGCAATCAATGAGCAATTAATACATTTATTATGTGAAGAGTATCTTGTAATCATGTTCACACCATTCTTTTGCTTATCTTGGCAGGTAGATTTCCAAGTAATTTATCCTGTCTGCATTTATTTATCTGAATTTTTCTAAGTCTTCCTGTTGGATTTTGAAGATAATGTATAGAAATGCTGATGAGTACATGGATTATTATTTTGATTCACTAATTGTTTCAACCAATTTTTTAGTTGACTCTCTAAGGTTTGCTAGGTAAATCACTGTAACCTGCAAAAAGTAAGTTTTGTCTCCTTTTTGCTGTATGCTTCAATTTCTTTTATTGTCTTATTGTTATAGTGTTTTTAGTACAATGTTGAATAATGATGGTAATGAACATATTTGCTTCACTTGTGATCTTACTGGGAATGCTTCTACCTTAAGTTCACTGAAGACAATGTTTGCTCTAGATTTTAGATAGATTTTACTTATTTTAAGGAAAGCTTCATTTATTTCTATATTTTCTTGCATTTTTAATAGGAATGAATGTTGTATTTGTCAAGAGCTTTTTCTTCAACTAATGAAATAATCATATAACTTTGTTTTTATTATTGACCTTGTCAGTTATCCATATAATTTTCCTAACATTTCCCAGGAATTCTTCTTTACCTATTTTTTTTTTCAGAGTTTACAAAGTATTGAAGTGAATTGTCCTTTAAATGTTTGGTAGAATTTTCTGATGAATTCCAACTAGTCTTGGTCTCTTTTTTCCTTAAATAACTCATTACAAATAAAATTTTACTATCTCATTGGTGAAATTATAATCTTTTCCTTTTATTGTTATTCCTATAGGTTTGTTAATCAATATTAAATATTTATCTCAAAAAATAAATAAAATGTAGATGCAAAGGAAAAAAGAGAATCCAAGGGGAACCAACATTAGAGACCTAATGCTAACTTGGAATTGATCCAAAGAGCTATATCAGCTCTGAAGTTATCAAATAGTACTATTACTTAGTCTACATCTCTCCAGATTTCCCACAAGTACACATGAAAGTCTGATAATGTTTTGCCAAAATATATCTAGCATTTTTTAATCTACCAAGAGTGAGGAATACCACTGTGCAAGCCAGCAGCTAGGCCCCAAGGCCTGTATAAACCAGCAGCAAAACCCCAAGCCTCAGAACAAGAAGCATGGCATAATGCCTTCGCCAACCCAGCAGCAAAATCTATCTTTAACACGTAGTAAAAAGTTACAAAATTAACTGGAGAATAAGCCCCCCCCCCCAAAAAAAAAAAAAAAAAAGTAAAGAAAAGAACCTAACCATAGAAAGTTACTAAGGTAACAAGAGGAATTGAAGGAAAAATCTAGAACAATGTTAAATGGATACATGTGAAGGCTCAAAGAAAAATATAAATTGGTATCAGGCCCAAAAAGAATTCCTGGAAGGACTTTAAACATCAAATAAGAGTTAGAAGAAAAATTGGGAAAAGAGTAATGAACAAAAAATAACTAAATGAGAGTCAATAGTTTGTTAAAAGAAGCACAAAAATTGGGAAAAGATATATGAAAATTCATTGAAAAAAAAACATTAAAAACTTCTTAAGAGAATCCTCAGTGGAATTGGCAGGATCTCGGTCCTTGGAATCCCAAGGAAGAAAAATCCTACAGGGGAACACCCCATCTCTGCCTCTCCTCCAACCCCCACCAAGTGCTGCCCCATAAAAAGATATCCAGTAAAAGTGTGGAGAAGAGACTGTAGATTGCGAACTGCGTATTGGGTACCCAAAGAATGATGTCTTCAAGACCAAGTCTGGCTGCTACCCCGACCCAGACTCCTCTGAAGCAAGAACTACCAACAGTAAAACTTGAAGAGTTTTCCTGGGAACAGGAATCCATCCATGAAGGAGGTCTGCCCAGACATGAGGCCTGCAGGCAGCGGTTCAGGCACTTCTGCTACCAGGCGGCCGCTGGCCCAAAGGAAGCACTTAGCAGACTCCGTGAACTTTGCTGCCAGTGGCTTAGACCAGAGGCTCACACCAAAAAACAGATCCTGGAGCTTCTAGTTGTCCTACCTGGAGACATTCAGGCCTGGATACGGGGGAAGCATCCCAAGAATGGTGATGAAGTGGTGACTCTTATGGAGGATTTGCAGAGAGAGCCCAGCAAAGCAAGGCCAACAGGGCCCATCCTTATGGGCTGTTCCCAGGTCTTTGGCCATACACCCAGATGGACAGTGCCCTCAGAAGTCATCATCCCTGATCCCTGCACAGGAGCCCCAGAAACTCCAGCCAGAACCAGCCAAGCCTTCAAAGGAGGGGAAGTGGAGTCTTCTGGCTAGGTCCAAGCAACAGCTAACTCCTGGCCCACAAGGTGAATTCCATCTCTGTCAAGGAATAGGCTTAGCTGTTCCTCAAGGCCCTTCCTCTTCCCAGGAGGAAAGATCCAGAGACCTGGAGTTAGCAACTGTGCTGGGTTTGGAATTGGGACACAGAATAGGGAAAAAATAAAGCAAGGAAGTTCGGGGAAACCTGCAACAGTTCTAGGAAATGTGGGCAAGGATATTTCCCTTGTGTCCAAAAAAGAAGATGCACAAGAAACTCGGTGTGGGACTGAAAGTCAGTGGGGCCCAACTGCTTCAGGCAGTATTGGAATATCCCCGTCTAGTAAAAGTGAAGTTTGGGAAATAAAAGTCTGTGATGTCCAAGAGAAGCCTGAGCCTGAATCCCAGGAGACACAGAAGACATTCCCCAAGTGTGGAATAAGCCTCCCCCAGGTGTCATGCCTCCAGGCACATAGAAGAGCCCATGATTCCCTCAAGCCCTACCAATGTCCATGTTGTGAGAAAAACTTTGGCCGTGGCTCCATCCTCAAACTGCATTTGAGGACACACACAGATGAGCGTCCCTACGAGTGTTCTGAGTGTGGGGAATGCTTCCGACAGAGTGGTCACCTGAGAACACACCAGCAGACCCACTCTGCAGAGATGTCCTTCCTATGTGCCGACTGAGGGCAGGGTTTCCAGCGGCGGTCCAGCCTCCTGCGACATTTACATGCCCATGCCAAAGAAACAGAGGAGGACAGCAAGCCAGCCTTCCTGTGTTCCGTCTGCGGGCAGGGTTTTCAGCGGCATGCCAACTTCCAGCGCCACCTGAGTCTGCATGCTGAGGAAAAGCCCCTCCAAGGTGTCGAGTTTGGGACGAGCTTTCTTCTGGGGGCCAGCAGCTCCCAGGAGCAGCCGGGCCCCAGTGAGCAGAAGCCTCATGTGTGCAATGAGTGTGGCAAAGCCTTCCAGAGGAGTGAGCATCTGGCTGCCCACCAGCGGGTTCACACAGGGGAAAAGCCCTTCTCCTGCCAGGACTGCGGGCGGGCCTTTAGCCAGAGCTCCCAGCTAACCAGTCATCGCTGCGTGCACACCGGTGAGAAGCCCTATGCCTGTTCTGAGTACGGGAAGCACTTTGTGCGCCGGGCTGGCCTCGCGCGCCACATGCTCACCCATGGCGGAGAGAGGCCCCATCACTGCGGCCAGTGCAACAAGCGCTTCAGCCAGAGCCAGGACCTGAGCCGCCACCAGCGCAGCCACACCGGGGAACGTCCGTGCCGCTGTGATGAGTGTGGGGAACGCTTCAGCCAGAGTGCCCACTTGGCGCGGCACCAGCGCATCCACACGGGGGAGAAGCCTCACCCCTGTGACACATGTGGCTGCTGCTTCCGCAACAGCTCCAACCTGGTGCGGCACCGGCGCACTCACACTGGGGAGAGGCCCTACCACTGCCACGCCTGTGGAAGGAGCTTCCGCCGGAATGCCCACCTGCAGTGCCATCTTGGGACCCACTCAGGGACTGATGTTCCAGAAGCAAGCAAAGAGGCTCGGGAACTAGGGGGGCCCATCAAGGAGGCTCCCCAGCAGTGTCTGCAATGCGGCAAGAGCTTCAGCCGAGGCTGTAACCTGCTCAGGCATCAAGCCATCCACACTGGTGCCAGGCCCTATACCTGTAGCCAGCGTGGACAGAGCTTCAGCCGCAATTCTCACCTGATGAGACACCTGAGGACCCATGCCAAGGAGACCCTATATTAGGCATCCCTTAAAACCTTTACTTGGCCAAGACCCCAATCCCACCCAGTACTGAGTCACCCAGAGGGATGTCGGCTGGGTTTGCATACTGCCGGGGATACCAGCTACCTGAAAACAGGACAGGGAGAGGGACCGTATCTGACATCCATCCAGCTCCCCATTCTCATATCCCTCCCTAACTTTCTTTAGCCTGCCTCCTTCAAAATGAGTAAAGCAAATTAATTGTCTTTTGAAAAAAAAAAACAACAAAAAAAACCTTCTTAAAAATCGGAACTAGCCAAATGGGTAAGAAGAAACAAAATTTCAATAAAGAAAATAATTCTTTAAAAATTAGAATTGGGCAAGGGATCCTAACGACTCCATTGAGACATCAAGAAACAATCAAAATCTAAAGAAGGGAAAAATAGAAGATGTGAAATTTCTTACTCTATAAAAATTTTAAATGACTTAGAAAATAGATCAAAGAGAGATAATTTAAGAATTACTGTGATACTTGAAAGCCATGGTCAAAAAATGAGTCTGTATGTTGTATTTCAAGAAATTATTAAGGAAAACTATCATGATATCCTAGAATCACAGGGCAAAACAGAAATCTAAAGAATCTACCAATTCCTCCAGAAAGAGATCCCAAAATGAAAACTCCCAGGAATACTACAGCCAAATTCCAGAGTTCCCAAGCTAAGGAGAAAATACTCTAGGTAGCCAGAAAGAAACAATTCAACTATCGTGGGGATACAATTAGGATTAAACAAAAATTTAGATTCTACATTAAAGGATTGATGGATTTACAATGATATTTTGAAAGTTAAAAGAGAGGGACAGCTGAGTAGCTCAGTGGATTGAGAGCCAGGCCTAGAGACAGGAGGTCCTAGATTCAAATTTGGCCTCAGACACTTCCCAGCTGTGTGACCCTGGGCAAGTCACTTGACCCCCAATGCCCACCCTTACCACTCTTCCACACAGAAGTTAAGGGTTAAAACACACACACACACACACACACACACACACACACACACACACACACGTAAAGGAGATAGGATTATAACCAAGAATTATCAACCCAGCTAGAGTGAGTATATTTCTCCTTCTGGGGGAAAAAAAAGGATATTTAATGAAAATGAGAACTTGCAAGCATTCCTAATGAAAAGATCAGCAATGCACTGAAAATCTGACATCCAAGCAGAAGACTCAGGAGAAGCATAAGAAGGTTAAACTATTTATATTCTTACCTGGGAAAATAATACTTGTAACTCTTAAGAACTTTACCAATAACTGGGCAATTAGAATATATAGAGAGAGATGATGTGGGTGTAAATTGATGATGATGGGGTGGAACCAAAAAAACAAAATTAAAGGATGAGAAAGAAGACTGGACTAGGAGAAAATCAGAGAGGAGAAATAAAGTAGAATGAATTATCCTCAAATAAGTGAGGCACGAAAGAGTTACTATAATGGCAGGAAAGGTGGTGGGCAATAGTTAAACCTTACTTTCATCAGATTTGTCTCAAAGATAGAATAACATATTCAGTTGGATATAGAAATCTATCTTACTCTATAGTGAAATAAAAAGAGACAGGATAAGAGAAGGGGATGGGGACTGATAGAGAGGAACAGATAAAGGGTGTACTGGAGGAAATAAGTGTTCAAAAGTAAAACACTGGGGGGCAGCTGAGTAGCTCAGGCCATTGAGAGCCTGGCCCAGAGACCTGGAGGTCCTGGGCTCAAATCTGGCCTCAGACTCTTTCTAGGTGTGTGACCCTGGGCAAGTTACTTGATCCCCATTGCCTAGCCTTTACCACTCTTCTGCTTTGAAACCAATACAAAGTATTGATTCTAAGATGGAAGGTAAGAGTTAAAAAAAAAAAAAGGAAATACTTGTGAGAAGGGACACAGCAGAAGGAGAAAGAGAAGAATAAACAGGAGAAAAGTAGGATGGAGGGAAATAACACAATGTAACATTAATTTCTGATAAGAAAATGGGGACCAGGATGAGTGACAGCCAACAGTTTAGAATTTGGAATTTACCCAGATGCCATGAGCCAAGGGACAAAAAGACAGAAGCTGAATCAAACACTCTGAGTTGTGAGAAGGAGACCCCGGGTGGCTGGGTGGTTAGGCCAAGCAAACGTGCTCAAGTTACCTGTATCCTGTTTCCAATTCTGTTTCATTGATTACCATACCATCAACTACTGAATAGAGCTGTAAGAGATATATACCAACTATCTGATTATCAGAAAAACATCATCAAACTCACACCACTTGGTTAGGGCCAAGGTGCCGGCCTGACCACGGCCAAAAGAGGGAGAGGTATCTCTCCAGCCAACACAAGCAACCTGATTCACAACTGACCATCCAACTTGATCATGTATAGTCTAGCATTGATTCCCAACACATTCTTCCCTCAACCTTGATCCTTCCCCTGAATTTATCATAATTAAACTCGTGAAAGCTGTTATTATCCTAACTATCAGTCTAATAGTCTTGCATCTAAAGGGGAAAGGGAATACTTTAGTTAAGTCACAGTCAACCGCATTATCCATTTATTATCAACATCTATCTTCATCATTACCATCTATCCATTAACTCAACCCCAAGACAAGTAGCCAGAGAAGCTGTGTGATTTAGTTCACAGCTTCTCACTTAGTCACTTAGTCTCAGGCACTATAGGTGGGAACTGGTGCTAATTTAGGCTTCCCATCCTTACTCAGCTTAGGTCCTTACACCATCTGGGGACCTCAGGCCATCCTCTCTATCAGGTCCAATTCAGAAGCACCATACCACCCATAACAACAGTTAACAACTATAAATGTTGTAAGAAAACTCTCTTACAAAGGATAAATCAGAAAGGAAAACCCTGGGATGATGTTACTGTGGTTAGCCCAGAATGCTGATTAGCTAACCCTCAGAGGAGACCTTAACTGACTAAGCAGAGAGCTAATGGCTTCTCCCTGCCTGGCTAGCACTCTCGTAGAAAGCTAGACAGTTATTTCTAATAGGAAAAGGGGGACCTCCTAGGAGATGTTGGTTGATTCTAGTCAAAAGGGTTTGACCAGTTGACCTCAGGAAGGAAACCCCTTTTGGTTGACAGAGGATAAGGCTGTTCCCTCTCTGTCCCAAGAGAGTAGGTGAAAGAAAAGGGGGAACAGAGGTCTGTCCAGGATAAAGACATAGAAGGAAATGAAGATTGGCTTTATTTACTGCCTGAACTTCCTTTTTGTCTCCCCCTATGCAGCTCCTGTGGGGGAGGAGGCAATGGCAAACACCTCAAGATTCAGCTTAACTTGAGGTTACTGAGAGCATTCTCCCCTAAGGAACCCTTTCTCCTTTCAGGCCCCCTTCACCCATACAATGATTGACTTGACTACGTAATATTAACTGAAGATATTAAAAACAAGTTCAAAGGGAAGGGGTCAGGATTGAGGGAATTAGGATTTGCCCTAACCTAAAGCACAGAGTGGTTTCAAGTCTCTCTCAAATCTGAGCTCAAGGCTCACAGGCTTATGGAGATTTCTGTCTTCCTATCCTATGCTACTGCTATGCTAGATTTCTTGAGTTCAAAGTCTTTAGCAGTATTCAGCAAATGAAGCAGTGATCTTGATCTTCAGGCCTGGCTTAGCCTATCTCTCTGGGTTGTTACCCCTCAAGACAGGCTTCTAGTTCAGCCAGCTCCTAAATCCTTTTCATCCGGTAGCACGATTCTCAGGAATCAGGGCAGAGGCAAGAGTTGGGAAAATCCCAAGAATAGATATGTTTTCTATCCTGAGAGGCAGAGAGTGAGCTCCTTTCACTCTCCAGGTCCAGGACAGAACCCCCAAGACCAATTGTCCTTTCCCAGAAGTCTCTCCTCCTTCCCCACTCCAACTGCCTTTGTTGTCAATCAAACCTTCTCCCAACTTTCCAAACCATCTCTGTGCAATTTCCCCTACAGTATGAATGGTATGAACTCATCCATAAAATCGAAGTAGACAGCAGAATAGATAAAAAGGCAAGGGATTAGAGCAGAATTTAGAATGCTTCAGCTGACGTAAAAAAAAGCAGGGGTAAAAATGATATCAGACAAAGCAAAAATAGATGTAACAAAAAGATATAAGGAAGAAAATTATATCTTGCTAAAAGCTATGATAGATAATGAAATAATAGCAATACTAAATATATACATCAAATGGTATATAATCCAAATGTTTAAAGAAGTTAAGTGATTTACAGGGGGAAATAGCAAAACTGTGCCAGTAGAGGTGGGGTAAGGAGGAGCTGGGTGGTCTAGTAGATAGAAACAGGCCTGGGGATGGGAAGTCCTGTGTTCAAATTTGACCATAGACACTTCCTATCTGTGTAAACCTTGGCAAATCATTTAACCTCAATTGCCTGGTGCTTGCTGCTATTCTGCCATAGAACCAATACTTAGTATTAATTCCAAGATAGAAAGTATGGGCTACAAACAAAAACAAACAAATAAATAAGAGAGAAGTTAGAGAGGTGAATAGAATTTTAGAAAAATTAGATAAGAGAGAACTCTGGGGAAAATTGAACAGAAATAGAAAGGAACATAACCTTTTTCTCAGCAGTGCATCGCACCCACACAAAAACTGGTCATGTACTAAGGGACGAAAACCTGAGAAATAAAAGGTATAAAAGCAGAAATATTAAGTGCATATTTCAGATCATAATGCAATAAAAATTACATTTAAAAATAGGCCAAGGAAAGACAGTTAAAATAATTATAAACTAAAACAAACTAATTCTAAAGGATAAGTGAGTCAAAGAACATATCACAGAAACAGTAATTTCATTGAAGAGAATGATAAGACAAAATATCAAAATTTATGGGACACAGTCAAAATGGTACTTAAAGGGAAATTATATCTCTAAACACTTATATCAATACATTAGAGAAAGAATAGATCAATGAATTGGGCATGGAACTTTTTAGTTTAGCTTTCTTAAGCTAGAAAAAAGAATAAATTAAAAATCCCCAGTTAAAAACTAAATTGGAAATTTTGAAAACCAGGTGAAATTAATAAAATTGAAAAAAACCATTGATTTAATAAATAAAAAATGGTTTTACAAAAAACAATAACACAGCAATAGAGAAAGCATTGGTTAGGTTGATTTTAAAGAGTTAAGAAAATAAAATTACCAGTACCAGAAATGAAAAGGGTGAATTTACAACAAAGAGATTAATTATTACAAATTATTTTACCCAATTATATGGGTAAATCTGATAATCTAAGTGAAATGGACAAATATTTTTTAAAAATCTAAGTTGTCAACATTAACAGGAGAAAGAATATTTAAAAAATCCCACCTGAAAAAATGGAATTGAAAAGGCCATCAATGAATTCCCTGAGGGGAAAAAAAATCCCTAAATGTAAGGAAAGTGACAAATGTTGGAGGGAATGCAGCAAAACTGGGACATTAATGTATTCTTGGTGGAGTTGTGAACTGATCCAATCGTTCTGGAGGGCAATTTGGAACCAAAGGAATATAAAACTGTGCATACTCTTTGATCCTGTAATATGATCTGGGTCTGAACTCCAAAGATATCATAAAAAGGGGGAAAGGACCTATTTGTATAAAAGTATTTATAGAAGCTCTTTTTGTGGTGGCAAAGAATTGGAAATTATGGGGATATCCATCAACTAGGGCAGTGTCTAGCAAACTACGGCCAGCAGTCCAGATGCGTCCCCAGAAATGTTCTATCCAGCAGCTCGACATTATTTCTAATTTGACGAATACCAGTAGGCTACAACACAATGAAACTTCGAAAGAGTTGCCTTAGAAACAGATTGACAAACGAGCATTTCCTTTCCTTTGGCCCCCTCTTGTAAAGAATAAAAAGGAGCCAGTAACTGATGTTTGTTTTATAGAAGGGAGATAGAGAAAGTCTGTATGGTGAGTCTCTCTTCTAGCTCTCTCCTGGGGCTGAAAATACACTGGGAGCCTTTAAGGGGGTGTCACCCCCAAACTGGGTGACCTGGATGGTCATGCCACCCCACAGAAGTTGGGGGCAAGGCTTCCCTATAAGATGAGGTATGTGGTACCCCAATCTGATCCTGAATAAGAATGGGGTTCACACAAACCTCCCCTCTGATCAGTTAAATTCACAGGGGGGGGTTGGCTTCAAGATAAAGGCAGCCAGGCCAAGAGGTGGTTCCCCTTTCCCTTGTTGTCTCTCAGGCACACTGGAACACTATCTGACTGATAAACAGCATTTATTTTTCGCAATTCAGGGATTGGGGAAAAGGGTGAAGGGCAGAGAGATTTTGGGGTGCTCTCTTCTCTATTTCTATGGGGGGGGTCTGTTACTTAGGAGGGAACCTTTGGGGTTCTCACTCCTAAGCTTCTTTCCCTGCCCCTTCTCCCTCGGTTTCTATTTCTATCCCTTTATGTTTCTATCCTTTTCAGTAACTCTAAGTTTTGACTGAAAGGGGGTCTCTCAGCAAGGTTGGGTAATGGGAGAAGGAGACTAAGAGATTGCTTCCAAAATGGAGTCCAAAAACTTAACTAACTCTATTGCTGAAGTCTTGATGGGTGAGATGTGAAGGAATGGCTTTGATCAGGGAATCAGGGTTTCGATTTCCAAAGAAAGATCCTCAGGAAGCCCTCAGGACTGGATCCAAGCTGGGATGTCCTCCTCCTCTCTCCTCACAGTCCTCTGCCTGAAGCCCTCTCCTCTCCTCTTCCTTGGAGAAAATCCCAGAATTCTCTCCAGTCTCAACTGCCAGCAACTGCCTTCTCTGGCTCCTTTTGTCCCATCCCCCTTGCACAAATCCCATCCTTACACTCTTTAAAAAGTTTGCCCAACACTGAACTAGGGAATGGCTAAACAAATTGTGGTATATGCTAGTAATGGAATACTACTGTGCTGTAAGAAACAATGACCAGAATGATTTCAGAAAAAGCTGGAAAGACCTATATGAACTAATGCAGAACAAAATAAACAGGAGAACGCTGTACACAATAACAGCAATATTGTACTATGATAAAATATGAAAGATTTAGCTATTCTCAGCAATTAAATGATCCAGGACAATTCTAAAGGACTATTACAAAGAATGCTAGCTACCTCCATAGAAAGAAGTCAAGAGTTAGATGCAGAATAAAGCACACCATTTTCCACACTAGCTTATTCATGGTTTTATTTTGGGGTTTTGATTTTTATATGAGTATTCTCTTACAACAATAATATGGAAGTATGTTTTGCACAATAATACATGTACTCAGATCAAATTACTTATCATCACTGAGAGAGGGAAGGAAGAGGGGGAGACAATTTGGATCTTTTAATTTTGGAAAATGTATGCTGGAAATTGTTATTGCATGTAATTGGAAAAATAAAATATCTTTATTGAATAAAAAGAAAGAAAAATACCCCTGGGGCTATATGGATTCACAAGTGTATTCTCCCAAACATTCAAAGAACAATTAATCCCAATACTACATAAACTATTTAGAAAAATAGCTGAAGAAGGAACTCTATGAAATTCCTTTTATATAATAAATAAGATGCTGATACCTAAACCAGGAAAAGCAAAAACAGAAACTATAAATCAATCTTCCTAATGAATGTTGATGCAAAAAATTTCAAATAAAATACTAGCAAGGAGATTAAAGCAATATATCACAAGGATCATTCACTATGACCAAGTGAAATTTATACCAGGAATGCAAGGGTGGTTCAATGCTAGGAAAACTATCAACATGATTGACCATATCAATAAGAAAACCAATAAAAATTATGATTATTTTAATAGGTGTATAAAGAGTTTTTGACAAAATAAAAAATCTATTCATAGGAATATAGGAACTTTCCTTAAAATAATGAAAAGTATCTATCTAAAACTATCAGTAAGGGGGCAGCTGGGTAGCTCAGTGGATTGAGAACGGGAGGTCCTAGGTTCAAATCTGTCTTTAGACACTTCCTAGCTTGTGACTCTGGGCAAGTTACTTCGCCCCCATTGCCTACCCTTACCACTCGTCTGCCTTGGAGCAATAGTTTTGTCTCTAAGATGGAAGGTAAGGGTTTAAAAAAAAAAAAAACATCAGTAAGTATTATCTGTAATGGGGACAAGCTAGAAGCTTTCGCAATAAGATTAAGGGTGAAGCAAGGATGCTTATTATCACCACAATTGTTCAGTACTGTACTAGAAATGCTATCTATAGCAATAACAAGAAAAATAGAAATTGAAGGAATTTGAATAGGCAATGAAGAAACAAAACTATTATTCTTTGTAGATGATATGATGGTATATTTAAAGAATCCACACTAAAAAATTAGTTGAAATAATTAACAACTTTAGCAAAGTTGGAGTATAGAAAATAAACCCACATGTATCATTAGCATTTCTATATATTACCAACAAATCCCAGCAGCAAGAGATAGAAAAAGAAATTTCATCTAAATTAAATATAGATATTATAAACCTACAAAGCCAAACCCATGAGCTATATGAACACAATTACAAAACACTTCATACAAAAGCAGTTCTAAGTAATTGGAAAAATATTCACTGCTCATGGGTAGACCTTATGACAATCCTACCTAAATTAATCTACTTATTCAGTGCCATGCCAAACTGCCTAAAATTTATTTTATATAATTAGAAAAATTAATAAAATTCATCTGGAACAACAATAGGTAAGGAATATTGAAGGAATAAAAAAAAATGTGAAGGAAGGTGGTTTAGCTATACCAGATCTCAAACTGTTACAAAACAGTAGTTGTCAAAATAATCTGGTATTGACTAAGAAGAGGGGTGGATCAGTAGATTAGATTAGGCACACAACATCTAGTAAAAATCAAACAAAGAGCCCAAGCTTTTGGAACAATAACTCATTTTTTGACAAAAATTGTTTGGAAAACCAGTTTGGAAAACAATATGGCAGAGAGTAGGACCAACATTTCACATCATACAGGGTCAATATAGGTACTTAATTTAGGCAGAAAAAGTGATACCATAAACAAATGAGAGAGCACAGAATAGTTTATCTGTCAGATCTATGGATAAAAGAAGAATTAACCAAATAAGAGATAGAGATCATTATAAGGTATAAAAAGGATAACTTTGATTATATATTAAATTTAAAAGGTTTTGTATAAACAAAGCCAATACAATCAAGATTAAAAGGTAGGTAGAAAGCTGGGAAATGTTTTTAAATCAAGTATCTCAGATAAAAGTCTCATTTTTCAAATATACAAAGAACTTCTATTTTATAAAAATTTAAGTCATTCTCCAATTGATAAATGGTTAAAGTACACAAACAGGTAATTTGCAGACAAGAAATCAAAACAATCTATAATCATATGAATAAATACTCTAAACCATTACTGGTTAGAGAAACGAAAATTAAGTCAACTCTGAAGTATCACATCACAACTATCAGATTGGTCAATGTGACAGAAAAGGAAAATGATAAATGTTGGTGGGGATATCAGAAAATTAAGACATTAATATACCCCCTATTATTTCTAGGATAAAAAATAAACTACTATTTTGTAGTTAAAGCCCTTTTATAACTTGGCCCCATTTAACCTCTCTAGCTAGAACATACTCCCAAAGATTATAAGCTCCTTGAAGGCAGGGACTATATTTTGAATTCCTATCGCTCCGCAGCACAATGCCTAGAACATAGTACACTTAGTATTTATTAAGTGATTTTTCTTTGGCTATATTATGGACTATATAGATTGGTTTTCTTATTGTCCCATATAAATGGCATGCCCAACCACTCATTTTGTATCTTTGCATTGTCCATTCTTTGTGTTTGAAATGCTATCCGTCCTCTTAGCATCTTCCTTCAAGTGCCACATTCAAAAAAAGATTTTCCTGATCCCATCTGGGTGCTAGGCTAGTGCCATCTGCCTATGTCTCCTCTAACTAGTGGGCAGGTTCCTTGAGTACAGGTATTATGCCATTTTTTTATTCCACTGTATCCTTAGATATAGTATCAGTGTTGCCTGGCAATGTAGTAAAGTGTTTAACCAATGCCTCTTGATTGATTAAAAGGAGGAAAGGATTTTGAGAAGTGGATATGAGGAAGGAGCGTATTCTAATAGATTTAAAGAATGCAAATTGTTAATTCCTATGAATTACTATTTCAACTTCCCATGTTTTTTCACTTTTTTCATAATGAAGGCAGAGAGTAAAACTTTCTTATTTAAAGTACTAATTTACTTTACATATTTGTTGAAACCAACACAGTTTTCCCTGTGAATATTCATTCTTACCAAATCTACACTGCTATTACTGGCTTCTTTGTGACAGGTTCTCTCTAGGTTCTCATATTTGGGATTTCTTTCACCATGTCTTTTATAATAGTGATTCAGGTCACTGACCCAATCTTCCTTCAAGTTGACTGGATAAATTTTGGAATTACTGAATCATATTTAACTTTCTCATTCAAATCCAAGGCTCTCTCTCTGAAATTTAATCTCCTTTGATCTGGTGATGTAGATGAAAATAAATCATGTTACACACTAGGATACTATTTTTTAAATGTCTTTAAAGAACCACTTTATATTATTTAACCCTAAATAATAAAAAATATTTAACATTTTAAAAAAGCATTTAATGAGAGATTCTGGGGATATCATTCAAGATATAAAGTCAACCCTCACACATGACTTCACATTCTCTTAAAAATCCAAAAATACTGAATGAAAAATGGTGAGATTGGTAACTATAATTACTTAATTACCTTAAGTTAGGGCAGTTATCTAGAATTCAAAGGATTTTTCATGTAAAAACCCGATGTCTAACTTTACATTACTTTTGATTTCATCATGATAAAAAGCAAAAATTATCTAGCCACACAAATATTAACTATCATCTCAACAAACTTTCAAAAGTTAGGTATAAACAAGAGACTATAACTAGAGGACAATAGGATAGCCACATATCTTCCCCCATCAACAGTGATTTCAACTCCTGTACTCCCAGCCATCTATTGTAATGCAGGATTTCTTGCATTTGCAATATTACCCTAGGCAATCCTGTCAGTTAGCAGAATGGAACTCTGGCCTGGCAAGTGCCATCCCAGTGCCAACTGACAGTTGGTCTGTGACTATATAAGGCCCTGCAAACCCAACCTTGGGGTTCTGATTTCCTTGACCTCACCTAGACACCCAGCTACCCCTGATCTTCCCCTTGGGGACCCCAGGAGGGATTGAAGGGAGGTGGGTTGTGGAACGTGGGCAGGAATTAGTTTTGTGTAGCCTAGTGATTCAGGGACACCTCTAGAACAACTTAACATCATCATCTGTTTAGCTGGTGGAACAAATAACGACAAGCCAGATTCTAGTTATTTATGGCTGAGGGCTGGTTCCCTCAGCCTGACCAGGCCTTCCAGGTCCATTGCCAACACTTGGCAGTTGCCCCTAGCCAACAGCTTAAAAAGACCTAAAACCCTCTTACCTTAGTTTTCCCTTTCCAGTTTAAATAAATCCCTTAGCCTAAATCTGAGTCCCTGTGATTCCTTCAATTTCACCAAGGCTAAGGGGACTAAGGAGAGGAGGGAATATTGAGGAATTGAGGTTACTGTGAAGTGGAAGTTAAGCCTCCATTGTAGCCAGGAAGTAGAGTCCCATTTCCTGTTGGGTTTTGCTCTTACCCAATAGGAAGGCAGTTACTTCAACAGGGAGGGGCCACCCACTCAACACCTTAAAGGAGCCTAAAGCTGGCAGTGGAGATTCACTGGGCTCCTCAGCTGAGGTTGCTCATCTCTGTTATCAACTAGCTCTAAAACCTCCTGCTAGTTTAGTTACTGGCTCCCAGGCCCCTGGTGACTCACTTTTACCATCATCATCATCATATTATCTATTACTCTATGGGATTGTTATGCTCTTCCATGAATGTTTTATGCCAAATCTTTTCTTCAATAACATCCTATATCCTCTAGAGACCTTTCTGTTAATTCTTAAACTAGCTGTAAGTCCCTTAAGATCAGTGACATAGTGTTTATGGTAGAATATTCTAGAGACAGTGTGACATCAGTAAAGCACTTGAAATTTGCAAACTTGAGATTGATTCCTAGCTCTTAAGTTACTAGCTTGGTGACTTTTACTGCACTGGTGTCAAAAACTTGAATTCCTGCTAGGTGACCCATTTCCATTCAGTTTGATCTTCTTCTAACTCCATTACAGTCTAATTAATTATTAAGCTGGACTGTTTGTCCAAGATCACACAAATCAATAGACTAATCTGATGGACAAGTAACTATCAGTATGCAATTTTCTTCCACTTAGTTTTTTCTCAGGACAGAGAACTACCTCTTTCATGTGACTAAGGGCATCATGAGGAATCTTTGTAGGTATGAAGAGTGAATCAAACTTTCTTTGTCTATCAATCAGCAATTTTTAAATTAATCAGTCAAAAACTTAAATACCCCTACTTAACCCTAAGTGAGAGAGTTTATAAGTCACTCAAAAGTGGGTGACAACTCCAGAGGCCACTGCCCTGCCCCTGGGCAGTGCTAAGCAAATTGAAAGACTGCAATTAGTTCCTATAAAGTGGAGGAAGGGACAAGAAGTGATGTGGAAAAAGGACTATAAAAAATCCTGAACTTCCTGTCAAGGGCACCTTGGACCTCAGACCTTGGCTCTTGGACTACTTCTTGGAGGACTGCTCCTGGATCTTCTCCTTTGGATTTCAGTGTTGGAGGACTTGGCCTTTGGTCTTCTCCTTTGGAGTTCATCTTGGGTGGGTGAATAGCTGGCCTTCCTTTCCTGGCTTCTGGAAAGATTGGTTCTAGAGATTTCTGGTTTGGCTTTGGAGGAGGCTGCGTTGGTGGAACTCTAGCTGAAGACACCACTAGACGCAGGGAAGCCCCTACAGGCTGAGCCTCACTTCACCAGAGAAGGGCTAGTAGGCTTGTTAAAACCTGTCTCTTTAGCTGCCTTTTTCCATTTTCACACTTTCTACCTCTTTGTAAATAAAGATACTCGAAATTATGTTTGACTTAAGTTATACCTTTAAATTGGAGACCATAATATTACTTTAGAATTCTCATATTTAGCATAAACCCTAAAATTGGGTTCTAAGGGGTTCCAAGTAACTGGACAGATATTAATTATAAATAGTAGTATTTGGAGAATCTTAGCATAAATCAGAAATCCTTTTATTAGGATGTCATCTTCCATGACAATGACAGTATATTTTTCTTTTGTAAAAGGTTTATACATACATACATACACAAATATATATGTGTATATATATTTACACACATATATAGTTTAAAACTTTTATAAATGTTGAGACTCTATTACCTTGATATAATATCTATACAGTCTTAAAATTTTTGACCTATAGGAGAAAGAATACTTTTATCTGTTAAGATATCTCAATGCTAAATTTTTCTATAAAGCAGAACTTTCTTAAAAATCAATAGAAAATAATGCAGTATCATTATATAATCCCTCAGCCACATGTGAGATGGACCTCAAACTTATTTCTTAAAGAAGGAGATGAATGAATGTTATATATCAGAATCTAACATATATACTAATTAGTAGATGTCTGGGAAAAAGATCATAGTTTTGAGGAGCAACCAAAAGTTAACATAAGGAAAAGGGAAGGAACAAGTTAGAATGTGTATAGCAGAGGGACTATTCTTAATTTTTAGATATGACCAAGCCAAAAGTCTCATTTTTCTTCTGCAAAATATAATTTGGCATTCATCTGATTTATTAGTTAAATATAATAAACAAAAAGAACAATTGCATGGACCTAAACAAGAAGAGTTCAATGCATTGAATCAAAGGAATATAAGAGATTATCTCTAATCTCACATCTTACAATTTAAGACTTTTACATTAAAATTTTTGGCAAAATTTTCACTATCTTAAGTCCCAGGAAAATCTACAGAAAAGAAAGAATTAAATCTAGCTGAAAAAGTTTTTCTATAATCTTTTCAGATTGAATTTTCATTCAAAAAGAAATATTTGCTGATAGGATAAAAAAATGCTTCTCTTGTTTGCAATATTCTTTTTACACACACAAAAATACTGACTGGTTATTAAGACTAATCTACTGTTCAAATGACCAAAACAAAATCATTGGAAGGATTGAACTTTCTTCCATTTGCTTAACTGAATATTAACTTTGAGGCTCATGTTAAAACCAATGTTAAATTGAATGATAGCACATGCATACAATGAGTACAATGTTCAGTGCAGCTGCAAGTACTCTAAATATCTTAATGCTACCCTGTAGCAAAAAATTTTATTTTTTCCTACTAATACAAAAGCAATTTTAGACTAAATAAAGCAGTATAGTTTAAGGATAACAATATTTCATCCTCACTTACCCTTGCATAGTGCAATTCAACTCCATATAGTTCTAAGGTTCGAGCTGTATTCAGATAATTGAATTCTGCTTCTGCAGGAGATAAGCCTCTGTAAGAACAACACTAGATTAAAAATCAGCTAAGTCTCAAATATAATTTGTGTGTATGCTCTTTTCAAAGAAATTTTAAAATTCACTGAAATCTAAACTGTATCTGAACCCCTATGACCATTATTTGGTGATGATTTTAATCCTGGAGAGTGCAAAACTAAAGTTCTTCCAAGGTGACAACCTTAACTATCAAAACACATAAGAATCAAGAAGGCTTTTATTATTGCTCTTTAAAAGGCTTTCTAGCTACTAAAATAGCTAGCTTCAATTCAAAGAGCTACTATGTTTTAGACACTCATAGGGTCACAGATATAGAGCTAGGAAAGCCCTCAGAACCTATCTAGTGCACATTCATTTTACAGATAAAGAAACCGTAATATTAAATGACATGACCAGGATCACATAAGCAGTGAACATCAGTGACAGAATTTTAACCCAAGTCTACTAACTTCAGAGCCGGCGTTACATCCTTAGAACATGTAGCTTATGTTTTCAATAATTTAGTACTAGGAAATTGAGATTCATATAATAACTACAATTGAAAATAAAAGGTATTAATATAGAAGGCTTACAAAGAAATTGCTAAGTTAAAAACGAGGGTATGTGGAATAAAACAGAATATCCTAAAACTATGTCCTATGTGACTGACTTCCATTCAGAGGTTATATACATTTTAGCAACCCTGGTTATCTAATAACTCAAATGACAGTATATTAAAAGCAATAAATTAGAAAGGGAAATGCATAGTGCCAGATACTAGGAACCAGACAGGTACCTTCCAAGAAATGAAATGAAGAAAATTACTGTATTATAGCTCTGCAAAATAACCTATGGGTCATAGAGATGATCTTGAATCATCAAGAAAAGGTATCATATTTGAGATAAATGATGATATACTTTAGAAAGATTGAGTTCAAATGATTAAGAAATTTTTAATGGGCACATAATCTTCAACTGCCTGGAAAATCTACTTATATGAAATATTAGATTTACTAATAATGTCTGAAATACACTGAACAATTAGTTTGAAAATGTCTTTCTAACCATCAAGGAATAAAAAACATACACATACCTACATAAATCTTGTTAAGACTTCAAATTTTTAGAAAATTTCTAAAATCTGAAACATAATCTGTATCTCCTTGTATTTGCCAAGCTATCTAAAAGTTGTTCTTCTAAGTAGGGTTGTCTTTTAGAATACAAGTTTTTGAACAAGACAAAGCCAAGAGTCCAGAGAGAACTGATCCAATACATCTTTCTCATCCCAAGGATACTACAGAAATACACTAGATACTACAGAAGGTTAAGTAGCAAAGTGATGGGAGTTGTTCTTAGTTCCTCCATGATTCTTCCACTGCTCACATGCATATGTGAAAAAAGTAATCAATAATATACAATTTGACTTTAAATTTGCATATTATTAAAATGCATTATACAATACTAGGTAAGTTTCACAAATATTTCCTTAAAAATCTATAACATTTGCATACAATGAAAATGCCATTTTTTAAGATTACTTATAAATTTAGAATCACTCAATATTCATTTTTTCTTCTTTACACTCTTCCAGGTTCTGTAACAAAGAAAACTGGAAACTTGCATACAACTGCTGAGGAGAAATGACATGAAATGTCCCATCTATTGTATGAAAATTCATGGGTATATATAAAAATCTGAAGTAAATGATGCATTTATTAAAGAACTAGTAACTTTAACCTGGGTATATAAGTACTTTTGTTAAAATAAAGCTAGTATGTTGGAAGTGATACTATTTAATCAATTGTTATATCTAGTGTATATCCTTGGGATCAGAAGGATGTAATGGATCAATTCTCTCTGGTCGCTTTGTCTTATTCAAAAACTTGTATTCTAAAAGACAACCCTACTTAGAAGAACAACTTTTAAATAGCTTGGCAAATACAAGGAGATACAGATTTGTTAATGTTTCAGATTTTTGTAAATTGAATTTGCTTTATTGCTTCTCAAATGATAGCTACCCTCTTTTATTTCCAGTTCTTTCCTAAAATAAAAAATTCTACTACAAATATTTGTACATATGGATCTTTCGCAGTTTTTAAAAAAAATCTTTTGGGGGTATAGGCTTAATAGCTATATTGCTAGGCTAAAGGGTATGGATTATAAAAAGTTTAGTAAAATTCTGAATATAGTTTAAAATTGTTTTCCAGGAGGATTAGAGCAACCCAAAGTTCAAGCAACAACATAATGATGAGCCTGTTACCTCCCTCCTGGCCCCCCCAGCTCTCTACTAATTGTCTTTATCTTTTTTTTTTTTGGTTATCTGTGTCAATCTATAGGTTTAAGAATCATGGTTGTTTTTACTTACAATTTGTGATTTTACTTACAAATTTTGATTTTTCCATATGGTTAATGATACCATGCATTTCTTCTTTTGGAGAACTACTTATTCATTTTTTAAATGAGGAATGGCTTTTTTCATATACATTTGAATCAATTCCCTATCTATCTTAGAAGTCAATCCTGTTTGTTTAAAAAAAAATTTTTTTTAACAGTGAATCTTTTCCCTTCTAATTTTATCTGTATTTATTTTGTTTGTGATACCTTTTCAATATTATGCAAATTGCTTATTTTATCCCTATTAGTATTCTTGTTTAAATGACAGTATTTTAAATATGCAGCAACATAATACCTGCAGTCAATAAAAAGGCTCACTAAATAAGTACAAACTCAAAACTTACATATGTTGCTGATGCAATTTTGCAACTTCTTTTTCAAAGTCTTGAGGCTGACCAGGGATGAAAGAGTAATCAGAGAGGTAACCAGGCAGGTTTTCTGAAAGGTCGTAGTCTCCCAATTCAGCTGACAAAAGAAAAATGCTCACATTTTATTTAGCTATTTAGATAGACTCTCTTAGTCAATACAAATAAGGAGGAATTCAAATAATTTCTACAAGGGAAAAATTTTCACTTTAGTAAATGAAAATGATCTATCCTTGTCAGTCTTCAATCACTGTCTAAAACCATTTAAATTACATTCTACCTTAACTTTAAGGTATACTTTACTAGTTTTAATACTGAAAAGATTTTCTACAGGATAATAATTTTCCACAATACTAAGAGTATAAAATGAATGAATGAAAAACATTTAAGTGTTTATTATGAACAAAGTACTGGGAACCTAATATAGAGGTGACCAGAAAAATACCAACTTATTGTTGTTATAATAACTATGTTGTTGAATAACTATGCTAATATTTTCTGGTTTGGGGGATTGAGAAATGTTAGGTAAATGTATAATTATGATACTTACATTGAATAGCAAAGGAAGCCAAAAGGGCAGCAGTATTATAAGGACAGGGTAATCTGATAAAAGGAGAAGATTTTTATTACAATCTTTTAAAAGTCTTATAGCATTTCATTATATTCATATTTCAAAATACTGACTTGCAATTCCTGGTGACTTGGTATTTAAAAAAAAAAAACATTCTCTTAAGGTTTTCTAGTGAAATCCTTAATGTGCGTGCTTCCCTCTTCTTTTTTAAAATATAAACTTCTGAAGGCAGTAACCACACCACTGTGTATTACAAGGCTGCCAAGCAGTTAGTATTAGATCAGTCTGGCTTGTATTTTATTAAAGAAACTGAAGGCACTCTTACTAGAGTGTCATGTTATACTCTGGTCCTTTAAATTTTTGGTTTTGGAAATGCTTTTTATCTCTTGGCACTCAGCATGCAGTGTGTGCATTACTTATTTTATGTTACAGCATTTTAATACTGTTGCAGTGAAGAGGGATGAACTTGAAATTAGCAAGGCCTGGGTTTAAATTTGCCTTCAGACACTTACTAGCTCTATGACCCAAGGCAACTTGATTAATGTCTCATCCCTTACCTCCTCATCTGTAAAATGGGGATAAGAATAGCACCTACTTTGTAAACTTGCTATAGGAGTCAAACAAGTTCAATTAATAAAGATTTGTTAAGTACCATAACATTCCAGGCAAAATACTAGGTGCCAGAGGATCTTAAAAAAAAAAAAAAAAAAGAAACAATTTCCACATTCAAGGAGCTTACATTATAAAACAGGAGACAAAGATCTATATCCATACATACATATCCATCTACACAAATAAGTATATAGAGAATAAATACAAATTAGGAGGGAACTTGAAGTTGGGAGAGGGATCAGAAAAGGTTTTGTATGGGAGATTATTTTTGAAGGAAGAGATGGCTTATATGAAGTAGTGGTGAAAAAAGAATGTATTCCAGGGATAAGAGATGGTCAGTATGAAGACAAGAAATGGAATGCTTGGGAGAGGAAGCCATAATGCCCAGACCTTAAAATGTGAAAAGAGTAAAGTACCTTGAGAATAGAAAGACAAAAGGGAGCCAAGTTGTGGAAGGCTTTAGAAATCAAACAGAATAGTTTAAATTTTATCTCAGGAACAATTGGAGTCTATTTATTAGAAAACTAATATGGTCAGATGGGTGCTTATGGAGAATCACTTTGGTAGATTTATGGAGGATGCACTAGAGTGGCGAGAGCCTTGGGATAGGGAAACCAATTAGAAGGTGCTGAAATAATCCAGGAGATAGGTGATGAGTGCACTGAACTAGGGTGATGATAATGTGACTGAAGAGAATGGGGCAAAACTGACTAAATAGATGGGATGGGGGAGAGTAAGGAATTGAGGATGGTAACTAGGTTATAAAGCTGGGATACTGGTGGTGTCCCAGTGGTGGTACCTTCAAAAAAATAGGGAAGCCTCATAGAGGCAGTGGGTTTTGGAGAGAAAAGGAATGAGTCTGGTTTAGAACATGTTGAGTTTGAGGTAATTCTGGAACACCTAGCTGAAAATGGAAGTTGGTGACTTCAATGAGATAAGAGTGTGGAGAGTGAAAAGAGAACCAGACAGAATCTGACACAGCATATATATAAATCACTTTGAAAACTTTAAAACACTATATAAGCATCAGCCATTATTAAAGAGAGGAATTAAATAATAATCAAAAGTTTGCATTCTGGTATATTTTAAGCATAAAATTATATATGTGAAAATATTTGTCAATACCAATCAGAAAATAAAAATTATTTTACCACAGGATTCAAACAGCAAAAATAGCTTACCTTCCAGTAAGAATGTCTTGTTTAATTTGCAAAAAATACTGGTATCTTGAAAAAGGAAAAGAAAAAGAAAATAAATCACTCAACCTAAAGACATATAATTAAAGAAAAAGGCCACTTTTTATTTCAAACTACATTTAATCCAACAAAATTAAAATGAAATTATTCATTTGGCTTTTTAATCTTATATACTGAGATTGGCATATATAAACTAATAAAATATTAAAACTATGTTGGGTAACCATGGGACATTTATTCTGACAGACTACTAAGTTTAATATAAAGAAAATAGTTGTTTTCTTTAAAAGCTCCCTGGAAAGTAAAATTCTGTACATTGAAATACAGACCAACTTCCATTATAAAACTGAAGGAAATTTTCTAGTACAATATCAATAGGGGAAAACTGTGGGGGCAAATAACATGGAGGTTAACAGCTTCCTGGGTACAGGATTTAGGGAATTCTGTATAAAACAAAAGAGAAGTTGGAGTGCCAGGAGTGGCAATATATTAGTCAGGTTACAGAAAAATGGCACCACTCCTCTTGCAGAGAAGCCTACATTTTATCAAGTCACTGAGGTTGGCTGAGTAGGAGAGTCACAATCAGAAGAGCAATCAAGGAAAATTACTTTAGCAGCAGTGTAAGGTTGCATAGAGTAGAAAGTGTCTTGAGGCAGGGACTCTCATTTTTGAGCTATTATCACAACTTATGAGACATGTGATGAGGAACTGAATGAAGGTGTATAAATGAAGAAAAGTGTTGGATGTGAAAGATGACAGTTCTATTGTTCTGCTAGAGAAGAACTAGTCTTCTGTGACACCATTCTAATTTTCAAAATAGGTAGTTATGATGTCAGAGGGGAGAAGATCTTCAAGAAGTAATAAATAGAAAAGTTAGCTAATCAATATCTACTGTATAAGTTAACATCTTTGTGGGAAAAATAAAGAAAAAATTATTGAATATCTTTAATTTTATTTTATTTTCTTAACTCGGGGTTTTTTTAAATTCATACCTTCCATCTTAGAATCAATACTGTGTACTGGTTCCAACGAAGAAGAGTAGCAAGGGCTAGGCAATGGGGGTTAAGTGACCTTCCCAGGGTAACACAACTAAGAAGTGTCTGAGGTTACATTTGAACCCAGGACCTCCTATCTCTAAGCCAGGTTCTCAATTCACAGAACCATGTTTTTGAAGATTCTGAATAAAATATGCATTTTCAGAGGTAGCCAGTATATTGATTTATTTGGCTATATTATACATCTTTGTTAACAAAGAAGGCTTTCTAGTGTGGCTTGGTCAGAACATCAGTAAAATGTTTACTGACAGAATATGTAAAATTTTGTTATTATCTTGTTAAATATGCTACAGCAACTTAAATTGTATGAAACATAAATCCACTGCTTCTTTCGCAATATTTTTCTAATTTTTTGAGATAAAATGTTTATATTTATTGATGATTATGTTAAAAATAAAAGGAAAATTTTTTAAAGATTCTATAATATGGAGATTTTGTCAGTAAATTTTAATTAAACATATTTCTACAAAAAAACCATAAAAGCTTATTTGATGGCTTCAAAAGAAACTAAAACCTCAATTCTACTTTCAAATTTGATAGGGCTCTCATTTTAGTAGTTTTGATTTAATTTTCTTCATCAGCAAAAAATATCTTAATGACCTCACAGAACTTGAGCAAATAAAAACATATCCATAAAGTATATTGGATTGCTTAAAGGAAATACAGTAAAACCCAATAATTCCAACATAATTAACAATCTGTGATAATATGGGTTAGGCCTAATATGTTTGCTTTCACTATTAAAGAAAGTTAAGTTTTTTTTGTTGTTGTTCAACAAAAGTATAGCATAAAAGAAAATTATTAGGAGGTAGGCAGGTGGTTCAGTGGATAGAGAGCCAGGTCCTGAGATGGGAGGTCCTGGGTTCAAATGTGGACTCAGACACTTCCCAGCTGTGTGACCCTGGGCAAGTCACAACCCCCACTGCCTAGCACTTGCTACTCTTCTGCATTGGAAACAATAAATGGTATTGATTCCAAGACAGGAGGTAAAGGTTTAAAAAAGAAAAAAGAAAAGAAAATTAAATTATTAGAAAAAACTTATTCATCCATAAACATTTTTACAACTAAAATCCTACTTTATTTCTCTTATTTGTATATGTTATAAATTTTCTTTTGCAACATATGTAATATGGAAATATGTTTTGCAGGAGTTGACATTATCATTTGGCAAACTAGGCATCCTTGAGGGATAGCTTGGTGGTGTAAAGATTCTAGACCAGACTTCCTTGCATCTATATAGCTACATTTCCCAAGTTGAGCAACTTTCCTTGAGGTGAGAATAGGACAGTGATTAACAACAGAACTGGATTTCTAAATTTAAACCAATATAGGCCAATTGAATTTCTGCATTAAGTTCAGAGACAAAGAACCATGACTTGGGAAGTTATAGGACAAAATCAATTAACTAAAAAATAGGGTCAATAAAAATGATACTGAATCAATTTAGAATTCTCAATATTAAGGTCACACATACATCCATTATGAACATATTGTGGCGTGTGGTTTAAGGTACTGGTAATAAGTCTGATTTCTGCCAGACTACTTTACAGTTTTCTGAACAGTTTTTTATCAAAAATCAATTTTTTTCTCCTAAGCAACTATGTTTTTCCACTTTATTAAATACTGGGTTACTGAATCCTATCATTTCTGCAGCTTCCTTGTCTAGTCTGTTCAACTGATTTAGCTATTCTTTAAGCAATATCAGATAGTTTTGATGCCTGCTGTTTTGTTATATACTTTGAGGGCTGAAAGTGCAATTCCCCCTTAATATCTACTTCATCATTTCCCATAAAATAGGTTTTTTCCCCCTTGAATCACTATTTTTTTTCTTTTTTCTTTTTTTTCAAACATTTATTAATATTCATTTTTAACATGGTTACATGATTCATGCTCCTCCTTTCCCCTTCACCCCCCGCACTCCCCCCACCCATGGCCGATGCACATTTCCACTAGTTTTGTCATGCGTCCTTGATTAAGACCAATTTCCAAATTGTTGGTAGTTGCCTTGGTGTGGTAGTTTCGAGTCCACACCCTCAATCATGTCCACCCTGACCCATGCGTTCAAACAGTTGTTTTTCTTATATGTTTCCTCTCCTGCAGTCCTTCCTCTGAATGTGGGTAGCTTTCTTTACCATAAATCCCTCAGAATTGTCCTGGGTCATTGTATTGCTGCTGGTACAGAAGTCCATTACCTTCAATTTTACCACAGTATATCAGTCTCTGTGTACAATGTTCTTCTGGCTCTGCTCCTTTCGCTCTGCATCTGTTTCCGGAGGTCTCTCCAGTTTGCCTGGAACTCCTCCAGTTTATTATTCCTTTTAGCACAATAGTATTCCATCACCCGCATATACCACAGTTTGTTCAGCCATTCCCCAATTGAAGGACATACCCTCCTTTTCCAGTTTTTTGCCACCACAAAAAGCGCAGCTATGAATATTTTCGTACAAGTCTGTTTATCTATGATCTCTTTGGGGTACAAACCCAGCAATGCTATGGCTGGTTCAAAGGGCAGGCATTCTTTTATAGCCCTTTGAGCATGATTCCAAATTGCCAGCCAGAATGGCTGGATCAGTTCACAGCTCCACCAGCAATGCATTAATGTCCCAATTTTGCCACATCCCCTCCAACATTCATTACTCTCCCCTTCTTTCATTTTAGCCAATCTGCTAGGTGTGAGGTGATACCTCAGAGTTGTTTTGATTTGCATTTCTCTAATTATTAGAGATTTGGAACACTTTCTCATGTGCTTATTGATACTTTTGATTTCTTGAATCATTATTTTTTATCAAGTTCACTAAAACAGCCCCCTAGCAATTTGATTGGTACAGCATTAAAAGTATAAATTAATTTAGGTAATATTGTCATTTTTATTATATTGCTATAGCCTCACCTCCAGATATTTAAATAATTCCATATTTCCTTAGGAGCACTTTGTAAAATAATTTATACAAGTTTTTTGTGTCCTTTGGTGGGCTGTTCCCCAGGAATCATATACACTTTTTAGTTATTTGCATAAGAATTCCACTTCTATTACTGATTCTTGTGCTTTGTTATTCTAGAGAAATGCTGCTGACTGTTGAAGATTGTGTACTCTGCAACTATGCTGACCTATATGGTAAATTTATTTCCTTTTCTGAAACTGAATTATGTATTTGCTTTCTTTATAGCCTTCTGACAGTTTGAATATTTATTTTTTTGAAGATACTCCTCCATTTCTTGTGTTCTAAGTTTTTTTTAGCATATAATTTATTTCACCTTGATTTGACCTTGATGAGCTGCTTTTTTACTAATATGATTTTCTTTCATCAGAGATTAGCTATCAGTTTTTCAATTTTATTCATCTTTCTAAAGAATGAGCTTTTAGTTTTATTAATTATTTCTATGGATTTTGTTTGTTTCTAGTTTTTCTGGTTCTTCAATTTTTAATATGTCCTCTTTTGTGCTTATTTTAGGTTTATTTGTTGGTTTTCTTATTTTTAAAAATGGCTGTTTGTTTCATTGTTTCTTCTTCTGTTTTTGTTAATATAAGGATGTGGTATTTCCCTGAAGGACTGCTTTAGGTGCATCCCAGAAATTTGGGGATGTTGTTTCATTATTATCATTTTCTCTTAAATAATTACTCTTTCCAATATTTGTTTTTTGAGCTACTCATTATTTAGGTTTTCATTGCTAAGTGTCTCTTTAGTTTGTGGTCCCTTAACCAGTTATTTTTATTGTGTTATGATCTTTAAAGGCCGTAGGAACTATTTCCTACTTTAAAAAAAAAAAAAAAAAAAAAGCCCTTACTTTCTGTTTTGGAATCAATTCTATGCATTAGTTCCAAGGCAGAAGAGCAGTAAGGGCTAAGCGAATGGGGGTTAAGTGACTTGCCCAGGATCACACAGCTAGGAAGTATCTGAGGCCACATTTGAACCTAGGACTCCTATCTCTAGGCCTGGTTCTCAATCCACTGAGCCACCGAGCTGCCCCCTTATTTTTGACTTTAAACATTTGTTTGCAATACTTTTGTTCTCTAGTTCATGGCCAATTTTTATAAAAAAACTCCATGTAGTACAAATATGTATGTTCTTTTGTTGTTTCCTTTTGAACATAGTATAAGTTTTCTAACTCCAATTTCTGTAGCAATTTGTTCAGTTCTATATTTCCCCTTGGGTTTATCTTTCCATTATTCATCTAATTCTGTTATTTTTCAAAGTCCCCATCCCTATTAAGTTTTTTTGTCTTGTAGCTCAGATACTATTTCCTCTATAAAAATAGGGATACTAAGGCATTTGGATTATATATGTTTATTAGTTTTAACACTGGATTTTTGTTTATAATTCCTGTCAGCATAATATAATTTCCTTGTTTATCTCTTTTTATTTTTTGAATGTCTGCTTTTCTTTTGTCAGATAGCACGTCTGCAACTCCTGTTTTTTTTTTAAATTCACTTAATGCCTAGTAAATATTTTCTTTCCCTTCAGTTTTATTTTGTCTACATCCTTGTTTTTTATAAGCTTTTACAAGCAACAGATTGTAGGGGTTTGTTTTCTTATTCAATGTTATTTTTCATTGTATTAGATTAATTTATATTTAAAGTTATAAATTAGAATAAATCTAGAGATTAATTTCTCTAAGTCCTTAATTTTAGATGTAAGGAAATCATAGAGGTGAAGTGACTTGCTCAAGTTTACAGAGATATAGTAAGTGACAGAACTAAGATTCAAACCTAGGTCCTCTAAATTTGAATCCTTTTTCTTGGTTGGGTGCCATGCTATTATATCACTGTATAGAACAATGGGCAACAAACCTGTGATTTTAATGCAATAAGCTATTTGATCCCCCAAGTATTACTAAAACTTGGTGAGGTGGGATGCCTGAGTGGAAGAACACTGGAGAATTATAGCAGAATTGAGAAAAGTGACTGCCCGGCAGCATTCATTTCATTAGAACATATCTTAACTCCTTAGTACATCTCTGGCTATATATTAAAAAAATGCTGATATGTTTTAAAACAATAGGCAATTCCCAACACAAACAACACTTCTCTAATACTGTTAACAGGACACTAGAATATGTCTTTTAACTTTCACAGTATTTTATTAACATGGATCAGGGTACATTTTAAGCTGGAATGCAGCTGGATGAGTGTCCAATATGGTGAGAGAATTTGAAATCCTAAGAGAAATAACTGGTTTGAACCCAGGTCCTCCCAACTCTAGGCCTGACATTCTCTCAACTGAGCCACTTAGCTGCCCCTCAGAATACCTCTTTCAAACAAAAGAAAACAATAATTTGTGATACATTCCCCTCCTACACCTTCAATACAGAACCACCTAGCTGCTCCTGTAAATAGCATTTCATGTTCTCCTCAGTGAAGGTAAAATGGATGTAGAATATACTTTTTTTTTTTCATTACATATTGCTATGAGAAAATATCATGTTTTAAGAAAACACTAAATTCTATTTCATGATAAGTAGCTCACATTTTCAAGAGAGGAATAAAAAAGGTATATTTCAATCAAGTATAGAAAATAAACCAATTTTCGTGTCTGATGTCAGTTACCAGATAACATAAGAAAATAAACTCTTTTAACCCACCTTGTATATTCTTCTTGTAACTTGTTGGGATCACTTACAAAAAATTTGACTCTCAAGTTCAAACTATAAGGAGATCCTCCTAGAATTAATAAAAGTATGTCTAATTAATTAGGTTATCTTAATTCTTTATCTTTACAAATTATATTTGGAAAACAGCAAATAGGTATGTGTGCTCACTTTTCAATTGCTTCCTTATTGGTTTGTTTGGATCCAGCCACCTCTGAAAAACAAATGAGTAAATAATTTTAAGATTGTGATTTTCTTTTCTCTCTCTTTTTCTGAAACCCATCAAAATCTACAACAACTCTGAAAGTAACATATCAAATCTGGCAAATTTGTTCCATGTTGAAATTAATATTGAAACTTGATAAAAAAGAAATTACTAAATTTAAAACAGCACTGCTCAGGAAAGGAAAGAAAATTATACTACATGTGATTCTTAGTTAAATCTATTTATGTGGATTTTGAATTGGAATTTCTCAGAAGATAACCCTCAAGGGTCAACCTGTGTCAAAGGTAATGTTTATTATTTAAAGTAGTGGTCCTCCACTTTATTACTCATATTTTATCATGAGCAAACTAAAGTAGCTTTGGCTTAAGCAATTTCTATTACCTTAAAAAAATTTATGAGCTAGTTATGGTTTACATTCTTTTATTCTGATCAAAGTAGCAAATCTTTTTGTAGGTGGCCCTAAATCACCATATATATATATATATATATATATATATATATATATATATATATATATATATATATATATAT
>NC_058132.1:308671204-308804420 GCF_016433145.1 Gracilinanus agilis | reverse complement strand
ACACACAAAGTCATTTCACCAATTTACTCACTTTAAACACATGCCAGTTTAGGTAAGTCAATAGTTAGAGGAAATGATGTCATTAATGATGCTAAAAGTTACAATACTTTAAAAATCTTAAATTCTATTTCTGGGTACTCACAACTTTTATCAGAAGAAAATAGTCCAATTGGCCACATGTTTCAGTAAAAAGTAGCCAAAGATCGTAGATGTGGGAGCTCTTATTAAGTGGAAGAAAAGAAAGGAAGAAAAATTAAAAGTACTAAACAAATATTAAGGGCTAATACTATTTTAGAATTCTAATTTTTCATTTAAGCTCCATTCTAGCCTGTAAGTTCCTCAGAGGAAAGTTCATGTCTTTTAAGTCAAATCAAGTCAAGAAATATTATTTAAGGCCAGCTAGGTTGCTTAGGCCTGGAGATGGAAGGTCCCGAGTACAAAATTGACCTCAAGACACTTTCCAGCTGAGAGCTCTGGGCAAGTTTTCTTAATCCTAGCCCCTTACTGTTCTTCTGCCTTAGAACTAAGTGATACTTAGTATCAGATCTATAACAGAAGTTAAAGGCAGATAGATAGGTAGATAGGTAGATAGGTAGATAGATAGATAGATAGATAGATAGATAGATAGATAGATAGATAGATAGATAGATAGATAGATAGAACTTAGCATGTGCTAGGCACTATGTGAAACCCTGAGAATACAAAGAAAAAACAAAACAGTTCTTGCTCTCAATGAGCTCACAGTTGAATGAGGGAGATAACATGCAAACAAATATACAAATAAGCTAAATACAGGTCAAGGTGGAGATAATCTCAGAGGGAAGGCACTAAGATTATAGAGGACTGAGAAAGACATGTTATAGAAGATGAAACTTTAGCTGAGACTTGAAGGAAGAAGCCAGGAGGTGGAGATGAAGAGAGAGGGTTCTGGGCATAGGGGAACAGGCAGTGAAAATGCCTGGCAAAAGAAGGGATGACATGAAAAAAACATCAAGAAGGTCAGTGTCACTATATCAGACTATGTGGGAAAGTATAAGGTGTAAGACAATGAAAAGGTGGGTTTCCAATACAGAGTATTGACTCCAAAACAACCGGTAAGGGTTTTAAAAAAAAAAAAAAAGATAAAGGAGAACCAGAAGGCTAATGAGCTGTTTAGTCAGTGTAACTGTTATGGAGAGCTGTGGTTACAGCATGGTAAAACTTATAGCACCTTTTTAAATAAATTTCAAGTTCTTTTTCTCCCCCCCACCCCCTCCATTTTTGTACATCTGCACTGATCATCCATCCATCTATCCTTCCCAAATGCCTGGAATACATTTTTTCCTCATCTCCACACATCACAGAATCCTTCTACAAGACACAGTTCCAGCCTTTCCTGATTCTCCACCCCTCAAACTGCTATTGCTCTCCATTCCAAACTTCTTTGTATTAATTCTAATTATTATGCATATATTTGTATGATATCATTTCCCCTGTTGGAATTCAATTTTCAGCATATGAATTATTTCATTCTTTGTATTTGTATTCCCAGCACTTAGCATAGTACCTGGCACAAAGTAATACCTTAGTAAAACTTGATTTTTTTTTTATTATTTCCATAAATACCTTCTGGCAAAATGTTGGATTCATAGTGAGAGTTATTTGGCTGTGAAGCCTTTCTCTTTCCAGAACAACACTAAGCTTCCTGTACAAACACTGTATCAATATAAGCAATGCCCTGTACTTTTGGAAAATGACCCACAAATTCCCTAGAGAAAAGAAAAGGCCAAATCAACTTTTAATATCTCTTCTTTTTAAAAATCTTCTCTTCATCAAATCTGGCCTCAGACACTTCCCAGATGTGGGACGCTGGGCAAGTCACTTAACCCCCATTGCCTAGCCCTTACCATTCTTCTGCCTTAGAGCCAATACACAGTATTAACTCCAAGATGGAAGGTAAGGGTTAAAAACAACAACAACAAAAAAAACACAACTTCTCTTCTTTCTAATAAAGTCTTAATTTATTAGTATATAATGAGACACAAAACAGTACAGTAGGTAGAGTTATCTTCAAAGTCAGGAAGACCTGGGACTCCTAATACTTAATGGCTGTGGAACCCTGAGCAAATCACTTAACCTCAAGGTCCCTGGTAAATCCTTAAGACTATATGTGAACTTCAGGGTAGGTGATCTGCATTAATAGTGGGGATTTCTTCAATGGGACTTTCCTATATAAATGAAATGGTGGGTATAGTTTGTTAAAAACATACTAATGCTTGATATCTTCACAATGTATAAATATATATCGTAGAATTTTGAACTTTATGGAATTATCAAGTGAAACGATAGTCTATGTTATTAAAGAAATAAATTTTTAGAAACTGGTCTCTTCTATAATGAATCATTTCAAATAGAGTAAAGAACTCACTACTATGGATATGACTATGATGGTAAGAAAGATGGTTTTTCCTTTCCTTTCTGGTATTATTGTAATGATTCTGATCAAGATTCTTTTAGCATAAGGGACTGAAATAGCTGAATTATGGCAATCATACTATAATATCCAGCTTCCTTGTCTGGCTCTCAATGAGAAGAGTACAATAACAAAGCGAGAAGCACGGTGAACAAGAATTATTAGAAACACTAGGAGATACTCTCCAACAAAATATCCATTTAATCTCTGACTTGTATTTTAAGGTTGTGATGACTGCTTATTTCAGTAGCTTCAGTAGCAGGCATCTAACAAAATGGAGTATCACAGAAATCTTTCATTTCCAGCCTCTCAATTTCTCAATTCTATACAAAACGTTTCCATTAAGCTGATCTTTTCTCCATTTATTTAAATTCAAATCACAAAGAAGTTTGGAGAATAGACTGCTAGATTTAGACTTGGAAAAATCTAGGTTTAAATCCTACTTGCAACTTAAGATCTTTGAAGGTACAGACAAATCACTTTTCTAAATCTTAGTTTACTCATCTGTAAAATGGGAGTGATAATACTTGTGTTATCCATCTTATTAGGTTGTTCTACACATCAAATGTGAATATATGTTTAGGAATTTGCAAATTAAAAAAAAATTTTTTTAAACCCTTACCTTCCATCTTGGAGTCAATACTGTGTATTGGCTCCAAGGCAGAAGAGTGGTTAAGGGGTAGGCAATGGGGGTCAAATGACTTGCTCAGCGTCACACAGCTGGGAAGTATCTGAGGCCAAATTTGAACCTAGGACCTCCTGTATCTAGGCCTGGCTCTCAATCCACTGAGCTATCCAGCTGCCCCAAATTTGCAAATTTTTAAGTCTCCTCAGTTGTGTGTGTGTGTGCTATTTTTTGTCAAACATCTGTAAAATTATCCTAAAATCCAAAGTTTAAGATCTTTTAAAGTAATTTTAGGAAAAGAAAATTGCTAATACCACAAACCAAGAAAGTGGATCTTCTGGAAAAGATGCCATAAGGATGCCTACAGAAATCACACACTAGGGGGCAGCTGGGTGGCTCAGTGGATTGAAAACTAGGCCTAGAGACAGGAGGTCCTAGGTTCAAATCAGGCCTCAGACATTTCCCAGCTGTGTGACCTTGGGCAAGTCACTTGACCCCCACTGCCTACCCCTAACCACTCTTCTGCCTTGGAACCAATACAGAGTATTGATTCTAAGACGAAAGGTAAAGGTTTAAAAAAGAAAAAAGAAATCACACACTACATCAAGACATCCAGAGTGAACTTTGAGATATAGTGAACTGAACTGAAGGAAGCTGAACTTATTTATTCTGATTGTAAACTCTTATGCCAAAGGGTAATGCCTCCAATTACTTTTTTTTTTTTTTAACCCTTGTACTTCGGTGTATTGTCTCATAGGTGGAAGATTGGTAAGGGTGGGCAATGGGGGTCAAGTGACTTGCCCAGGGTCACACAGCTGGGAAGTGTCTGAGGCCGGGTTTGAACCTAGGACCTCCCGTCTCTAGGCCTGACTCTCACTCCACTGAGCTACCTAGCTGCCCTCAATTACTTTTTTTGTCAATGCATCTATCAATCATTTTTTCTTTTCCTTCTTTCTTTTCCTCTTATCCCCCAGGTTGTTGTAATTCCCTCTAGGTAAGGTGCAATATTTTAGACCCCTCTAGTGAGAGAATTTTTAAATGTATAGGTTCCATATGTAGAATGATTCATTGGGGAGACCTGACATGTTAATCTCCTAGAAAACCCAAGTGAGGAGATTTAACATGCGGGTCTTCTAAAGAATCAGAGGAGGGGATTATAAGAAAGAAATTTACCCTCCCCCCTTTCTGGGGTTGCACAGGTAACTTCATCTCCTGTCGCCTACCTGCATACCTGGTGTCAGCCTGAATGTGACCCTGAAGGCTAGGACAGGAGTAGGGGAGTCAGGAGGTTACAAAGCAGGAAGTTCACTCTCTCTCTGTGTCTGGTACTCTGCTAAGACACTTCCGTGTAGGCAGGGGGCCGTGGAGGTATGAGGGGGAGAGTTCTACCAGTGGAGCCACGTGGAAAGTTAGATTAGGTCCCCTTTTCTATCTCTCTCTCCTCCTTATCCAAATAATCCTAATAAATTTTATTAGATTCTAAGGACCAACTCCTATTTTAATCAAAACATCTCTCTCAAGAGTTCACCTCAAAGTCCTAGGATTTTTCTCTTTTGGTACTAATCAATTTTTATGTTTATATCTTACATTTTCAAGAAGTTTTATTGATATTTTCTGTGTCTTATGTCAACAATAATTATCTCAAGTATCCCTCCACCTATACCTTCCAAAGGGCCATCGAAATGACAAGAAGTAATTTTTTATAGGGGGGAAAAATCAGCATGACTAACTGGTACACTGGAAAACTCTAAAAAACATGTGCAATATATAATCTCTGTGAACTTCCTGCCTCCACAAAGGGAGAGGTTGAGAGTGACTTCCTATATATCTTTTTCCAGGAACTTTTGGTCTTTATAATTTTGTTAAATTTACTTTTGACTTTTTCGTTTGTAGTTTTGTGGTTTTTTTTTTTTTTTTTTGCTATTTACATAGTTATAATTACTGTGTATATTTTTTTTCGTGGTTGTATTTTTTTTTTACCTCACTCTACATCAGTTCATATGCATCTTTCCATGTTTTTCTATATTAACTGCACATACCATTTCTTACCAAGATAGAAATATTCCATTATGTTCACAATTCCATACATTTTGTTTAGCTGTTCCTCAAATGATAGGCATCTACCTTTTTTAAAAACCATTACCTTCTGCTTTAGAATAGATTCTAAGTACCAAGACAGAAAAGTAGTAAGGGCTAGGCCACTGGGGTTAAGTGCCTTGCTGGGGGGTCACATTGCTAGGACCTGTCTGAAGCCAGATTTGAACCTAGAACCTCTGGTCTCCAGGCCTGGCTCTATCCACTAAATCACCTCACTGCCTCACATCTACTTTGTTTACTCTTAGTAATCACAAAAAGTGTTGCAATTGTTAGTTTGGGGTATTTGAGAACATTGTTCTTTTCAATAGCTTCCTTGGGGTATAAGCTAAGCAACTTAATCATTTGGTTCAAAGAGTATGGATGCTTTAATTGCTTGTACTTTCCAAGATAACTAAACCATTTCACAAAATACACCAGAAATGATTAGTGTGCCTATCCTTCCACAATATCTCCAACATTGATTGTTGACATTTTTTGTCTTTTTCCCACCATTTTGCAAGGTATGAAGTGAAACCTCAGGGTTATTATTGGTTTGCATTTCTCTTATTACTAGGGATTTGGGGCATTCTTTCACACACTTATTTTTTTATTCTTATTTTTTAATTGTTTATAGAGTTTGGAATATCAAAATCTTATCAAAGAAACTGATACAAAGATTCCCTTACTAATTTTGCCTGTATAGTTTTCCAGTTTCAAGTAATCAGAGTTTTCTTTTTCCTTTTTGTTAATTGTTTCTATCTCTTCTTTGGTTAAGAATACACCAACCTATAGCTATGAGAAGTATATAATCTGTTTCTCTTAAATTTTCTATTATATGATTGTTAATATTAATGTCACTCCCTCATTCAGAATGTATTATGGATTGTGATATAATATAATATAAAGTGTGATTTTTGTTGGACTTCTTTCTAGTTTTTAGAGTAGTTTTTATCAAGTATGGAATTTTTCCCAAATAATTGTTTTTCCCCACTATATGAAACATGAAATTATTAACTTCTATTGTTTCTGAGTCTTCCTTGTCCAATTGGTTCCATTAATCTATCTTGCTTCTTTAAATAATACCAAATATGATAAATGTTGAAGGGGATATGGAAAAATAAGGAAATGAATACACTGTTGGTGGAATTGTAAAATGATCCAAGTATTTGGGAGAGCAATTTGGAATCATGCCCAGAGAGTTATAAAACTGTGTATACCTGCATACCACTGTTGGGTCTATTTCCCAAGGAGATCCGGGGAAAAGGAAAATAACACGTATGTTCCAAAATACTTATAGCAGCTTTCTTTGTGGTGGCAAAGAACTGGAAATTGAGGGGATCCATCAATTGGGGAATGGTTCAACAAGTTGGTACTGTATGACTGTGATGGAATACTACTATGCCAGTGATGGGCAAACTATGGCTCACGGGACAGATGTGGCCCCTTGAAATGTTCTATCCTGCTGCACGATATTATTCCTAATCTGATGAATACAATGAGTAGGATACAATACAATGAAACTTCGAAAGAACTGTCTTAGAAACAGACTGACAAATGAACATTTACTTTCCTTTGGCCCCCCCACTTTAAAAAGTTTGCCTACCACTGTACTATGCTATAAGAAATGATGAGAAAGTTAATTTTTTAAGAGCTTAGAAAGACCTACATGAAATCATGGACAGCAAAATAAGAACTAAGAGAGCATTATAAAAAGCTATAGAATTAATAACCTGTGAAAGTCCACCTCCAGAGACAGAACTGGTAAATAGAAACATGAAAGACAAAATTTATATAAACATTTTTTTGGTTGGGTGATGCATTCTATGGTGTGGGGAAAGGGGTAAGGGATGAGAGACACTTGGGAATTTCAATGTAACCAACCAACCAATAAATGAATGAATAAAAATAAAAAAAAACACAAGTAATACCAGATGGATCTGATGACAGCTTTATTACAGATTCTGAGGACTGAAAGTACTTATTCCCCCTTTGCTTCTACTTTTCATTATTTCCTTTAATATTTTAGAACATTTTATTTTCCAAATGAATTACTATTTTTTCATGTTCCACAAAGTAACTTCCCTTGGCAATCTGAATGACATAGCATTAAAAGTATGAATTAATCTGGGTAGTATTGTCATTTTATTATATTGACACAGCCTACCTACAAAGAACCAAATATTCCTTCAGATATTTAAGTTGCTATTTATTTTTTTAAGGAGTATCATGTAATTTAATTTATACAAATATTTTGGATGCTTTGGTAGTTTGGGTCCCCAGATATTTTATACATTATGTAGTTGTTTAGAATGGGACTTGATTTTATATTATTGATTCTTGTGTTTTATTATTATTGTACAGGAAGGTTATTGATTGTTGAGAATTTATTTTGTAGCCTGTAACTTTGATGAAACTATTGTCTCAATGAATATTTTTTGCTAATTATTCTTTATGATATTCCTAGTAAATGGTCATGTGATCAGCAAGTTGGGAGTTTTATCTTCTCTTTACTTATCTTATGCCCTTGATTTTTCTCTCTTGTGTTATCATTGCTTCTATTATTTCAAGAACTATTTCAAATAATAGTGGGGAGAGTGGTCATCCTTGTTTCACTACTGTATGTGTTGGAAAAGGTTCTAGTGCAGTGATAGTGAACCTATGGCACATGTGCCAAAAAGAGCACACAGAACCCTGTCTGTGAACATGTCTGCAGTTGCCCACCAGTTCTTTACTAAAAAGCCAGAGAGACTTGGAGCAGAGATGTTCCTCTCCCCCTCTCCATGAGCCTGAGGACATTTCTCCCATCACCTATTCCTCTGTTGAGCAGCCCAATGTGAGCACTTCCTCCCTCTGCTTTCTGGGGTGATGCAGGGGGCTCACAGGCAGCTTGAAGGTGAAGTTTGGGCACTCAATCTCTAAAAGGCTCACCAATACTGGTATATACGTAGAATCTGCCAAACTATTTTCCATTAGTCCCAGCAGTTTTTATCAAATAATGATTCCTTATCTCCAAAAATCTTGATCTATACTTTTGTCAAATGCAACGTTGTTATAATCTTTTACTACCATTTATGTCCTTTCCACTGATCTACCTTCCTATTTCTTAGCCAATATCACATATTTGATAATTACTACTTTATAATACAATTTAAAATCTGATAATGCTAGACTTCTTTCTTTTACATTTCCAATTAATTCTTTTGAAAGACTTGATTTTTTTGTTCTTCCAAATGAATTTTGTTTCTTTTTTCTAGTTCAATAAAATAATTTTTTGGTAATCTGATTGGGACAGTATTGAATAAGTAGATTACTTTAAGTAGGATTAACATTTTAATTATATTGGCTTTGTCCTCCATGATCAATGAATATTTCTTCAATTATTCAGACCTGACCTTATTTGTATAAAAAGTGTTTTATAATTATGTTCATGTAATTCCTGAATTTATTTTAGCAAGTATGCTCCCAGGTATCTTATTCTAGTGATGGTTATTTTAAATGGAATCTCTATCTCTTCCACGTTTTTAGTAATATGTAAATATGCTAATGATTGTGAGTTTATTTTATATCCTGCTACTTTGTTAAATTTATTTCTCTTTTTCTTCTTTTATTGATATTACTAACATTTCTAATACTATGTTAAAAAAAACTGGTGATAGTGGACATCCTTGTTTCACTCCCAATCTTATTGAGAAAGCTTCTAGCTTATTCTCACAGCAAATATAATACTGACAGTTTTAGGTAGATACAATTATAATACCTTTTAAGTTAAATTTTACAAATCAAGATGTGTTGGTTAAGCTGGTATTCTTCTTTACCTAAAATTTTACCTTAAAGTTTAGGTCAGAGAGAAATAGGATATTGTGTTGGGAAAATAAATCAGTCTTTAAGCATTCTTGTAACCCACTCTTTCAACTTTGTCTATCATTTTTAGTTTTATTATTCCACTAGGATTTTATGAAAAAGTCTTTGTCCAACTCATCTATACCTATTACAACTTACAGATTTTGATCATATCCTACTCTGAGCATTTTAAATTCCAATCTGAAGTCTTGATTTTTAATAATCGTTTTTCATCAACAAGAATTATAAATAACACAAAACTTCTCAAAAGTTGTTATCAAGTCTAGTGCCCCTTTAAAATTAAACCTCATTTGACAAATAAATTATTATGATAGGTATAAGAACTAGAAAGATCTCTTAATCCTAACCTCTCATATTACACATAAGGTAACAAAGTTCATAGAATTTAAGTAACTTGCTGAAAGTCATGCACTCATTTCTTAGAATTCTTTCCATTTGTTAAATTTAGGCTCAAATAAAATTTCTTTGGATACACCTACTCAGTCTGCCATAAAGGCAATATTAAAAACTATTTTGTTTAAAACATTTTTAAACATAATTGATGACCATTACTTTATAGCTTGTTTTCTCTGTGTCAATAAGCTGAATTCAAATTTATTCTATTTAAGTATTTAGTATTTGAAGGTGGGAAAAGAAAGTAAATTTAATAATTATACTAGAATATTAAAACCTGAAAGAAAATAGTTCATTAAGCACTAGAATTAAAAAAACAAACAAGAAAATAGGCTAACAAATGGGGAGAAATGTATAGGAAAGGTCTATTAAGGCTACTAAAACATGCAGTTTTTAAAAATAAAAAGGTCCAAGGGAATAAAAAGCTTGTCAGAACTGATTAGACTTACTGGGTTGTCTGTAGAATCATCAGCCAACTGTAAACCAAAATAATCTCTCTCAGTTAAATCAAGATGTTTGAAGACTATATCCAAGAGAACTTGTCCTTGATCGTGTTTCTAGAAGAAAAATGAGAGAAAAAAATTATGCTCTCACGCATACTTTGAAATTCTAATCTAGTCTTTTGGCACTAACCCATTAGGATTGGGGGTTATTTTCATGTGAATTCTATGTACAAAAATGAGAAAGAAAAATGAATACTCCAAAGTAATATGACATGATTAAACTTCCCAAAATGAAAATACATTTTTAGTGATCAAATTTGGATAAGTCACATTTAAAGGGATGCTAGCTTTTGGACAAACAAAATCAAAGTAGTTAAGAACCAGAATAAAAGACAGAGTAGAGAGAAAAATCTTTGCACCAAAAATTTCTGATAAAAGTATAATATTAAAGAAATCAAGGAAATTGACAAAAAAATATACAAATGAAAAGTCATTCTTCAACATATGTGTTTGAAGGGAATGCCCACTTTCAGAAGTGCAAACGCTTACCTATTATATGAAAAAATGTGCTAGGTCACTGATAATGAAATATGTAAATTAAACAACTCAGGCTTCAATTCTTACTGATCAAATTAGCACAGATAATAAATGATGAAAATAGTCAAGCATTATAGGAGCTATGAGAAGACAAATACACAAATATGCTACTGGTAGAACTGTAAATTCTGACAATTATAATTATGAAAGAAGTGTTTATACTGTTCATATTCTATAATCCATAGACCCTACTCTCAAGGAATTCAGAGACATTAAAAAAAAGTCTCATGTAAACCAAAATATTAATAGCAGCACTTTGTAAAAAATAGTAGTAAAAAACCGGAAACAGAAGGATCACTGGTTGGAAAATAGCTCTTGATTTAAAGTGAGGTATATTGATATAATTAAATGTTATTGCAATATAAAAATAATCTATTTGGCATTTAAAGTCCTATGTGAGTAGTCCCCTTCTTAATTTTCAACTCATTCTTTCCAAACACTCTACAATTCAGACACACTAGCCTATTTGTTATTCTTAACACTCAATATTCCATCTTCCAATTCTGCTTTTATTAATTGGCTGTCCTCCAGGCCTGGAATATGCGCCTTCTTTACCTCTACACCTCCTGGCTTTCATACTTTCTTTCAGAATTCAGCTCAAATTCTACTTTCTGCAAGAGGTCATCCACCAAGGCCATCCCACCTCCCAACAAAACTCTTACAGCTAGCATCTTCCTTTTGAGATTATCTTGCATTTACACTGAATATATTTGTACAAGATTTTTATATATTTTATTATTTAGATATTGCCTCTTTTGAAAAGGAGTTCCTTGAGGACAGGGACTGTGTTTCTGGCCTTTTTTTGTATCTCTATCACCTGGCACAATGCCTGGTACTTAATAAGAGCTTAATAAATGATTGTTCTTGTTATCATAATTAGTATTTCCCAACATCAAGAGTATCAGTAAAATATCCTAGTTATCTACCTGTCATCTCTCTCTCTCTCATCATGTGACCAATCTATTTTTCTCTTGGTCTCATAAAATTCCTTGATCATGTCATTTAGTTCTTTGGAGATTCAAATTGGTTTATATGTTACAGGTTGCTTACACCCACCATATGCCTTTCTGTTACTCTTTAAGTAATATTGATCTTCAGTTCTTTGAAAGCAGTAGCGTCAAATGTCATATTGACAAAGAAACTGGCAAAATTTTGTTATTGAAAAGATAGGCCTTCCATTCTGCAGAAGCTTGGGACTTTGCAATCTAATATGTGCGCCTCTTCCTTTTCAACTCTGGGCTCAGCTCATTGTCCACCTGACTCATTTGATATAGATACAAAGCACTAGACAAGCTCTTATAGGATCTCCTTTCAAATATATGTTGAAGCCTAGGCAACAAACATTCCTCATCCGTTTCTCCTTTTCTGTAAATATGAACAAGTCAGACTCCTCTGAATGATTACAGGTCTTTGACAGAAGATTCTGCTATATTTTAGGGGTTGGTATAATCCAAACAATATAAATTACAAGAAATATGGAGGACCTCACCATACACAGAGGATTCCTCTTCAATTGGTATCTTGAATAGTATGTATCTCCCAGTTTTATGCCCTGCCCTATTTTTATTATCAGGTGGTCACTGAAGGTTATTTCTGTTGTTCCATTTTTTGAGGAATCTTAAAAGATGATCTTGATGTATGGTTGTGAGAGACCTTGTTGTAAAAAAGCCAATAGTAAGGTGGCATAAACAAATGTCTTTTTTATAATAAAAAATAGTACAAACAATGAAATCTTATATTGTCTTTTCCTTAAGTCAGATAAGATTGTAAAGATGTGGTCCACTCTTGATTATTGCTGGCAAAAGTCCACTTGTTCCCTCCTAATCTTCTTCTTGAGGATATCTTCAATTGTTAGAGAAATGACTGTAAGAAAAATTTTATAGATTGCAGAGTAGGCACATAAGTTGGCAGTTGGTGATATTTACTTGGTCAAGATTTTGTTTTCAGGAATACAAACAAAAAGATCCTCAGGACTTGCTTAAACTGTAACTGCTCTGGAAACATCTTTAATGATTGCAATATCATGACATCTATCCATGAAAGTTTCAAATAAATTTGAATTGAATTGAAAATATTATATAACAATCAAATAATTTTAAATAGAGAGAAGGAAAGAATAAGCTTTTATGCCAGGCACTGTGCTAAACACTTTAAATATTATCTCATTTGATCCTAATAACATGGACTTGTGAAATGTATGTTAGACTCCCTCCATGGTCTCGAATAAGAACCCTTACTCTGATGGAAAATCTGTTGAACTTGGTGTCATGAAGTAATTTCAAAAACTGCCTCTCACACTAAATATTTAAGGAAAAAAAATCATGAACCTCTGAAAGGTAAACAATCTAGTCTGCTCTCCTTCTCCTTTTCAACTCTGGACCTAACTAATCTGTCCCAGGGCCTTGAGACTAATATAAATATCTGTTGAACGTGGAGTCATAAAGTGATTTCAAATTCTGCTTCCCAAATTAATTGTCATCAAAGTCAAGTTATATCCTCACTCTCTTCTATAAAACGAGTATAATAATATCTACAGTCACACCATTGTAAGGGACGCCTATATTTAGTTTTGGGGAATGAACATTAGGAGGTCAATATTTTACTTATGTATTCCTTTTTTAAAAAATTACAGGGGGGCAGCTGGGTAGCTCAGTGGCTTGAGAGCCAGACCTAGAGATGGGAGGTCCTAGGTTCAAATCTAGTGTCAGACACTTCCCAACTGTGTGACCCTGGGCAAATCACTTGACCCCCATTGCCAAAAAAAGAAACTACATTTTTTTTTCAATTAAGAATTTATTTTCTTTTCCTCCCAACTCTCCCACTCTTGGGGGGGTGGAGGAGAAGAAAAGAGTAAAATCCTTGGAATATATACTCATGGCCAAGCAAAACAAATTACCAAATTGATCATATCCAAAAAATGTATGTCTCATTCTACATCACCAGTCCATTAATCTTTTCTATCAGGAGATGGGTAGCACTATATTAATCCTCAGTAACTATGGTTGGCCAACAAATTGATCAGAGTTTTTAAGTCTTACAAAATTGTTTGATTTTATAATTTTGCTGTGTTTTTTTTTGGTATAAATTGTCCTTCTGGTCCTGTTAACAACACCCTTCACTTACCTTTCCAGTATTTTTATACTTTGTATTCCTCTCCAAAGACTATATACATTCTAATTACACTAACCTACACATTGCTCTTGGAATATTCCATGTCATTTCTAGATTCTGCATTTTTACTGTCTCCTGTTCTGGAAAAGGTCATCCTCAACACCCTCTCCTGGCTTCCCTGGTTTCCTTAAGACTTGGCTTAAATCCCATCTTCCCCAAGAGTGTGATAATTAGATTAAGTCTACACTGCCCATCTTTAGATTTAATCACCAAAGGTGAAAGCACCTCTAATTCTGGGAGGTCCTTAACACCCAGCTGTGCTAGAGTAAGGGACGAATCAGAATCAATGGACCACCCCCTACACTTTCTATGAGAAAGCATCTATTGTGATTGGTCACACAGGCTTGGGGAAGGCACTGGAAGTGACACATACATGACCCATTTAAAAGAGGGAGTTGAGTGAGTGAGGCTGCTTCTGGTTTGGTGAAGGGGATCTGAGGGAGCTTTGCTGGTTCGTGACCGAGACTGTTCCACGTGGTGAGTTTAAAGATTGAATCTTCCTGAACTTCTATTAAGAAACTTCCCTTTATAGACTCTGTGAATGAAGTTTGCTCCATTCAATTTTGATTTGAGATTATTCTTAATTGAGGATTGATAATAGTTCAATCCTCTGGCGACCATCTTTAATATACTGAACCCATAAAACCTCTTTTTAACCCTTACAGAGACCTTCCTTTTTCCTCCTACTGCTAGTGCTTTTACTCTGGGATTACCTCCCATTTACAATATGTAAATCTTATTTGTATATAAATGTTCTTTTTACACTCAACATGTCTGAAATCCATTATACTTTCCCCCAAATCATCCCCCTTTCCCAAATTCCCTATTGTTGCAGAAAGCACTACCATTCTCTCCTAGTCATCTAGACCTGAAACCTAGGTGTCATCCTCATTTTCCATAACTAGTCTGTTGCCAAGATGCACTGATTTTACCTTTATGATCTTTCTCAAATATGACCTCTTCTCTCCTCTGACACTGTTAATACTGGTGGTACAGGCTTTCATCACCTTCTGCACAGTCTCCTTGCCTGAAACCTCCCCCACTTCAACTCATCTTCCAACCAACTATAAAAGCAATAGCCTAAAATACAGGTTTTAATAAACTGCATTAGCTCCCTATTGTCTCTAAGACAAAATATAAAATCCCGTTTTGCCTCTGAAGCTCTTCATAGCCTAGTCCTTTTCATGCTTTTCAATCTTCTTACACCTTACTCCTTCCTTCCATGTACTCTATGATCTAGTAACATTGATCTCTTTGCTGTTTCTTATATATGACACTGCATTTTCACTGACTATTCCCCATAAATGGAATTTTCAACCTCCCATATTTGATTTCTAATGTCTCCGAATTTCTTCAAGATTCAGCAAAATTCCTAACTTCAGATCTCCATTAATACTAGTATCTTCCCATAAAGATAAATCTCCATTTTACCCTGTATATTATCTTGCATGGTTATTCACTTGTTGTTTCAATTAGATTATGAATTCCATAAGGGCAGGAACTGATATTGCCTTTCATTTTATCCCCAGATAAGCAAAATACCTAGCTCAGAATAGGCTCTAAATAAATACTTGTTGATTTGACTTATTGATTTATCTCTCTTATAAAAATATGAGGATTTTGAGAGTAGAGAAATAGCATCATACCTGGCTCACAATACTCATTTAATAAATGTTTATTCACAGTTTTATTCACTCTTTATTAGTTAATAAAAGGATTCTCATCTGAAATATTCCTTTTGTCATTTCTTACAACATAGTAATAGCAGCAAGGTAGCACAATAGGTAAGAGTGCTAGGCCTGGAATCAAGAAGTCTTCCTAAATTCAAACCTGGCCTCAGACACTAAGCTATGTGACCCTGAGCAAGTCACTTAACTCTGTCTGCCTTAGTTCCTCATCTGTAAAATGACCTGGAGAAGCAAAGAGTAAACCATTCCAGTCTCTTTGCTAAGAAAATCCCAAATGAGGTCAAACTAAGAGTCAGACATAACTGAAATGATTGAACAAAAACAACCCAATAGTATTTCACTATATTCACATATCACATGTGAATATCACATGTGAACATTTAAATAGGCTTTTCAGGTCTTGGAAATACTTCACATATATATTAACTCAATTAATCTCACTAACAACCTTTAAATTTGTGGGGAAAGTACATATTGTCTAAGGAGACCATGCTTCAAACCACAATCAGACTAAAGAAACTAAACTTAGAAATAGGAAGTGATATTATAAGGGGACTTTTCCTTTTACAAAAGGCACAAAATAGGATTCTTTTATTTGCTCAGGAGACCAGCAGTTCTAACAATGATAAGAAACTATGTTTAAAGACCATCAAAAACAATTTTAAACAAACTATCTTTGTTTATAAATGTTAGAATCACTAAAATAGGCTAACAGTTGCTTCAGCTTAAAAAGTATGATGACTTTTTCAACTTAAATGTGCACATACAATATAATCAAGAGGAACACAAGGAGTTCCTTCTAACATTCTTCTGTCAACAATCTGCTAATTTATTTATACCCATTTGAAGTCATTACCTATTTAAGATAAAGTAAAATACATCTTTATCAATCTATTTAATTATTTCTTCAGTGAATGAAGTGGGTATACAATGTATGCTTCAGTTAAAGCAAGAAAATCATTAAGTTTTACAGCTGAAAGGGACGTCAGATATCTAATTCAGAAGATCTCTAGCCTGCCAAATTGGATTTACTGTGCAACATCCAAATCACCACTGGAAAGCTTTCGAGTTTAATCTAGCACATATTATATGCCAATTATATGCAAGTTACTATGTCAGAATATAAAGGCAAAAAAAGAGAAAAGTTGCTTTTAAGAAGCATATAGACTACTAGCTTCCAGTGTGAACTAAAAATGGACATAAAAAAATCAACATAAGACAATTTGAAGAGGAAAAGAAGACTGAAGCAGGGGGAAGGGAATGAGTAGAACTCTTAAAGGAAGACTTCATAGAGTTGGCACCTTAAAGGAAGAAAAGAACTGAGAAACTGAGACAGAAGGAATGCATTGTCATCATAGGAAATATTTGATGGTGGGTGACAGGATGTTAAAAAAAAAAGTTAGTTTGGATGGGGTATAAACTGCATTAAAAGGAACAATATTAAATAAGGCTAAAAAGTTAAGTTAAAGAACAGATTATATAGACGGCTTTACATGCAAGGCTGAAGAATTATAACTTAGAAATAAGTAACAGGCAAAATAAAATCTTTACAAAAAAAGACAAGAAATTATTGAAAGGTAATGAGCAATAATATGACAAAGTGAGAGAGACCTAAGACACAGGAAAATTATTTTGGCAGTTATATGAAAGAAGTACTAGAGAATAGAAATGTAGGGGCTAGAAATGAAATTAGGAGGGTATAGCAAGAGTTTTGATGACAAATGATGACTTGAACTAGACTAATGACTATTAGGGAGAAAGTGGTCCAATGCAAAAAAAAAAAAAGGTAAAAGGTAAAAATGGCAAGACAACACTTATTCATACCTTTCTCTATGACTGGATAAGAGATTGAGGTAGAATTGAGGATAACTCCAAGGCTTTAAATCTAGGCAAGTTGTAGGATGGTAGTGCTCTCAAAATAAATGGGACAGTTCAAAGGAGAAGGATTTAAGGGCAAAGATGAACTCCATTTTTTAATATGTTGAGTTTTAGAAACTTGTCAGATATCCAGGTAGAAGAATCTAGCAAGGAGTTGAAAATTAAAAAATGGAAGTCAGATAAGAGAGCTTAGAAATAGATGTATAGATACGAGTCATCTGGATAGAGATGAGAACTGAACCATAGGAAAGGGGAAGGGGGTCCAGGACTGAGACTTGGGGAAGCCTCCAGGGATGTTCTTCTCTTTTATATGAAAACTCTCTCACTTGTGGATCTAAATAGCTATTCTGTTCCTTTTAGGACAATAGTATTCCATCACCAACATATACCACAATTTGTTCAGCCATTCCCCAATTGAAGGGCATACCCTTGCTTTCCAGTTTTTTTGCCACCACAAAGAGTGCAGCTATAAATATTTTTGTGCAAGTCTGTTTATCTATGATCTCTTTGGGGTACAAACCCAACAATGGTATGGCTGGATCAAAGGGCAGGCATTCTTTTATCGTGAACTGGAAAGACCTCCAGGAATTGATGCAGAGTGAAAGGAGCAGAGCCAGGAGAACATTGTACACAGAGACTGATACACTGTGATAAAATCGAATGTAATGGACGTCTGTACTAGGAGCAATGCAATGACGCAGGACAATTCTAAGGGATTTATGGAAAGGAACACTACCCACATTCAGAGGAAGAACTACAGGAGTAGAAACATAGAAAAAAAACAACTGCTTGGACACTTGGGTTGATGAGGACATGATTGGGGATGTAGACCTGAAAAGACCACACCCATGTAAGTATCAATAATGTGTAAATAAGTCTTGACTGACCACACATAATAAAACCAGTGGAAATGCGAATTAGCTAAAGCAGAGGGGGGCGGGGGGGGTTTGAGGGGGTGAAGGGGAAAGTAAAAACTAGAGTTATGTAACCATGGAAAATTTTTCTAAAAATAAAAAAATTATTAAACTCTGAAAAAAAAAATAGCTATTCTGGGTTTAAGTACCATTTTTTTGAAGGTGGGTACACTTTATTATACATTGATACAGTTTTCCAGATCAATATATATACAGCCTTGTAGTTTGTTCCTCTGGCATCATGGGGTCACAACTTGTGCTTGAATTTGAATTTAAGTGAAGCAGAAATGCCAAAAGTCTTATCCCCTCACTCTCTTTTAGAATCTTCTAAGCCCCATGGTGAGACAAAATTCAAGACAACAGTGATGGTCCAGGATACATTATATAACCTTCGCACCATCAATATCTGATCGAGCTCTAAGTCAGGGGTCTGCAACGTATGACTCTTTCTGCAGGAGCCATAAAGTCAATTGTTTTTCAGGCGCTGTTACAGGAGCCGCACTGTGAGCACTGTATGGCTCTCACGAAATTACATTTTAAAAAATGTGGCGTTTATGGCTCTCATGGCCAAAAAGGTTGCCGACCACAATGCCTGCTTCAATCATCTTCATGGTCATTGGAACAAACTGTTCTCATCCACCCATTCTTATCTTGGGATTTGAGGCCTGTAGGATACCCTCAATCCTGTTTAGCCCATCTGCTGAGATGGTTTTCTAGGGAATCTTGAACTTTTGTCCAACTTATCTCTACTGGACATTTAGAATTGGATGTCTAATAGGTATATGAAACCCAGCATGTCACAACACAATTCGTTATCTTCTCACACAAATGCATCCTTTTTTTAAACTTTCCTAATATTTTCAAGGCCTGCATGTTCACAGAATCATCCTGTAGTTCTCATTCTTGTTCTTACTCACCTCTCATAATGAAGCAGGAGTCAAATCTTGTCATTTTTTTTTCTCTAAAACATCTCATGTTTGTCCTCTTTCCTCCACTCATTCAATTATGCATACAGCCACAATTTTAGGTCAGACCTTCAACAATTTTCACCTGAACTATTACAACAGCCTGCTAATCAGTATCTGCTCCTATCTATTCTCTACTCAACTGCTAAAGTGATTTCATGGGATATCCACTCCTCCCTCCCCCAATTTCATCTATGTACTTCTTTTACTTATTTATTTGTTTCTTTTTTAGAAACATTTTCCATGGTTACATGATTCATGGTCTTACTTTCCCCTTCACACACCCCCATAGCCAATGCACATTTCCACTGGTTTTAACATGTGTCATCAATCAAGACCTATTTCCACATTATTGATAGTTGCATTGGTGTGGTAGTTTTGAGTCTACATCCCCAATCATGTTCACATCAACCCAAGTGTTCAAGCAGTTGTTATTCTTCTTTGTTTCCTCTCCTGCAGTTCTTCCTCTGAATGAGGGTAGCGTTCTTTTCCATAAATCCCTCAGAATTGTCCTGGGTCATTGTGTTGCTGCTAGTACAGAAGTCCATTACATTCAATTTTACCACAGTGTATCAGTCTCTGTGTACAATGTTCTTCTGGCTCTTCTCCTTTCACTCTGCATCAATTCCTGGAGGTCTTCCCAGTTCACATGGAATTCCTCCAGTTTATTATTCCTTTGAGCACAGTAGTATTCCATCACCAGCATATACCACAATTTGTTCAGCCATTCCCTAATTGAAGGACATACCCTCCTTTTCCAGTTTTTTGCTACCACAAAAAGCACAGCTATAAATATTTTTGTACACGTCTTTTTATCTATGATCTCTTCGGGGTACAAACCCAGCAATGCTATGGCTGGATAAAAGGGCAGGCATTCTTTTAGAGCTCTTTGGGCATAGTTCCAAATTGCCACCCAGAATGGTTGCATCAATTCACAACTCTACCAGCAATGCATTAATGTCCCAATTTTGCCACATCCCCTCCAACATTCGTTACTCTCCCCTTCTTTCATTTTAGCCAATCTGCTAGGTGTGAGGTGGTACCTCAGAGTTGTTTTGATTTGCATTTCTCTAATTATTAGAGATTTAGAACACTTTCTCGTGTGCGTTTTGATTTCTTTATCTGAAAATTGCCTATTCATGTCCCTTGCCCATTTATCAATTGGAGAATGGCTTGATTTTTTTTATACAATTGATTTAGTTCCTTGTATATTTGAGTAATTAGACCTCTGTCAGAGTTTTTTGTTATAAAGATTTTTTCCCAGTTTGTTGTTTCCCTTCTGATTTTGCTTGCATTGTTTTTGATGTAAAAAACTGTTTAATTTAATATAATCAAAATTATTTATTTTACATTTTGTAATTTTTTCTAACTTTTTTTTTGTTGTTTTGTTTTGTTTTTTTTAAACCCTTGTACTTCGGTGTATTGTCTCATAGGTGGAAGATTGGTAAGGGTGGGCAATGGGGGTCAAGTGACTTGCCCAGGGTCACACAGCTGGGAAGTGGCTGAGGCCGGGTTTTGAACCTAGGACCTCCTGTCTCTAGGCCTGACTCTCACTCCACTGAGCTACCCAGCTGCCCCCTTTTTTCTAACTCTTGCTTGGTTTTAAAATCTTTCCTTTCCCAGAGATCTGACAAGTATACTATTCTGTGTTCACTTAATTTACTTACAGTTTCCTTCTTTATATTCAAGTCTTTCACTCATTCTGAATTTATCTTGGTGTAGGGTGTGAGATGTTGATCTAAACCTAATCTCTCCCATATTGTTTTCCAATTTTCCCAGCAGTTTTTGTCAAATAGTGGGGTTTTGTCCCAAAAGTTGGGCTTTTTGGGTTTATCATACATGGTCTTGCTGACATCACTTACCCCAAGTCTATTCCACTGACCCTCCCTTGTCTCTTAGTCCGTACCATATTGTTTTGATGACTGCGGCTTTATAGTATAGTTTAATATCTGGTACTGCTAGGCTCCCTTCCTTCACATTTTTTTTCATTATTTCCCTTGATATTCTTGATCTTTTGTTCTTCCAAATGAACTTTGTTATAGTTTTTTCTAATTCAATAAAAAAGTTTTTTGGTATGGCACTAAATAAGCATATTAATTTGGGTAGAATGGTCATTTTTATTATGTTAGCTCATCCTACCCATGAGCAATCAATGGCTTTCCAATTGTTTAGATCTAGTTTTAATTGTCTGGAAAGTGTTTTGTAGTTGTATTCATATAATTCCTGTGTTTGTATTGGTAGATAGATTCCTAAGTAGTTTATATTGTCTAGGGTGATTTTAAACGGTGTTTCTCTTTCTAACTCTTGCTGCTGTGATGTGTTGGAAATATATAGAAATGCTAATGATTTATGTGCATTTATTTTGTATCCTGCAACTTTGCTAAAGTTGTTGATTATTTCTACTAGCTTTTTAGTTGATTCTCTAGGATTTTTTAAGTAGACCATCATATCATCTGCAAAGAGTGATAGCTTAGTCTCCTCATTCCCTATTTTAATACCTTCAATTTCTTTTTTCTTCTCCAACTGCTACTGCTAGTGTTTCTAGCACAATGTTAAATCTATGTGCTTCTAATATGCCATAGTGAATTTTCTGTTTCTTCTACCTTCCTTTCCCCATATAATCCTATTACTCATTTTTGTTTTTTCCTAAAATCACTGAAACAGAACAATGCTATCCATTGTCCTTTTAAATTTTTTCCTATAATCCAAAAAGGTATTAGAGTTGTGAGAAGATATTTGTTTCTTATTCCCTATGTTTGCATTTCTAAATGTCCATTCGGCTGTGGTCTCTTCATTAGGAAGGCATAAAAATCATCAGTTTCTTCTTTTCCTTTTATTTGGTGTTGCCTAATAAATTATTCTTGGTTGTATCCTTTATCTCTTCTGTTTTTTAATACTGGATACCAAGCTCTATTCTCTTTCACAGTGGTAACTGCTAAATCTGTGAGTCTTCTTATAACCTCTTAAACAGTACTTGAACTTCAAGCTAAAACTTGAACTTTTGGATATCTGTAGTTTTTTCTTTGATTTAAAAGCTTTGGGTTTTGCCTTGGATGTTCCTTGAATGTTTTCATACTGGGAGTTCTTTCTGGAGATGATGGGTGGATTGTTCTAGTTTCCAATTTAACCACTGCGGGCATTGGGTCAAAATGACAGCTTAGAAGCAGCAAAAGTTGAGTCCTCTTATGGGGAAAACCAAGGAAGTTAACTTAAATATTATATGTGGGTTCAGAAAGGGTGAGTAGGAGACAGGAATGACAAAAGGTGGGACCAAACAAGTTAGGGAGACTGGGCTTAAGTGCTAAGGAAAATGTCTGTTGATAGAAGTAACAGGCCTAACTGTCACCCTGCACCGTCTAGACAAGGGGCCTGTGGAAACTAGCAAGCAAATGACAAGAGTTTGTAACAAATGTAATTAAGGGAACTATGGTAAAGGATGGGAATAGGGGTTTCTACACTTCCAGACTATGGGCAAACCACAGGGTCAGGGGAGGGACTTATCTATACTGAACTGAGACCTAAACAAGGCAGGGCCCAAAGAATAGCAGGACTGAAATGGGTATCCTCACAGCAGAGTCCTGACACACTCCAGCGATGTTGTAGCTCTTCCAGGACCACTGGCTGTACTCTTTCAGGTGGGTACATTCTGGGAGCTGACCCAGCCCAAGTTAACCTACAACTCAGGTTGGGATTAATAGTCTCTACCAAAAATCTCCCACAAGTAGAGGACAGTCTTCCTTCAGGATCCCAGGGAATCAGGGTACAAATTCCACTTCCTCTGAGGTCTTCCAGGGTCAGTAACTTGTCCCAATCACCATGGAGTCTGTCTCAGAGAGAGAGAGCCACACTTCCTGCTTCCCCATTCCATTTAGAATTCTCCAGCCCTTCCTGCTAGGTCTCCTAAATAATAATTAAGTAATCTTCTCACAACAGTCCTCTGTGAAAACTCTTCCACACCAATCAAAAGTGCTTCGAGGGGGACACAAAACCAAATATAACAATAGGACAGAGCTGGGGCACCCTCCTGCTTGATTCAACTTAAAAGGTATGCAGAGAAGATTGAATTCTTGGGTTTAAGGAAAAGAAAGAAAGAAGATCTGAGGACGCTTCCCCTACCTACTGTGCTGAGACTCAGGGTGCTTTCTGGGATCTTGCTACCACAGCTACCTGAGGCTCAGGGCTCTGACCACAGCTGGCAGGGAGGCAGTTGGAGGAGAGGGGCAGAGAGGAAGGCTGCCTGGTCTCAGCCTTCAGCCACTACTCCTCTTGGGCCTCTGCCTCTGGAGATTTTGGCCTCAGGGCGCATCCAGCTCTGCAGATCATCTTGACTGGCTTAGTCCAGTCTAGCAATAGTGCAAATAAGAAGCTTTCAGAGGGGAGGGAAGCTCAATCTCCAAAACCTCTCCCCCACCTACTGCATTGGGACCTGTGGTAAGATTCCAGCAGACTGGGATCCCAGGGTGAAGGCTGCAACCTCAACCAGAATACCTTGATTACCACCATGGGAAGCTCAGGGCTCTGACCTGGCAGCTGGCAGGGAGGAGGCTGACAGAAAGAAAGAGAGAAAGTGGGTAACTACCTTCAATCTCCACATGCATACCTTCACCTTTAGCTTCTGCTGGCAGCTGGGGAAGATAGGGCCTCAGAGCTCATTAATACAACAAGCCAGCTCCATCAGCCTAATCCAGTTAATCAGCAGGGCAGAGAAGAAGCTCCTTCAGGACAGAATAGCCCAAACCCACAGAACTAGCAAATAAACAGATGAGCAAGAATAGAGCCAATGAACTGGGGGGAGGGAGGAAAAAATATGAGTAAACAACAGAAAAAGAAAAAAGAAATTCTAATTAACAGCTTCTATCCAGGTAATGAACAAAGAACAAATGGAACAGAGGAGAACTAAGGAACACCAAGCAAAAACTCAGGAACTCCAGCAAATTGGACACAGGCTTTGGAAGAACTCAAAACACAATTCAAAAAACAAAAAAGAGAGGCTGAAGAAAATTGGGGAAAGAACTTAAAAAGCAAATTAGGTCATATGGAAACTGAGGCACATGAACTAAAACAAGAAAATAGTGTTCTAAAAGCCAGAATTGACTGGCTTGAAAACGAGGCAAAGAAAGTAAAAGATGACCTACAAAGAAAAATAGACCAAAAGGAAAAGGATGATCAAAAAGTCAATTTAACTACTGGTTCTAAGAGTTAGGGATAGTATTCATTTATAATTTTTTGAAATGCATTAAACACTTTTATCATAATTTTGAGATAGTCCAATAATTCTTAAATCATCTTTCCTCGGTCTGCTTTTCAGGTAAACTGTATTTAATAGAATATGTCTTAGTTTTTATGGGTTTTTTTTCAAACTTTTAGTTTTGTCCTACATATTTAAAAAATTGTGTTGGGTTACTGCTTTCTGTCTACTCATGCTAATTTGGAGGATTCCGTTTTTCATTGAGATTTCAGTAAGATTTTCCACCACTTCTTCTAAGAAGTCAATTTTCCTCGCCCTCATTTTCCTACTAGCTTTTCCATTCTGTATCTCATTTCATTTCTTCTGGGTAGTCCTACAATCCCTGTAACTGAGACACTTTTTTCTCCAAGGATGGAAATTACCTGAACTAAGGGTTTACCCCCCAGATGTCTCTCTCAAAACAAGGCATTTTTCCTAATAATATTTAGAATTTTTCTTGCTCTACTCAAGATATTCTCCCACAGCATCTAGGATTTGGAGACTTGCCTAGTCCTGGGTATTGAGACAAAGATTTGGCTTGCACCTTCATCAAGAGAAACTGGACTATCTAAGGTACTATACTATTGATTGGGAACTATCTCTTACTACAGGGCTCTGAGACTACCAAACTCACATTTGCTATAGGCTGAGGGAATGTGGATTTAGGGGCCATTCTGATATTAGACTTCTGCCATGTGTTTTGGGAACTGCTAGAGTTGTAGCTTGCTTAGGACTTTTATTTACTAATACCAACGAGCCCACCAAGTACCCAAAGAGGTGACTCTATTGAACTAGTTATCTCAAGTAGTTTTAAGGATATCTGGCAAATAGAATTTACATTTTTTGAAAAATAATGAATCAATAAACTGAATTCTGGATATCTCTGACATCTGGATATTCTCTGACATCTCACTATTGCTAATTCCTAATTCATACTATTAATTATTAGGGGCAGTTGGGTAGCTCAGTGGATTGAGAGTCAGGTCTAGAGACTGGAGGTTCTAGGTTCAAATCTGGCCTCAGACACTTCCCAGCTGTGTGACCCTGGGCAAGTCACTTGACCCCCATTGCCCACCCTTACCACTCTTCCACCTAGGAGCCAATGCACAGAAGTTATGGATTTAAAAAAAACAACAAAAAAAAACATACTATTAATTATTAGGAAAGGATAAAAAATTAATTAAGCTTAATATTTATAATACTGGGAGGAGAGAGAAGAAAGAAGAAAGGAAGAATTCCTTTCCTTACTCAAATCAAATATTTTTCTGAGCTAGACAATAAGGCTCAGTAGAAAAAATACTGGCTCTAGAGTGAGAAGATCTGGATTAAATCCTACTAGTATGATCTCTGACAAAACACTTAACCTCCCTGTCTCAGTTTTCTCATTTGTCAAATAGGAGATTAGTGGACAAGATTGCTTCTGTCATTTCTTCTAGTTCTCACATCATAACTCTATTTATCCGTATAATTTCTTTAAAGGATTTTTTTCTGAGGTAAAAGCCAATATGCACATATTTAGAAAGACACATACATCAGTGGGAATTTTGTAATATTTTAATTTCTCATTTCCTTGAATAATATATTTTGTTTTTAAAGTATCTCATTTTGATGTATAGACTCAAATATAGTAAATTAACAGAGAAGTAAATCATATATCAATAAATCAAATGATAATAGGTAACTAAAAAATTTGAAATGAGCACTGTATAATTTTACAATATCTAATTGTAAAGCTAATCAAAGGAATTAGCATTATAATTACATATAAAATTAGTATCAAATAGTACATTAATAGATTATTAAAATTTTTTTAACATGAGACAAAAAAGATTTTCCAGAACAACATCTAGAACACAAAAAAGATAATACTGGTCTTACACTGTATTATATCTGATATAATATTATATTATATCTTATATCCAACTCAGTATCAAGTCAACTAATGAGCATTACAAAATAAATAGAAAATAGTTATGGGAGAGAACCATTAGCAGCTGGAAAATTAGGAAAGGCTTCATGTAGAAGGGAATACATATACAGAGAATATTCTAGATAAATGGAAAGAGTAGCCATTTTAAGTCATATTGAGCTGAGCATTTAAGTTCTAAATTAAAATAAAGACAAATCCTGATGAAGAAAAAGGTATTATCCTAAACTATCTATAATATAAAATAGGTTTATCTAGAAAGAAAACTTAACAATTAAAATCTATCAAGAAATATTTTAAATGTTTTATATTATGTTTCATTCATAATATTGTAACTAGGTTTATTTTTTGGTGAAAAAACATCAAATAAACTATACTCCTGGGTGATGTGACTATTTGTAGCTACATTCAGGATATGAAATTCCAAAGAGAAGGGAAGACTACATGTATACAACTGGTTATTTTAGTAAAACAAGATGTTTCAAGATTTAGAAAAAGTCAATTCTGGGTGGATTAAATAACTCTATAAAGTTTCTGAAATTATGTTTTTAAAAGACATTTCCATATGGGAGCCAAGATGGCAGAGTAGAAGGGTCATTCAATTTGAACTCTCTCAGCATTTCCCTCCAAACAACTTTAAAATAATGCGTCAAAAAAATTCTGGAGCAGCATAACCAGCAAAAAGTTGAGGTGAGACTTTTCCAGCCTAAGAGAATTTAATTTAGGAAGCAAGAAGAAATTTGTAACCCTGATGTAAGGGCTAGCTGGGAGCACTGTGCAACAGCAACAACATTACCTGTAGGCCTTGGAAGTATCAGCAGTGACAGCTGTTAGAGTTCTGGAAACTCTGATCAACAAGAAAGATGGTAAGAGGGGTTAGACAACTGATCACATAGAAATTTCAAGGGACCCCTATACTGACACTGGGTACAGGAAGGACCAGGAAATGTCTGGCAGTTCCACTATTCATTACCCAGTTCCAGTTCCAAGGGAACAGAGTTCCTACCCAGATGAAGAAAGAGTACAGACTAGGAAAGCACTTATCACATTGCTCCTACCACTCACTAATGAAAATAGTTTCTTAAAAAGCAGAATTGGGGAAAGGGGAACAGCTAGGTGGCTCAGTGGATTGAGAACCGGGCTTAGAGATGGGAGGTCTTAGGTCCAAATCTGGTCTCAGACACTTCCTAGCTCTATTACTTTGGCCAAGTCCCTTAACCCCAATTTTCTAGCTTTTACCTCTTCTGTCTTAGAACTAATAGGCAGTATTGATCCTTAGAAGGGTTTAAAAAACAAACAAAAAACAGAATTGGACAAGTGGGAAAAGATACAAAAGTTTTCCAAGGAAAATAATTTCTTAAAAATTAGAATTGCTCAGTTGGAAATATGGACTCCATGACAGATCAAGAAACAATGAAACAAAATAAAATGAATTTTAAAAAATAGAAGAAAATGTGAAAACATCTCATACAAAAATCACTGATTTGGAAAAGAGATAAAGGAAGACAATATAAGGAACATAAGACTATCAGGAAACCATGATAAAGAAAAAAAAGCCTAATATGAAAATCTTTATCAGATTGCTACTGTCTGTCTCGGGGATGGGGAAAGGGTGTAAGGGAGGGAGAGTGGGAACAAGGGAGAGAATTTAGAACTCAAAACTTGAAAAAAAGAATATTAAAAAAATTGGTTTTATGTGGTTTAATTGGGAAAAATATTACTAATCTTTAAAAAAGCTTAGATGTCATATTTAAAGAAATCATAATACTGCCGTAATACCTTAGAACAAGACAGCAAAATAGAAATTGGAAGAAGTCATCAATTATTTCCTGAAAGAGATCCCAAAATGAAAACTATCAGAAATATTATAGAAAAATTTTAGAACTCTCAGGTCAAGAAGAAAATATTAGAAGCTGAAATAAAATAATTCAAATGCCATAGAGCCATTACCAAGATCACAGAATATTTAGCAGTTTACCACAAAAAGCATCAGAGGGGTTGGAATATGGTATTCAGGAAGGCAAACAAGCTTGGCTTACAACCAAGAATAACCTACCCAGTAAAACTGAGTTTAATGCCTCAGGGAGGAAAATGGATATTAAACAGAATTTTCAAGCATTCCTGTTGAAAAGATCAAAGTTGAATACAAAATTGGACAAGACTCAAGAGAAACAAAAATAAAAATATGAAAGAGAAATCATACATGTCTTAATATTAAACTGTTGACACTCCTATGAGAAGATGATACAAGTCACTCCTAAGAACCTTATCATTATCAGACAAGTTTAAAGAATTCTACATTAAACAAAGGACACCAGTGTAAGTTGAATTTGTGGGTATGATCTCCAAAAAGAAAAAAAAGGGAGTTGAGAAAAAAGGGATGCACTGGGAGGAGGGAGAGTTAAGAATGAGTAAAAAAATCTTGCATAAAATAGAAGCACTATATTTAAATAACTCTAGCTTAGAAAAAGAATCTGAATAAGCCAAGAAAAACCCCACAAGGACCACATGGATTCACAACTGAATTCTACCAAACATTGAAAGGACAATTAATCCAATAGTTTATAAACTATTTGAAAGAAAATCAAAAAGGTGCCCTAACAAATTCTACAACACAAATAAGATCAAATGATATCTAAAACTAGGAGAGCAAAAACAGAGAAGAAAACTAGGCCAATTTTCATATTACTGATGCAAAAAAAACTTTTTTTTTAAACCCTTACCTTCCGTCTTGGAGTCAACACTGTGTATTGGCTCCAAGGCAGAAGAGTGGTAAGGGCTAGGCAATGAGAGTCAAGTGACTTGCCCAGGGTCACATAGCTGGGAAGTGTCTGAGGCCAGATTTGAACCTAGGACCTTCCGTCTCTAGGCCTGGCTCTCACTCCCCTGAACTACCCAGCTGCCCCCTTCATGCAAAATTATTAAACAAAATACTAGCAAAAAGACTAAAGCAATATATCACAAAGATTATATAGAACTGACCTGATGCGATTAATACCAGAAATGCAGGGCTGGTGCAATATTAAGAAAACTATAAGGATAACTGACCATATCAAAAACAAAAACAACAATCATATGATGATCTTAGTAGATACAAAAAAAGCTTTTGAGAAAGTGTAGCACTCATTCCTACTCAAAACACTAGGAAGCATAGAAATAAATGGAGTTTTTCTTAAAATATTAAGTAGTATCTACCCAAAAGCAAGAACAAGCATTATCTATAATTGTGATAAATCAGAAGTCTTCCCAAAAAGATCAGAGGTGAAAGCAATAGCAATAAGACAAGCAAAAAAAATTTGAAGTAAAAATTGGTAAAAAATAAAATAAAATTACTACCTTTTACAGATGAACTGAAGAAGAGAAGCCAAGAAAATCAACTAGAAAATTAGTTGAGATAATTACTAAGTTTAAGTAAATTTGCAGGATATAAAGTAGATTCAAACAATTATAAGAATTTCTATGTATTAGCAACAAAATTCATCAGAGAGAGATAGAAAATTACAGCACATGAACACAATTACAAAATACTTTTTACACAATGACTGATCTAAACAATTGGAGAAATATTAATTGTTCATGGGTGGACTGAGCCAATATTATAAAAATGACAATTCTACCAACAATTAGTTTGTGTATTCAGGGCCATAGGTGAATTACTTGACAATTCCTCATCTGCCCCAGTTTCCTCATTTATAGAATGGGGATAATAATAGCATCTCCCAAAATTGTTAGGAGTATTAAATAAGAAAATATTTATAAAGAACTATGAAAATCCTGAATTGCCATATAAATGCTAGATATCATTATTTAAATTATTGAGGGGAACAAGGGTTAGCAACAGTGATACCAAAAAAAAAAAAAAAAAAAAGAGTTGTAGAAAGTTCTCAAATACAACAGGGTAGGGATAGGAAAAGAAGAGTTAAGGTTTAAATGATCCTGAATGAAATGGGGATTAAAAGGTAGAGGGGGAAGAGGAAACTAATAGGGTGGCCTTTACCTGGGTGATGGTTGAATAAATTAAAGTGTATAGATAAAATGGAATTATTATTATGCCAACAGAAAGTACGAAAAAAAACAATTTCAGAGAATCCTAGAAAGCAGGATCTGATGAAAAATGAAGTGAGCACCATCAAGAAAATGAGTTATAAAATAATAAGAATTTAAAGAAAAACAACTTTAACAGACTTAAGGACTCTGATATAATAACAATAACTAGAAATGACTCAAGTATCTATGATAAAATGTTATCCATGATACAGAGGTGACAGACCCAAAAAGAGGAAACTGACATATATTTCTAGACATGTACAGTCTGTAGATTTGTTCTACTTGATTATACTTATTATGATGGTTTTTTCTTTCTATTTTTAATTATTTCAGAGTAAGAGTTTAAAGGGCAAGAGCAAATAGATGGTGATACCCCCCCAAAAAAGTAGCAAAGAATAATAAAAGAGGGCTCACCGAAACATTTTTCAAAAGAGCAATGAGTTATACAGAAAGAAGCATGGACGATTGGGACAGTTTTTTAAGCAAAGTTGAATCTATCATATGTCTGTCTATATGTATAAATATATATGTATATTTCAAAAGCAAGCAACATATATACCATTTTATATACAATCCTCTTTTTGCATTCTATTTTGCATATGAAATTTAAATCTAGAATAAAAAAAGAAAAGAAAAGCAAGGTTATCAAGACCCAGGTGAACACTAAAGGCAGAAAGTTTTATAGATTGGCCAATGTTTATGGACAATAACGAAATATATGTCAACCCTAATTTATGTTTATAGCATAAAATTAGAATTATTATTATCATTTCAAGATAGCATAATTTCCCACTCATTATGTCCTATGAATGAATTAGTACAGATTAACTGTTGAGAGTCTGATGAGAAAACTTGATAAACTTGTAATAGTAAAATTTCCTGTTATTGTGTGGGGGAGGGGGTTTGGATGTATGCAAAAAGAAATTGATTAAAATAAAGAAACTTAAAACAAAAACAAATTTTCTCTAAGTTTTTAATATATGCTCAGTCTTAACATTCAAAACAGATTTGACTATCCATCTGCTTCTGTAACAAAGATTTTAGTTTATTCCCTTCATATAGTAGTTCCATTAAACTATAATATTCTCAAATAACTTCCTCTCCTCTTAGCAGGTAATTTTGCATTCTTCATTCCAGATTTACTAATAAAATATTTTTGGAGTTAAGAGTACCTCATTCGCCCAAACAAGTAAAATTTTATATGTCCCAATTTTAGTTCCTACTTATCCCAATGGTTGCCAAGAAGGCTATCCGACAAACCAAAATAAGTAAAAAATTGGAAATGTTTTCTCTTCATTATGACAGATAAACCCAACCACCAGGAATTAAACAGTATTTTTAAAAAACAGAATAAGAAACAACAACACACTGAGACTATCCATCTGCCGTTAACTTATTCTTGCTCCATTACTAGTCCACCTACCTTCTTTTCAGGCAAGCACATTTTTGATGCCTATAACAATAATCATAACAACAACAATTAGCATTTATGTATTGCCTATAAGCACTTGGTATTAACTCATTTGAGCATCATAAACAACCCTGTGAAGTTAGGGGCTATTATTATCCCCATTTTATATTTGAGAAAACCAAGGAAGACTGAGGTTAAGTGATTCCCCCAAAGTCACAGGTAGTGTCAGAAAGTCAGTTAAACATAGATCTTCCTAAGTCAAGGCCCGGAGAACTATCCACTGAGCCACCTAGATGCACTTTTACAACATTCTAGAACAAAAAGTTATTAATAATGAAGCCAACTTATAGCTGCCATGAGCTTTATCACTGCCCTCTGTAATTCTGATTTTTCAAAAATTGGGATTTTCTTTCTTCAGAGTACCATGAAGCATCAAGATGGAAGTGGATATGGATGGTCACATGAGCACTAAGGAGAATTTGGCAGAATCCTGCAGCAGATAAAGTTGTTTCATGAGTAAATATGTTACGTGGAATTCCTCTCCATTACTCTGTATTTACTCTGTTTATAATTTGTACTTACTTATCTGTATATAAGCTGATTTCTCCAACCCCTAGTAGAATAACCTACTTGAGGGCAGGGTTTATTTTGTTTTTCTCTGTATTGTGGAAAGGAAGATTGAATCAAGCTAAATAACAAAAAACTTTACAGTATCCAGCATTTAGCACAGTGAATTGCACATAACAAGTATATAAATTCACAAATATATAAATATTCGTTGAAATTAAAAAAGTAAAGAAGACAACAAGGTGGCTGAGTAGATAAAGTGCCAGGCCTGGAGAGGAGGCCCTGTGGTCAAATCTGGTCTCAGACACTTTTTAGATGTGTGATTCTGTGCCGCGGAACCAATATTTTGTATTGTTTATAAGACAGAAGATAAGAGTTTTTTTTAAAAAAAGAAATAAGTTAAATGAGTAAGGGTATTTAATGAGAAAAAAGAGGAATATGCCTTGAACCATGCTGCCTAAACCTTGGCAACCATGGAAGGGGCCAGTTGCAACTAGGCAAATGACCTGGAATCTTGACTTCCTTGGTTCATCTGCACAGTTTATCATGCACTGATGCTGAGAAATGAATAAACAACACAGGTGGATGTTATCTATCCCATCCTCAACAACTTCCCACCCCTCCACCCTTACCTAGTCCAAACCACATTGTGTATCTTATAAATGCTGTGAAAGCCCAAAGTGTTAGTGACAAGAGAATTACAGAAAAGAAAACATGGAATGGAATTTTTTTGTAGCAACCATTTTCCATAGCTTCCCAAAGTCAATCTAACTTAATCTCCATCCTAACTTCATACTATAATGAAATCACTGTGAATTTATAAAAGCTTATTTAAAATACGCATGTTGTCTAGCTTAACTGAAAAGTTAAATTCTTTCTCCACTTGAGGGGGAGTGAACCTAGGAGGATTTGTCATTATTTGTTGTAAATAGATGGATGTCATAATCTATGCAATGTTCATTTCTTATCCACTTTGTCTCATTGTTAATAAATGTAGGCTTTTAATGAGAAGTTGTTGTAGTGTTCAGGCATTCAATATAACTAGCATAGTTTCAACTGCTAAGAGAAACATTTGAAGAATCTTGCCACCAAAATGAAATCCTATCATTTATACTATGGTAAGGACACTCCATAGCACTGGCAAATCTTTTAGGTGAGTATTCAATTCCTTATTTTATGAACAACTCCACCTTGGTACTTGTGGATTTGTGAACCAAGTTATCTTAGTTTGTCATAAAATTAAAAAAAAAACCAAACCCTTAACTTCTGTCTTAGAATTAATATTAAGTATTGGTTCCAAGGCCAAATTTGAGCCCAGAACCCCCTGACTCCAGTCCTGGCTCTCTGTCTACTAATAGCACCTAGCTGCCCCTTGTTAAAAACTCTTTTAAAAAATTAAGGAATATATTTGCTAAACTTTGCTAGGGAGACCAAAGCTGCATTTTTCACTACCAGGTCAAGATTTTAAAACAAAATAAAACCAGTGGTAAAGACAGAAAATGCAGAATCTCATGTTATTTATATCTCTGTAACTATTAATTCTGAAAATATCATTTACAGAAAATTATTTACAAATATTCAATTGTTTTCATCACATTTTTTATTTTAAAATTACAAATTTAGGGGCAGCTGGGTAGCTCAGTGGATTGAGAGTCAGGCCTAGAGACGGGAGGTCCTAGGTTCAAATCTGGCCTCAGACACTTCCCAGCTATGTGACCCTGGGCAAGTCACTTGACCCCTATTGCCCACCCTTACCACCCTTCCATCTATGAGCCAATACACAGAAGTTAAGGGTTTAAAAAAAAAAAAAAAAAAGAAAAAAATTACACATTTAAATGATTCCTATAGCCTATCTTCCAATTTCTCCTTAATTTTATTAGATAAAATGCCAATATATTGAGGTTAGTGTATATAGAGAATTCAGTTATTTCCCTTATACTAATGTATAGATTGAGAAACAACTGGACTTGATGATGCAAATACAATTAGAGCAACGGTTTAGATTAATATCTTTATCTCCATTAAAAATGTTTTATGGCCATAGACTGTAATACATGAATAATTTCCCAGAAGACTCATCAATTCATGTTACATATCACCAGAAGGTTCAAGAGAGGGCAAGTAAATGTTTATGTAACATCCATATTACTTGAAATTTCTGACTTAAAAGTAACTCAAAGAGGGGCAAGCAAGGTGGTTCAGTAGTGGATAGAAAGTCAGGTCTAGAGACAGGAGATCCTGGGTTCAAATCTGACCTCAGAAGCTCCCCAGTTGTGTGATCCTGGACAAGTCACTTAAGCCCAACTGCCCAGTTCTTACCACTCTTCTGCTTCTTGGAGTTAGGTGTTGGTGGAATCCAAAGGTTGAATACGCAGCTTATAAATGGGCTTGGCAACAGTCTGGGTTCATGGTAAAGACATAGATCCCAGTGTGGGGTAGATAGTAGACCTGAAGCTAAACCCCCTGATCTTCTTGCCAAAAGCTCAAGGTTGCCCCAGTGCAGGACACTTTGTTATGTGCCTGACCGGACCAAACCCAGACTGAGACCAAATGCCCATATCCAAGCCTGACGCTAGAATTTGAGCTATCTGCAATCTCAAGGGTTAACTGAATCAGCAGTGGGAGGTGGCTTTCAGAGCTCCCATCCCACAGGCCATCATACTATTTTGGAAGAACTGAAACTTGCAGAAATCCCAAAAGAAAGTTAAGGGTAGCATCAAGGAAAGACTGAAGCTTAAGAGGGTACCCTAACCTCCCAGAGAACAGAGCCTACCTTTAAACCACCTAACTATAAAGAATTTTTATGGAGGCAAAGAACAAGGCACAGACACAGAAGGCAATAGTGAAAGCAAAGCAAAAACAAGCAAAGTTCAAAAGTAAAATATGAATTGGACTCAGAATCTATAAGAGCTCAAAAAGGATTTAAAAAAACAATTAAGAGAGGCAGCGGGAAAATGGAGAAGAGAAATGAAAGCAATGCAGGAAGAAATGGGCCAAATGAAAAGGAGGCTCAAAAGCCAATAGAAGAAAATCATTTCTTAAAAATTAGAATTGGGCAAAAATGAGCTAATATCATCATAAGACATCAAGAAACAATAAAACAAAATCAAAAGAATGGAAAAAAAATGAAGAAAACATAAATATCCCATTTAATAAAACAAATGACCTGGGAAATAGATCCAGGAGAAACAATTAAAAAATTATTGGATGAGGGGCAGCTGGGTAGCTCAGTGGATTGAGAGTCAGGCCTAGAGATGGGAGGTCCTAGGTTCAAATCTGGCCTCAGACACTTCCCAGCTGTGTGACCCTGGGCAAGTCACTTGACCCCCACTGCCCACCCTTACCACTCTTCCACCAAGGAGCCAATACACAGAAGTTAAGGGTTTAAAAAAAAAAATTATTGGACTACCTGAAAGCCATGACCAACAGACAAATAAATAAAAGCTTGGGCATCAGAACACAAGAAATTATTAAAGAAAACTACCCAGATAGTCTTAAATAAGAGAATAAAATAGAAATTGAAAAAATCCACAAATCACCTCCAGAAAGAAATCCTTAATGACAACTTATAGGAATATAATAGCTATAAATTCAAGAGTCCCAAAGCCAAAGAGAAAATATTGCAAGCAGCCAGAAAGAATCAATTCAGATACCATAGAACTATAATCAGGATAACACAGGACTTAGCAGCTAGCACATTAAAGAATCAGAAGGTATGGAATACGATATTCTGGAAGGCAAAAGATCTAGGTTAACAACCCCAGAGTCACATATCCAGCAAAACTGAGTATATTCTTTCAAGGGGAAAAAATGGTTGTTCAATAAAATAGAAGATTTTCGAGCATTCCTGAGGAAAAGATCAAACAAACAGAAAATCTGAAGTCCAAACAAGACTCAAGAGAAGCCTAAAAAGGTAACAAAGAAAGAGAAAACTTAAGGGACTCAATAAGATCAAACTGTATGTATTCCTATATGGAATAAGAATATTTATAGTTCTTTAAAATTTTTATTAGTATATAAGGAGCTAAATCAATTGTACAAAAAAATCAAGCCATTCCCTAATTGATATACATGGGCAAGGGACATGAATAGGCAATTTTCAGATAAAGAAATCAAAACTATCAACAAACACATGAAAAAGTGTTCTAAATCTCTTATAATTAGAGAAATTCAAATCAAAACAACTCTGAGGTACTACCTCACACCACGCTGATTAGCTAACATGAATAAGTGGTGAATGTTGGAGGTGATGTGGCAAAATTGGGACATTAATGCGTTGCTGGTAGAGTCATGAATTGATCCAGCCATTCTGGATGGCAATTTGGAACTATGCTCAAAGGGCTTTAAAAGACTGTCTGCCTTTTGATCCAGCCATAGCACTGCTTGGTTTATACTCCAAAGAGATAATAAGGAAAAAGACTTGTACAAAAATATTTAAAGCTGCACTCTTTGTTGTGGCAAAAAAATTGGAAAATGAGGGAATGTCTTTTAATTGGGGAATGGCTGAACAAATTGTGGTATCTGTTGGTGATGGAATACTATTGTGCTCAAAGGAACAATGAACTGGAGAAATTCCATGTGAACTGGAATGACCTCCAAGAATTGATGCAGAGTGAAAGGAACAGATCCAGGAGAACATTGTACACAGAGACTTATACACTGTGGTACAATCGAACATAATGGACTTCTCTAATAGCAGCAATGCAAAGATCCACAGCAAGGCTGAGGGACTTATAAGAAAGAAAACTAGCCACATTGAGAGGAAGAACTGTGGGAGGAGAAACACATAAGAAAAACAACTGCTTGAACACATGGGCTGATGGGGATATTATTGGGGATGCAGACGCTAAATGATAACTCTAGTCCAACTATCAATAATATGGAATTAGGTCTTAATCAATGATACATGTAAAACGCAGTGGAATTGTGCATCAGCTATGGGTGGGTGGGGGGGAGGTTTGGGGAAGAGGGAAAGAACTTGAAACTTGTAACTATGGGAAAATATTAAAAAATTTTTAAAAGGGAAAAAAATTCTTATAACTTGAATTGGGTCAGATTAGCAATGGTTAGTAATAGTCAGAGCAAGGAGGATGCTGCTATCCTAGCAAGGGGGAGGTATAGGAATGAATAGAATTCTGCCCCTTCCCCCTCTTGAAGCAGTTAGCGCAGATGGAAATAACAGTTAACTGATGTAAATAAGGAACTTCTGGGACAAGATGGAGGATACTTTGAGTGACAGAAACGTCGGTTAAAGACCTCAGAATGTGCCCAGGGTGGTGTGAGCCAGGGCCAGAAGACAGTTGGAACCACCCTATAAATACCCAGAGGCAAATGCACATGGGGTCTCATTTGGAGAATTTCTTAGGAAAAGAGGGTGGACTGGAGGGAGGGTAGGCCCAGACTTGCAATCCAGCATCTATATCTAGTTGCCATAAGAAATCAATTACCTGCTAATTAATAGAGCTGAGAGAAACATCATCACAACCAACAAGAAGAATATCACTAACCTTCCCTATCCTTTGGCTTGTGCCACAGCCAGGCTGAGCCAAGGATTGTGAGAGGGAAAAGATAGCTCCAGCCTATTACCAAACCTATCATCCAATTCATTTCGGTTCACCTCTGTTTATTTAAATCTAGCTTAATATTTCCCAAACCCATTATCCTACTTCCTTGTTCCTAACACCTTGTTAAGTAAGAAATAAATCCTGTTAATAAGTTCAAAGCAAAGATTGGAGTACCTTTCCTAATTAGTGAAACATCTAAATCTATTAGGAAGGGGAATTTGTTTCACGCAGTCAGAATCTTAGCGTTATCCAACTAGCATATTAATACAAGCCCATACCAACAACAAATCCAACCCCAAGCCAAGAGCTAGAGAAGTTGGCTACACACACACAACTTCTCATTGGTTACTTGCTTGGGCAACTATTAAAAGAGACAATGTGGCAGACTCAGTCCAGTAGAGTCTGTCAGGCTGGGAGAAACACAGCCCCTTCTATTATCAATTCTACAAATCTCAGCGTTTCTCCATTAACTTTTTTTAACAGTTTTTGGTTGAGCCAGCTATAAGAACCGATATCTGAGGGGTATAGGAAAAATGGGAATACCAAGATTCATGTATATCTTTGCCAGCTTATCCCTTTTTATTTGGTCTGCAACTCAGGGAATTTTTAATCTCTGGTTTTATGTTATTCCTGAATAGTGCCTGAAAATACTGACAATATATGATTCACACAAGTACTTGGCTCTAACCATGGCAGAGTTTATAACATACTTGCCCACAATATTAGCTATGGTAATCACAACAATCCAGGGACTTTGGGGACTTAAAAGGCTTTTGATTTACTATGGGGAACAAGGAAGAACATCAAGGAGGAACTGCTGCATGTGATGAAAGTGCAAATCACACAGCAGATCAAACACCTGATAAACAAGAAGATTAGAGAGGGGCCAAACCCTAGACTTCCATACAATAATGTAGCTGGAGGTTACAGAGAAGACTCATAACCCAACTGCTACAAATCCACAGAACTCCATGGCTACATCAGACCCCATTCAAATTAAGGACACACAGGCAAAGGAAAAACAACCTGAGGCAGAGACAATAGGACAAAATACCATATCTTTGTACCCCATTATCAATCAGACTCATTTTAAACTGGAAGGAGAAGTTATTCACATGAAAATGTACAAGGCTTTCACAGCACAAGACCTGGAAGTCCTTAGGAGAAGATTCCCCAAATACTTCCTGTCCCCTTACAAGTCTGCAAAAGAATTGAAAAGAACCTTTGATTTGTTTAACCATTTTAGTGATGTTGAATTTCTCCTGGATGAATTTTATAGCCCCTCAGAGAAGGCAAGGTTCCTGGAAGAGACTAGATCTAATGACAATCTGACATCCTGGCCACTAGATCACCAAGAGTTTGAGGTCTCATCCCATGCTATCATCTCCTTGAAGTGCTCAAAATCCATGCAAAAAGACCTAATGCATGGAATAAATATGAAAAACTGAGGCAGGCCGAAGATGAGCACCCCAGTCCTTTTCTTGAGGGAACTGAGAATTTTTGGAGTTTCCATAAAGATCAGGCTGCAGAATCCCTACCTCACATAAGGAGGCAGTTCATAAAGGGGGCCACCATACTCATTCAAATTAATTTCAGACAGTGCTGTCCTCAGTGGGAGACTCCCTCTTTGGAAGAACTGAGGTAACATGCCACTTACATTCATGACTCTTAAGAATAAGGAAAACAGGGGGCAGCTGGGTAGCTCAGTGGAGTGAGAGTCAGGCCTAGAGACAGGAGGTCCTAGGTTCAATCCCGGCCTCAGCCACTTCCCAGCTGTGTGACCCTGGGCAAGTCACTTGACCCCCATTGCCCACCCTTACCAATCTTCCACCTATGAGACAATACACCAAAGTACAAGGGTTAAAAATAAAAAAATAAAAAAAAAGAATAAGGAAAACAAGGTTCAAGCAAATTCAGATTCAGAGAAAAACAGAATATCTTATCTGAAAAGACAACTAAAGGAAATGAAAAAGGAAAAAAGAGGGAAGAGTTTAAGAACTTAGCCTTGCAAACTGCTAGAAGCCAATCCAATTACAGATAAACAGAGTCATACTCCAATCCCAAGAAAAGCTACAATAAGACCCCTCGGTGCTATTTGTGCCAAAAACCCAGGCATCTGATCAAGGACTGTAGGTTCAAGAAGCAAACAGACTTCACCAAACCTAAGGGTCATAGAGATAACACAAGGAAAATCTATAGCACCAGCAAATGGGCAGACAAATTATAAGACAAATGCTGTAATCATGATGTAAAAAGAATTCCCAAATTCCCTCGCTTAAGGAGATGCAAAATTTTTAGAAATTAGGGTCCAGGCCCAGTCACCAATAAAGCCAGAACATTAATTTACGAAGTCCAAAAATAAGTGGGAAAAGAAGAGAGAGCACTGAGATCAATGGGGACAGATATAAAACTGAGACTGAGGCTACTTTACTGTGGTTAGGCATCGATATTAATCAATATACAATATTTGAGGATGTAAACAGGCAAAAGACTGTTGAGGAGGACCAAATGGAAAAAGAAATTGCTCAAATGAGAAAAGAAATCTTTGGGAATGGTCACACATCAGCTGAGAACACTGAGCTGGCACATGCTCCATGACAAGATAGAAATGTAACAGAAAGAGGCACAGGACTGGTCTGGGGCAATAAAAGCCTAAAACCAGCCTGCCAGAAAAAAAAAATACCTGTGTTTGAGAAAGACTATGTCAAGGAGAAATCAAAGTCCTACCCTGAATAAAGACACACAGTGAGAAACATATTGGCCAGAGACATGAGCCATATGTAACTCAACCGGGAGACCAGTGTTCCACCCAAGAGGAAAAGGCAATATTTTTTTCCTCAACCTCACTAGTACAAAGTAGCCAAGAAAATCCCTAACAAAAGCAGCGGAGTTGCCAGCCTCCCCACTCAGCAATTGTAACCTTATATCTAATCTAAACCCCAAGGCTTGTGATTTTATGCCAAGAACCCATGCTGAGAATGAGTTTAAACTCAAACTGTTTTCAGACGAGGTTTTTCTAACACCAAACCCCACCAGCTTGACTGAAGATTCTAAGGGACTAAGGGAGAAAACACAGTTCACTTGGGACAGACATTACCATCAAACTAGCCCAAAGTTAGAGAAGAGACAACCTGGCACAGACCAAGGGGAAGTTAATACATCAGACTCTCACCCTGAAGCTGTAAAAGGGAACTTGCAAACTTCTATAACTGAAAACAAAACATCAGTCTATAACTGACTTTGAAAATCAGCCATGTTTCTCTACCCAAGCAGTCCTCCAGAATTCTAAGTCAAGCACCGTTACCTGGGAGACACATGGGCTGGGAGACTAGGCAGGATTAGAATCTTTAAGGGACCTATTCATGGAGGCAGCCATGACAATGGAGGCAGCCATAGTGGATTCAGAAAATTACCATAATATACCTAATATGCTGACATTGGAGTCTGATACCATTGATTTTCAGCCACAAAGTCAACCAAACCAGTTGCTTCCTTTGCACAAATATAATACCATTATTGAGCCAATAACCAATATTGAAATAAATGGGGAAATAATTCAAGGACTGGTTGACACAGGGGCAAAGTGTTCTGTACTATAGCACTTGCCAAGGGATTGTGAAATGCAAGGGAATGTAGAAGTGAGAGGAACTGCTGGGATATCACAATTGGCACCAAAGTTCAAACCCAAAATGGTGAAATTGGGACCCATCCAGCTTGATCATTCATTCCTTTTGCTTCCATCATGTCCAAACAATCTGATTGGAAGGGACATCCTATGCAAATTAGCTGCAACCATTTATTGTGAACCAAATGGTGAAAATTATTTGCATCTTCCCAGGAGGTCATTAAAACACCATCCAGCCCTCTACAAAGCTCAGTGTTTCTCCATTTTCAAAACTGAATCCCCTTTAGCTCAAGTAATGGAGGCTGAACAAATTTGACTAATCCAGGGCTAAATTGGTAGATTGATAGAAAATAATCCCACTGAGATTAGCCACACCCACTGTTTAAAAATTATTCCCTAAACCAGGGGTCCACAATGTATGGCTCTCCAGCCATATCTGGCTCCACCTCTCAACTGGCCAGTCTGGGCAGAGCCCCAGGATGTGCCCCAGGGGGCCCTTCAGGCCCCGCCCCATATTCCAGCACCTTCCACCTCCATCCTCCTCCTTCCTTCCACCTCCATCCTCCTTCCGCTAGCAAGCCTTTATGGCTCTCAGGGCCAAAAAGGTTGCTGACCATTGCCCTAAACCCTAAGATAGATAAAAGATTCAGGTTGTCTTCTCAATGCAGCAGACTTGCTCTCTGGTCAACAGCTGTTACAGTGCTTGGTTGGATGAATTTTTTGCTTAGGTAATGTATATTGATGGTAAGTATAGCCTAATATAACTTCACACAGGCTCTCAAATCCAACTAAGAAAGGGATTTATTAATTTCAGGAAAACAGGGAGAGGGGAGGTAGATTTTAGGAATGAGGGGGGGAGGTAAGCTATCTAAAATCTTTAATAAACTTTTTGGCTTCCCTTTGGGGAAAGTGCTTTGAATAACTTAACTTTTATCTCACTCACTAATTAACCTTTTTCCTAATCTAATGTTACTAAATTTAAGATGGTGAAGGTTAACTTTGATTGAAGATCTGTTTGAAATAGAGATTAGTTGAGATCCTGTTAAGTGAGGTAATTTTTTCCAATTCTCACAGCTTGGTATAGTCTCTGTGGAGTAAACCAGCCAAGTAACACTCTGCTCCCTGAGGTCAGAGATGAGCTACCTAACTCTCCTTTGCAGCCCCTTGAACCCAAAAAGGGGTGTCCAAAAATGTCCAAAATTGCAAGTTGGGTGTCTTGGCTTTTTATACCCAGGTTCTTAACTACCCCAACTGCCCCCTCTCCTGGAGTTCTTGGGTGGGGGGGCGCCCTGGGAAATTCTATGAGGCAGCTTTAACCCCACTTAAGATCATGAATGTTATATAAGTAATAGAGAGTTTGAAGGAGTAGACTTAGAGGGTGGGGAAGTAAGCTGATTAGGATGATATGATATACTAAAAAAATCAAGGAGTTAAAAAAGAAGCTTGCACTGAGAGAAAATGGAAAGGAGAGGGGCAATGGGGTAAATTATCTCACCTAAAGAGTCAAACATCTTGGTATTTATAAAAATAGTTTTGACCTTGCAGTACATGAAAGGGTTTTAGGGACCACTAGGGTCTGTAGATCATACTTTGAAAACTCATTCACTAGGTTATGTTGTGAATATGTAGGTCTCTCTGTCTCTCTTATCTCATTCCTACATACCTACTTGCCTTTTTGTTTTTATAGGTTGCTAAATGCTCTTAGCATTATGTCAATAATATAAGCTCTAATGTTTAAAAGAATGAGAAGTACAATTAATTACCTGATTCTGGTCACATGGCCTGTCAAAATTGAAATAAGAACTATAAGAAGTCAAAATTTTCTGACTACATATTTAGTGTTATTTTCATTTCACACTACATGTCTTGTGTCGTTCCTACTCCCGATGTTTCTCTTTATATACATATATACACTAACACTTGTGTTTTGCTACATACATATTCACATATAATAAATATACTTAAACATGAATAGATTTTAGAGTAGCTAACTTTTAAAAAGTTAATTTCCTTCCCTTGCAGTGTCATTAAAATAATTTAAGCTTTCTGCATCCTATTATTCAGTTGTATCCAACTCTTCATGACCCCATTTGGGATTTTCTTGGCAAAGATACTAGAGTGGTTTGCCATTTCTTTCTCCAGCTCATTTTATAGATGAGGTAACTGGAGCAAACAGGATTAATTGAATTGCCCAGGGTCACATAGCTAATAAATGTCTGAAACTAGATTTGAATTCAAGAAGATGAGTCTTCCTTACTCTAGGCCCAGCACTCTACCTACTGTGCCACTTAAGCTGACCCTTACGTTAACATGCAAAAGGTTTATTACTGTTATTTTAAAATTAATTAATAAATTAATATTTTTAATGTATCAGTTTTAATTTCTAGTATGATAATTACTGATATATATTATCCACATAATGAAAAACTCTTTGGGGCCTTCAGTAATTTCCAAGAGTGTAATAGCCTAGTGCAGTGATGGCAAACCTTTTAGAGGGATAGGTGATGTGAGAAATGTCCTCAGGCCTGTGTAGAAAGAGGGAGGAGAGCAGCCTGGATCCATATTCCTCTGGTTTTCTAGTAACAAACTCTTGGTGAACTCTGTGCTGGGGTGACAGTGCATGTGCCCACAGAGAGGGCTCTTAGGGTCCCCTCCGACACGCATGCCACAAGTTTGCCACCACAGGCCTAGTAGATTGATAGGTAGCTTTAGTAAGAAGACAATACAAGTTCTGCTTCTAAAAGACTGGCTATGACAACTTAAAGAAGGTCATCCCTAGCAAAGGGAACTTTAATCCACTTGGGAGCTCCCTACTTCCCTCTATTAATGAAATCTTAGGGCTGATCTACACATACACACAGACACACACACGTGCGTGCACTTTTTCACACTCTTTCATTCTTCAAGTCACAACTAAAGTATTATTTTCAACAAAAAGTTCTTCCCAACCCCTCTTATTCTAGTGTCTTCCTGCTGTTAATTATTTCCTAATTATTATGCATAGACCTTATTTATTTGCTTGTCTTTCTCCTGAGATTATAAATTCCTTTAGGGCTGGGCCTGTCTTTTTCCTCTTTTAAAGACCCACTATTTAGCACAGTGCCTAGCATACAGAAGATACTTAATAAATGCTTACTGACATACACACATAAGTATGCATATGTATATGAGTATGCATGTATATATATATATATAATACATATATATTCATGAAAGACACTGATTATTAATATTCTTTTAGTTATAAACAATTAGAGCAGTTAGAAAGTTTGGTAATTACTACCATGCTTTACTAATCATTTTTTAATTTAAAAAAGTTTTAATTTACTAATTACTACCATACCATACTAATGATGATGATGATGACTATGATAAAACAAATTTGAACACTGTTATTAATACCAAAAATAAAATTGCACTGTCCTAATGGCTTAAAAATGAAAAGAATATCAATTGCCATAATTTCCTCAAAGCATTACTTCTTAACAGGATCTCAATGTCAAATAGAAGCAGTCACAAATATTTTAAAAAAATAAAATTATGCCCTCCCCCATTTGGACTTATAAAAGTATATTTGATATTTCAATTATTTCCATAACCAAGAAAAAAATTTGCTTTAAAAATATCAACAAAGGATTATATCACTTATAAAAAAAACCTAAAATATTATCTTATTAGACACATTGCAATATTTGCAAATTGCTTTTTTTAGTGGTACCCTTTAAAGAAGATTCAAGATTAATCCTTTTTTTTGAAAGCATAGCTATCTAACAAAAAGCCTAGAAAAGAACATCAGGTGAATCATGACTTATAAAAAGAAAGTATTTAAACTAACCTTAACATTTATTTTCCTGGCAGGATTAACATATCAAACAGCATTTGCTTGCACATTTTTGACCATTTGTATGGCAATGATAATAGTCAAAAAACAATGATTCTAAAAATCATATTAAATGGATGAAATCAGTTTTATGACAGGTATCATAATTCAATTTACTTCAATCATCAAGAGATCTTTAATTTTATTAATAGGGGCATTCCACTATTAATGAAGAGTAAAACCTAAGTAAATTAAAACATAAAAAAATTAGAAAGAAGTGTGGTTGTTATATTCAAACCCTGGGAAATGTTGGTCTCACCTTGATTGACAGGGGAGACAGTTGGAGACATAGGAATGTTCCCAGATGCTGTAAGCCAGGGGCAAAAGTCAGTTGGCCTGAAAATACCCCAACAGCCATCTGGGAGGGGTCCTTGACCATTGATCTGTGGGTCTCTGACCCTTGGTCATTGGTTCTCTCTGAATCTCCCTAGATCTTCAGGTATCTGAATCATCATAGCTTTTAGGTCTCTGGGTCCTGGGTGGTGAAAGGGAGGAAGGGAGGTCTGAGAAGAAGAGGGTGGTTTTGTTAAGGGTGGAATACTTCCTGAAGGCTGTCAAGGCTAAAACATCACAAACTGATTATAAGAAAGCTGAGAGGAAATCATCAATATAGCTGCACCAACAGAGCAGACTCTCTCTGGTTTGGCAGTGGCCAAGCTGAATCAGAGGGGTTGTGAACAATAGTTCCAGTTTTATTGAATCAATAGCCTCCAGTTCTGAGGGATTATAGCTTATAGGCATTAGCTTGACAGGGTCTCCAATCCTCAATCCATATCCTGATTATCCTTTCCTTAATTAAGATCATAAAGTATTTAGTAAGGACTTTCCTGAGTGGTCATTATATCATGACCCTTGGGGAGGGAGCAAATGCAATCAGATGAACAATGTAATCCAAGGCTAATCAGAGCCCAATATTAATAACTGATACAACCCCAGGTGGAATCTGAAGGGGTTACCCATCCACCTGACCTTCCTGGGCACTGTTATTTAGAAGGGGAATTATAACATCTAGCAAGGGTGATGGGGTTGGTGTTCCCCCATCACCAGCTCCTAGGGGAATACAGACACAGCTCCTCTCCTCTCCAGTATCTCTCCCCTAGTAGTAGAATATCTCCCATTTCTTTATAACACGGTAAATGGTCTTTGTTTATAAAATCCTGAAAATACAATTTGGGAATTTTTATATATAATATGTTATACATTATAATATAGAATTTATATATTATAGAGGACAGCATTAAGAACAGTGATTAAAAAAGATATAAACAAAATATGTAATATGTAAAATATATAAATTAGTACATGTATACCATATCTAATACATGTACTATATTATATGTTGACATGGAATCTAGAGACCCCAAACTTGTGGCCTAGTGAGATCTGATGAACCCCAAGTTTTAGAAATAGCTTGTAGGTTGGAGACCCCTAAAGCTTGTTCTTGTTCCCTGTTCCCAGTTCCCCTGAGAATCCACTCTGAAGGGAATCCCAGACTAGCAGTTGCACACTAAATAATGGACCCTAGGGTAAATGCTAAATATCCTTTTGTCTTGGATAGTCTTCCCCATAGTATCAAAGACCCTTTCCCAGAAAGGCATACCTGGGTTGGGACCATCCTATAGTATCCATTGAGTAAGCAGCCCCTTCCCTTACACCCTAGCCTCTGGTTATGATTCCTTTCCCAAGCTTGATTGTATCCAATCCAGATGATAATGCCAAACATATTTCCCAGGCCAGGATCTTCCCAAATGGTATATAGGTTCCCCAATTTCTTTTGTTCCTTGGAGTGGTCATCTAGTGCGGTGTCACTCCCAGGGGGTCAGGGAGCAGAGGGGAACAGAGTTCACTTTGCATAAGATGCAGTGCTGCATAAGAGGCCTAATCAGCCCTGTTCCCCCTTTCCCTTGATTAAAGAGTGGTTATGACTATTTAGGTCCTATGTTCAAGTCCGGGCTCAGACACTTCCCAGCTGGGTAACCCTGAGCGACTATGTGTCCCATTGCCTACTGGTTGTGGCCCTATGCTCCTTGAATGGAGTTCCAGGATAAAAAAAAAAATGACTATTTAATAGTTCTGTGTTTTTTCTAAGTTAAGTTTTTCATATGATTTTGAGATTGCTGTCATAGAATATTTAATTAGAATTTTTCTTGGAATTAGGTGATATTTTAATGTTGGTCACTGTACGGAGGAAAGGCTACTTTCAGATTCACAAGCCCTGATTAACCTGTGATGTAGATTTATTTTTGCTTTTATATTTCTATTATTTATAGTGTTGCTTTGTTAGTGATATTTTGGTAAAGTAAGGCAATTTTTTTCTGATTGAGTATGTAGTTTAAATAATCTTATAATGGGTGTAGAATGAACACTAATAGAATCAATTATATGGGATGTCAAGAGTAAGGTTAGAATAATCTTTACAGTGAGTAAGTATGTTGGGAGTTGATCAAGGTCTGTTAAAGAATGTGTTTACAGATCCCTTTTAAGTTTTCTCTTGCAGTAATGAAGCAGTCTTGTGCAAAGAGAGAAGTCTGCAGGAGAGAGGAAGCCAAGGTATTACATCAGGACCCCGGGATTTGAAAGTCTTGACCAAAAGGGGGGGTGTCGACATGGAATCTTAGAGACCCCAAACTTGTGGCTTAGTGAGATCTGATGAACCCCAAGTTTTAGAAAGAGTTTGTAGGTTGGAGACCCCTAAAGCTTGTGCTTGTTCCCGGTTCCCCAGAGAATCCACCCTGAAGGGAATCTCAAGCTAGTTGCAGACTGAATAATGGACCCTAGGGTAAATGCTAAATATTCTTTTGTCTTAGGTAGTCTTCCCCTAGGTATCGGAGACCCGGTCCCAGGAAGACACTCTGGGGCAGGGACCACCTTTCCATTTTAAGTAGCCCCTTCCTTTATACCCTAGCCTCTGGCTATGATTCCTTCCCCAAGATTTGATTGTGTCCAATCCAGATGATAATGCCAATCATATTTCCCAGCCCCAGGATCTTCCCAAATGGTATATAGGTTCCCCAATTTCTTTTGTTCCCAGGAGTTGTCATCTAGCTCAGAGCCACTCCCAAGGGGTCAGTGACCAGAGCAAGCAGTGTTCAATGCTTGGACTCTGCATAGGGCATGTAGCTCCCAGCTCTGAGTGGAAGCCTAAACAGCCCTGTTCCCCCTTTTCCTTAATTAAAGAGTGGTTTTCCTGACTATTTAATAGTTCTGCTTTTTTCAAAGTCAACAACTACAACAACTTAAATGAAAAGAACCACCACAAAGCAAACAAAAGTAAATGTATACTAGATAACATCCCTTCCACTCCTCTCCAATAGACTGAAAATTCAATCATCTTCCCATCCCCAACCCTATCTCATCTTTAACTTCTATCTACTCTTTTCTTTGCTTACTAGTTTCAAAGTTTTCTTCATCTTCAAAAAACCTTCACTAAACCCTACTAATCCTCCAGCCAAATTTCCTTGAAAAAGATTTCTATACTAGTTGCATCCATTTCCTATCCCTCTGCAATATGGCTTCTGATCTCATCATTCAAGTAAAGTTACCAATGACTTAATCACATATCTGATGGTCTTTTATCATCTCTTAACATTCTTGCTCTAAATTTGACACTACAGGCCACTCTTTCCCCTTGGGCTATGATGACTTACTTATCCAATCACTCTTTCTATGTTTTTTTTTTTACAGAATCATCATCCATATGAGAGCTTGTAATTGCAGGTCTTGGCCACCTCCCCAAAGGTTCTATCCTAAGCTCTCTTTTCTTCTCAGTCTATACTCTCTCAGTAACCTCATTACGTCCTATGTATTTAAACATTCTTGCCTTGAAGATGACTCAGAAATCAATATACTTGCACACATGTACATGCAGAAATATAATGCATATTGGACATTTCTAACTGGATATCTTAATATCTCAAACTCAGTATGGCCAAAACATTATCTTTCATTCAAAAGCCTTAACTCTTCCCAATTTCTGTTAAAAATACCACATGTCAGGGGCAGCCAGGTAGTACAGTGGACAGAGTGTTGCTGGCAGTCAGGAGTACCTGGATTCAAACATGGCCATAGTCACTTCTTGGTTGTATGACCTTGAGGAAGACACTTAACCCCAACTGCCCACTCCTTATTGCTCTTCTGTCTTTGAACTGACATTGAGACAAAAGGTAAGGCTAAAAAAAAAAAGTACCACATATCTAATTAGTCTCCCTCATCCCAAGGACTCAAATGTCCAATTTCATCTGTCTACTTAAGTTTTGTATCTGTGTTTTCTTTTTCTGTTCTAAGCAGACACTGATTTAGCACAAGACCATTTGGAGCAGCTTATACCACCAAATATAAGAATTTAAAAAGGTAGGAAGAACTTAGTCAATATTCTTTTTCCTTTTAAAAGAAAAACCCTACAAACCCATATAATAGCATTCTTTTAATTGATCATGTGATCATAGGTAAATCACTTCCTAAGACTAAGTTTTAGATGATTTATAAACTAATTTACAATAGGAAATACAAGTTCCAGACTGGTAGTCCTTACACCTACCAAATCAAATCAGAGGTCATGCCCAATCTATATCAAGACTACACAGCTAACAACTGGGGGTAGGGTGGAGTGGTGGTGGTAGAGGGGTGGTGGGGAACTAGTCATGTTAAAAGGTAGAGGATAGCTAAATAAGTAACAATGAATAATAATGTATTGATATAAATATTCTATTAGCACTTATCTATCTAAAAGCCTATAAATTATCATAAAGACTTTTACCATACCATTTATTCTTCTCCTTGGGGTAAAAGTATTGATCTGACTTGTTTCAACAAGAGATAGCTACAATGTACATACAGTCCAAATATAATAATATAAATAAAATGGAAAAGAGACAATGACCACTTCTCTATGTTCCTTTTTTTAAAAAAATCTATAAAATGAGAGAATTAGACCAAATCATTTCTAAATTCTTTCCCATATTTAAAATCATGAGTATGTTTAATCACCATATTTTTCTAACCTGAATTTAGGAAGTAGAAATGAATAGTCTGATGTGTCCTAAAGATTAAGATACTTTTCAAGCAAATAAACATTAACATCCTGAGGGCTGGGTCCAATATCCCAAATATAATTTGAAAATATTTATACTAATTATTATGGAACACAGATGATCAAATTAAACCTGAAGCAAATTTTTCAATTGATGGAAAAATTGAGAAAAATCATATTAAAGAGCCCAGAAAGTTTAAAGGTTCATCTAGTCTGACCTCATGAAAATGAGGAAACAAAGTAAAAGAGGCACATAAATATTAAGAGTGAATAAATACAACTCTTACAAAAACCACCTTAAAGAAATATGGCATTCTTCTAAAGGCTAAATATTTATAATTTATAGCCTCAGATTATTGGGAACAATAATGCAAGAAAACATGTCTAAACTGGGAAGGTACGTAACTATCTTTACATATAAAAATGCATAAATAACAACTATTTCATGGAATTAAGTAACTTTTCCCTTATGTTTTTGAAAAATCTGCATTTTAAATACAGATTAAAGTTTATTAATATACATTATGTGTGCACATGCCTTCTTCCTTGCCTTTTTGCTGTCTTTCCAGGCTACAAGAAGTCTTTCCCAGTTCTTCTTAATCTTGTACTTTCCCCCTAATATTACCCCCAAGTTAGTCTCTAAACCTCTTATTCCTGCATATTCTTGCATATTCTTGCCCTCATTACACTACAGAGCTTCTTGAGAGCCCCATTGTTTTTTACCTTTCTTTGTATCCCTAGTGTTCAATACAGTACCTGGCAGAGAGCAAGTGCACAATAAATATTTGCTGAGTGACTGGATTTTCTTCACAACAGTACAGTTTTCAGAAATGCTAAAAGGGCCACATTATAAAGAACCTCACAGCCACCAATCTAAGTTTAGTTTTTCTTATTTTTTTTCTGTCAGTGAGACCTATAAAGTTCTAAAATATTTATAACACAAAATAAGACAATAGATTAGCAACTCAGAAAACAACATAAAACAAAAAATAGTTTCTGGTGACAAAATCTATTTCTTAAATCCTAAAATACTATATAAACATGAATTATTTTCTCTAAGAAACTAAAATTATTTTATCTAGGTTAAAAAAATTATTTTATCTACTCTAAGAAACTAAAAGCTAATTTTACTAAATTTAAAAATTTAATCCTAATTCTGTCACATTTTATTACTAGGCACTAGAAAGATTCATCACATTATACTGCATTTTTTTCCTTTTTGAAGTCCTATTGGCCATTCTTTTTGTGTGTTAGATAATGACTTTAAGTTGTACAAATTCCTGTTGAAATTACAGCCTGGGTTTTGGTTTTCCCACCCAGATGACTTAATCATAATGATCCCCAATCTGGGATTCTTTGCTTTAGAGTAGATCCTTACTTGAGGGCTGGGTAGAGCAAATACCAGGTACTAATAAATGTATTAGACCTCTAAGAAAAGATTCAGTGAGAAACTTTTCAACATAGTGTAAAAGTGGGACAGCTAGGTGGCTCAGTGGACTGAGAGATGGGAGGTCTTAGGCTCAAAATCTGGCCTCAGACATCTCCTAGCTATGTGACCCTGGGTAAGTCACTTAACCCCCATTGCTTAGCCCTTATCGCTCTTCTGCCTTAGAATGAAAACACAGTATTGATTCTGAGATGGAAGGTAAGAGTTATTAAAAAAAAATTTTTTTTAACATAGCGTTTTCCAAATTCAAGTGACAATTTTAGTAAACAGTATTTTGGAAGTTATGAATCAAGTTATTATTTATAAGAATAACTGATATACAAAAACCTGTGGTTTGTAAAGTACTTTTCTTGTTTACAAAAGTTGTTGTCTACTAAAAAATCATAAAAGCTATTTAATTTGGACCCTACTAACTTAGAATTTGTGATTATGTCCCATTAGAGAACCTGGGATATGGTGAGGTAAGCACAGACTAGGCAACTCAAAAAATTTTCGGTTAACAAAGAAATAATTCACATAAGGGCAAGACTTTTTTACTTAATGCCTGTCATTAAAAATGTTGAGAAAATAGTGATAAGCATATAGAATATTTTGAGAATTATGTTCAAGAATCCTCAATTTATATTAGAAGAATTATTTATATATAACCAAGAAATTAACTCTAAATCATTGTTAAACTATTCTTGAAATATAGTTTTCTTCAATGGACAGCATATTTGTTTAGACTGGTTTGAATTACTGTACTTACTTGAATATAAAACTATTTAAAAATATTATTTCATCACTGTGGTTGTATCTACCAATGATATCACCTAAAACCCATACAAGCCTGATCATCTTATAGGCATCTTCTCATTCACTTCTTCACACAAGCTCACAACAAGCATCTCACTTTCTTGGCTTTTTTTTTTTGGGGGGGGGGTGGGGAGGTGGGGGAGTGGAGAATGAGAGAATACCAATGAAGTAACATGGGTTTTCCAAGAGTTTTCTCTTTTCTGTTAGCATTTAATCAGTCCATCTTTTGTAACTGTACATTTCCTCTAATCCATTATTTTGGTACTTCTTTGTAAATCGTTATTATTATGTGTTGGAGCTTACTCAGGTATTTCTCTACTGATCTTGGTGAATCAGTCTATGAATTAGATTACCTTTTGTAAATGATGCTCCTATTAAGGATTGAAGATTATTAAGTACGTCAGCTTAACTTTAAATTTAAACACTTAGGACTCTAAACTATACTGCCAGTCAGGTACCGCAGGTTGGCTATCATCTGGCTCACCCATATATTCCTGAGAGTGAAGGGAATGACAGGCACTTCCCTTGCATATAAATCTGGTCCTTTTTTCTCTCTTATAGAATGGCAACTTCCTGTAGTCTTAGCTGCAAATGGGTAAGTGCAGTATTACTGCATTGTGTCCTACAGACTAGTAGGATGGAAATTATAATTGATTGGACCCTAATACAAGGGCCTGTTATAAAATTATTTTGTTTCTTCAGAAATTTTATATACATAGCTTTTGATGTTTTGATTTTGATTTTAATGCTTTTCCTTTTCAAAAGTTTAAATTTTTTTTCTATTTGATTTTTTATTTTTTTTCCTTCTTCTTTTTCTTTTAAAATTACTCATACAACCCCATGACTCAACTATATATCTTGAGCTGATCTGGGTATTTCTTTCTAAATACCCACATCAGGGGGGATTATATTTTTATAAAATCCAAGATTTTGTTGTATTTTTATAATATCCAATATTTAATTTTTAATTTGTTTGAGAAAAATTCTCAGGGAAAGAAACTTGCTGATTCCTTAATCCAGAGAATGAACTGTTTGTAGAGAGATGCCTGAAGAACCTACATTTAATCAAGAGATCCAGAATGAACTTTGGGTTGCAATTGATTGAATTGATGGGGTTTGTTGCATTGAGCGATCCAGAATGAACTTTGGGTACTAATGAATGGACTGATGGGTTTTGAACAGCTACTTTAATTGTACATGTTATACCAATAGGGGACTGCCCCCAATTGGTTTTTTGTCAACACGCTTAGCAAAACGTTGGTTTTGCTTTCTCTCTTTTCCATTTCCCTTCTTACCTCTAACTATTGTAGTTAGAAGACCTTTGTGAGTATAAGATGTTTGTGTAAAATGATCACTTGGGGTGACTAGGCACCCAATATGATCATCAGGGGGATTGTGTAAATGGAATTAAATCTAGCCCATTCATAGTCAAAAATCTACCCATCCTAGGCGTAGAAATGATGTCACCTCACCCTCCTTAGTGGGGAGGGGAGACGAGTTACCCACATGTGACAATAAGTAACAAATCTAGAACAAGGGACTGCCCTTTGGGCAGTCCAAATCAATGTAGAGACTGCCATTTGTCCATTTGAATTAGAGATGGACCCACGGGAAGTGACGAAACACACTATCTCTTTAAGTAAGTTAGTTACTTCCTGTTGAGGCAGTCCCGGCCCTGAACCTGGTGCCGAAGGAGCTCCTGAGACCACAGAACGCTTACACTCTGTATTGTCACGTGGGTAAGTTAGGCTGACTTCCTTGGCCTAGCTGGGCCACTTCCAAACTCTGCCTATCTGGCTGTTGGGCCTTGTGGCTTACAGCTTCATTTATTTAGCCTTTTAACCTTCTCTCTCCGTCCAAGCCTTTGGCCTGGACTAGCCTCTCCCTTTCTCTTTATTCCTATACTTTACCTTCCTGATTGTAAATGAACTTGCCTCAACCTGATGCTGATTTGGGTCTGATTTAATTACGGAATCAACCTGAATTGTTGATTCCTGGCGGCCACACTTTAAATATATATCTATAAATACCTAAAATTTTCCCTCTTACAAGATATTTATTTTTAATTCTTTAAATGCTATAATATTATAGGACTACATCAACCCAGCACCACCAGGTGGGTATTAAGATTGACATTTGTTACTAAAATTTTAATTAAATTTTCTTTCTTTTTTTTTTAATTTATATTTTTATATTTTCCTGAATTCAGACTGGCTTTTCCCTCAATTATGCCAGGTTAAACATACATGTTAATTTTATTACTAAGTAAAAAAGCAATAAGGTGATATGTGATACTTACATTGACTTTGAAAGCTTGTACAGTGTTATCCAAGAGAAGGATATTGCAGACCACTTCTGTATGCTGTCTGTCTCGTGCCAGCTCAGATGCTCGTACATTGTAAGTTCTGCCAGCTGGCAATCGGAAGCGTGCGGTCATTACTGTCCACACGTGGTCTTTGCAAACAAGGAAAAAAAAATAGTACAGTAAAGAAAGATAAAATGTGACACTTAAAAGTTATGTGCTAAATTTTACCTTAATAAATTTTAAGAAAAAAGTGGGACAAAGAATATTTGCTACATATGATTCAAAATAATTAAGTAGTTAAGATACCCAAAGGGATCTGTGGATATATTTCAGTAGGAGGAAGTTATGAACTTGGATGGGAGAAAAATGACATCTACAATTTCACCTATTCCTAATTTAAGGGTTTTTGAATTAGTTTTTAATTACTTTGATAACTATTTCAGTGTAACTGGTTTCCTTTATAATCTTGTGTATTTTACTTATGACTTCAAAAGTATCATTCTGAGAAATAGTTCATAGAGTCATAACAGAAAAAAGGTTAAGTACTCCCTATTTAAAGCAAGTAGAATCCCAGTTTAACAAAAATTTTCAAGTAAGATTTTTTAAAAATTTTTTTTCTTTCATTTTTTTACAATTAACAGCATATTCTAGTAGAATATTTGACTGGATATAAGTTCTCACCTCTCTCCTATAGTTCAAACTTCTTACATCATATTTATATATTGAAATAGTCTATTTCCTTGCTCTACACCAGTGATTCCCAAAGTGGGCACCACTGCCCCCAGTGGGTGCTGTAGCAATCCAGGGAGGTGGTGATGGCCAAAGGTGCATTTGGGGGAGGTGAATAACTGTAAGGGGGCGGTGATAGTATGAGACAGGGGGCTATAAATAATATTTTTTCTAGAAAGGGGGCAGTAGGCCAAAGAAGTTTGGAAACCACTGCTCTACACCAAACTAATTCACCAAAATTGAAATGGAGATACCAGAACAAGGGCAAAATAAATCAAGAAAATTTTCAGAAATGATTATACCAAACTTCATGTTTATAATACATCTAGAAAACTAAAATGATTATCTAAAAAGCATAAAATACTAGAATAAACAAAGCAAGAAATGAATAAACTAGTTTCATCTCAAAAGAGAAATCAGACAACCTATTTAAGAGCTGCCCTACAAAAAGAAAATACCTTTCTACTCCATAAAGAATCACTTCGGAAAAAAATTATATCACACTTTTTTGATAAATAAATAAATAAATAAAAGCCTTAAAGAAGTACAATTAATTTGAATGTGCTTATTATATACAAAACACAATGGTGGGTTATAGAGCTATGCAGACAAAAATGAAAATATTCTATCAGTCAATCAGTAAGCATTTATTAAGCATGTATTATGTATCAGGAACTGTGACTGTTGTTCAGGATACAAAGAGAAAAATTAAACACTTCCTGCCATCAAGGCACTAATCATCTACTACAGAAGATAACATATGCAGACAACATAGTACAATAGAAAGTATACATATAGGATCTGAAGTTATAAGACCTGGGTTTTAACAGATTAGCTGTATAATATACTAAACAAACAAGCACAGTAATCTTGTGATCGATAAACCTAAACATCCCAGCTCTGGGGTTAAGAATTCACAATATGACAAAAACAGTATGAAAAAATAGAAAGCAATTTGGCAGAAAATAGGCATTGACCAACATTTCAAATCTTATACAAAGATAAACTCAAAATACATGCATTATTTAAACATAAAAGATGATATCAGCAAATTAGTGGAGCAGAGAAGAAATCATCCATCAGGTCTACAGATAGGGAAAGAGATTAAGACACATACACAGTAAAAAGCCTCTTTAAAAGTGGAAGACAATATATGTAAAACATTATATATTCTGTTGGACTAAGGTTGATATGTTGTTTAGTTCTGCTGAGATGCTTTTTTGTCTTTTAAAAAAGTGTTCTTGGGGGCAGCTGGGTAGCTCAGTGGACTGAGAGCCAGGCCTAGAGACGGGAGGTCCTAGGTTCAAATCCGGCCTCAGACACTTCCCAGCTGTGTGACCCTGGGCAAGTCACTTGACCCCCATTGCCTACCCTTACCACTCTTCCACCTATAAGTCAATACACAGAAGTTAAGGGTTTAAAATTAAAAAAAAAAAAAAAACTTCTTTAGGTAGGAGAAAGAGGAGATATTGGGAAATCAAGGTGAAATAGAAACAAAAGATATCAATAAAAAGCTGTGGAGGGTGGTAAACTATGATTATAAAAAGCTTTATATGAGACGCCCAATTAAGGCAAATGGTCCTAAGACAATATAAGAATGATTAGAAATATGACATCAGACAAAAAGTTTAAAAGATCTGCTATGATCATATACTATTATGTTCAAAGGAATAATAAACTGGAGGAATTCCATGTGAACTGGAAAGACCTCCAGGAATTGATGCAGAGTGAAAGGAGCAGAACCAGGAGAACATGGTACACAGAGACTGATAGATACACTGTGGTAAAATAGAATGTAATGGACTTTTGTACCAGCAGCAATGCAATGACCCAGGACAATTTTGAGGGACTTACAGAAAAGAACACTACCAACATTCAGAGGAAGAACTACAGGAGAGGAAACCCAGAAGAAAAACAATTGCTTGAAAACATGGGTTGAGGCGGACATGATTGGGGATATAGACTTGAAACCACCACACCAATGCAACTATCAATAATATGGAAATAGGTCTTGATAGATGACACATGTTAAAATCAGTGGGAATGTGCGTTGACTATGGGGGGTGGGGTGGGATTTGGGAGGGTGAAGGGGAAAGTAAGAACATGAATCATGAAACCATGGCAAATTAAAAAAAAAAAAAGAACTTTAGAGTACAAACTTCATCAATGACAACAGAGCTGCCATGTTTGGCAAAACATTATAGACCCTGATGCAGAAGTAGAAAGGTTACAACAGGAAACAGATAGAAAATATAGTTCACTTAGATCAAGTATGTATAAAGGAAGTAATTATTTCTGAGGATGTTGGGAGATTTAAAGTATCTAATTGAGAAGATTCCAGAAGAGACTTGTAACAAGTACTCAAAATGCCATACTTTTTTGGTTTTTTTAAAGAAGGAAATTAAGAAAATATCATAACTCATAAGACTATATATTCCCATTAACAAATTTTTATCAGAATAAAGTGCACAAATCAAAGATGTCATTGTTGTTCTTCAATCATGTCTGAACTCTTTGTAATATGAAGAATTAATCAAACTCTCTTTGTCTATCAATCAGCAACTTTAAAGTAAATCAATCAAAAACTTTAAGTACCTCTACTTAATACCTTACCAGTCACTAAGTATGAGAGTTCACAAATCACTTGCTAGAGTGGTGACAACTCCAGAGGCCACTACCTCCTCCTTAAGCAGTGCTAGGCAAATTGAAAGACTTCGATTGGGTGAGGAGATGGAGACAGGAATGGAGAAGTAGTAGTAGCATTTGAAGAGGTGATCTGAAGCAGCAGTGTTTCTTTACAGATTAGGGAGGAGGCCTTTTTCTCCCTCTCACCACTGGTGAGATTTTTCTGATCTTCAGCTACACTTGTGGCCGTCTGACCCTTGCCATCAAATACCATGGTCAGCAATGTCACCAACAAAACTGATCCTCGTTCCATGAACTCTGGTGTCTTCATTGGGAATCTCAACGCTCTGGTTGTTAAGAAGAGTGATGTTGAGGCCATCTTCTCAAAATATGGCAAGATTGTGGGCTGCTCTGTTCATAAGAGGTTTACCTTTGTTGAGTTATGAGTGAAATGCCCATGCTACTGTGGCAGGAGAAGATGGCAGAATGATTGTCTGCCAGGTACTAGATATCAATCTGGCCAGAGAGCCAAAAGTGAACCAAGGAAAAGCAGGTGTGAAGCATTATGCAGTGGAGATGTACGGGTCAGTACCAGAACACCCTTTTCCATCCCCTCTACTCAGCTCTTCCATTGACCTGGATTATGATTTTCAAAGAAATTATCATAAGAGGATGTATAGCTACTCAGCACATGTACCACCTCCTCCTCCCATTGCTCGGGCAGTGGTGCCCCCAAAACGCCAACACGTGTCAGGAAATAATTCTCACAGAGGCAAAAGTGGCTTTAATTCCAAGAGTGGGCACAGGGCTCTTCATCCAAATCTGGCAAGTTGAAAGGTGATTTTCAGACAATTAAGGAGTTAACCCAGATAAAACAGAAAGCGGATTCTTTATTGGAGTCTGGAAAAAAATTGAGAAAGAGCAAACAGCTGGAGTTGATTAATGATGATAAAAAAGAAGCTGAAGGAGAGGATGACAGAGACAGAGCCAATAGGGAGGACTACTCTTAAGCACATGTTGGGGCTTTAGAACTCTCATCTCATTATTTCTTCATCTAGGTGCTTGTCTTTGATAAAACTTTTCAACAGATCCTCTCCCTTAGTATATTTCAGCACACGTTCACTGTTGTACCCAACTTTATTCTTCCCATGTTCATTAATTCTACTCTACACCTAGTTCCTTTGCCCACTTCCTTCAGTTCTCCTAGTAATTACATTAAGTATCCTGTAATTTTGCTCTTTTAATTTTGATACCTCTTCGTGACTTAACAATAAAAAGGATGTATGGTTTAAAAAAAAAAAAAACCACTGCAAATTGTTCCCATGAAGTGGAGAAGGGACAAGAAGTGATGTGGAAAAAGGGCTATAAAAAATCCTGAACTTCCTGTCCAAGGAACTTCTCTTTTGGAGTCTCTGCTCCTTTGAAGGATGGCTCCTTTGGGTTTTTGGACTTCAACTTGAAGCTTTGGGCTTTTTGACTGGAGTTTTCAGCTTCGGGACTTCAACTTTCAGCTTTAGAGCTTTGAGTCAGAGACTTTCTTGTTAGGTTCGCTACTGTCTCCATGAGCTCTGAGGGTTTTTCTGCATTTCTGCATTCTGCATCTTGCCTGGCTGGATCCTGCCCCGCTTGCTGGTGAGTGACTAGGATTCCCACATGGAGATTGGAACTCTGTTGGGAATGAGCTTCATTTCACCAGATCAGCATTTAGGGGAGGCTGGGCAGTCTCCTTATCTCTTTCCCTTCCACATTTCCCTCTTTTTACTAATATTCCAATGAAACAAAATTGTTAAAAGCTGCTAATAGTTTTCCTGACTTAAGGGATGATAATCAGCAACCACTTTTTAGAACTCTCTTTTTTAGTCAAAATCCCAATTTAACCATTATAGTAATCTTGTAGAACATTGTTCATGGGATTTTCTTGGCAAACATACTGGAGAGGTTTGCCATTTCTTTTTCTAGTGAATAAGCAAAGAGAGGTTAAGCGACTTGCCCAGGGTCACACATTTATTAAGTGTCTGAGGCTGGATTTGGAACTCAAGTCTTCCTGACTCTGTGCCTAGCATTGAACTACTTGCCTGCCTCCTAACTGATTAAAAGGTGTAGAATACAAAATTCCATAAAATTTATTCTTTTTTGACTATAAAATGAATTTAATTTAGTAGAGCAAAAACACTGACTTACCTATTTTAACAGTGTTTCCCATGCATATATGTAAAAGACAACCAAAGATTTCTTTAACATTATAACAAAGATGATCTCCTGATTTTCAATCAGTTGGTTTAACTAGTTCTGATTGTTAATATCAAAGGAAGCATAAAACAGTAAGACTAATATATAATTAAATGTGTGCACCAATTATGGAAGACAGTCTAGATGGTGAGCTCTTCAGATGTTGTTAAATAACATCTACTAATAACACTGTTTATTGAATTATAACCTGGAACATTACAGAATCTCTTAAATTAGATGTACATACATATACGTTTGTGTGTACATAAACTACTATCCTAGGCAACTCTTAATGGCCATGTCTGCCAGATGTCTGTTTTTTTTTAATTTATTTTTTTAAACATTTATTAATATTCATTTTTAACATGGTTACATGATTCATACTCCTACTTTCCCCTTCACACCCCGCACCCCCTCCCATAGCCGACACACATTTCCACTGGTTTTATCATGTTTCGTTGATCAAAACCTATTTCCAAATTGTTATTAGTTGCATTGGTGTGGTGTTTTCGAGTCTACATCCCCAATCATGTCCACCCCAACCCATGCATTCAAGCAGTTTTTTTTCTTATATGTTTCCTCTCCTGCAGTCCTTCCTCTGAATGTGGGTAGCGTTCTTTACCATAAATCCCTCAGAGCTGTCCTGTGCCATTGCAATGCTGCTGGTACAGAAGTCCATTACATTCGATTTTACCACAGTATATCAGTCTCTGTGTACAATGTTCTTCTGGCTCTACTCCTTTCACTCTGCATCAGTTCCCGGAGGTCTTTCCAGTTCACCTGGAACTCCTCCAGTTTATTATTCCTTTGAGCTCAATAGTATTACATCACCAGCATATACCACAATTTGTTCAGCCATTCCCCAATTGAAGGACATCCCCTCCTTTTCCAGTTCTTTGCCACCACAAAAAGCACAGCTATAAATATTTTCGTACAAGTCTGTTTATCTATGATCTCTTTGGGGTACAAACCCAACAATGGTATGGCTGGATCAAAGGGCAGGCATTTTTTTATAGCCCTTTGAGCATGGTTCCAAATTGCCAGCCAGAATGGTTGGATCAGTTCACAACTCCACCAGCAATGCATTAATGTCCCAATTTTGCCACATCCCCTCCAGCATTCATTACTCTCCCCTTCTTTCATTTTAGCCAATCTGCTAGGTGTGAGGTGATACCTCAGAGTTGTTTTGATTTGCATTTCTCTAATTATTAGAGATTTAGAACACTTTCTCATGTGCTTACTGATACTTTTGATTTCTTTACCTGAAAATTGCTTATTCATGTCTCTTGCCCATTTATCAATTGGGGAGTGGCTTGATTTTTTATACAATTGCTTTAACTCCTTGTATATTTGAGGAATTAGACCCCTGTCAGAGTTTTTCGTTATAAAGATTTTTCCCCAATTTGTTGTTTCCCTTCTGATTTTGACTACATTGTTTTTGTTTGTACAAAAGCTTTTTAGTTTAATATAATCAAAACCATTTATTTTACATTTTGTAATTTTCTCTAACTCTTGCTTGGTTTTAAAGTCTTTCCTTTCCCACAGATCTGACAAGTATACTATTCTGCGTTCACTTAACTTATTTATAGTTTCCCTCTTTATATTCAAGTCATTCACCCACTCTGAATTTATCTTGGTGTAGGGTGTGAGATGTTAATCTAAACCTAATCTCTCCCATATTGTTTTCCAAATTTCCCAGCAGTTTTTGTCAAATAGTGGAGTCATGTCCCCAAAGTTGGGCTCTTTGGGTTTATCAAACACTGTCTTGCTGATGTCATTAACCCCAAGTCTATTCCACTGATCCTCCCTTCTATCTCTTAGCCAGTACCATATTGTTTTGATAACTGCTGCTTTATAGTGTAGTTTAATATCTGGTACTGCTAGGCCCCCTTCCTTCACATTTTTTTTCATTATTTCCCTTGAAATTCTTGATCTTTTGTTATTCCAAATGAAATTTGTTATAGTTTTTTCTAATTCAGTAAAGAAGTTTTTTGGTAGTTTGATAGATATGGCGTTAAATAGGTAAATTAATTTGGGTAGAATGTTCATTTTTATTATGTTAGCTTGTCCTACCCATGAGCAATCAATGGCTTTCCAATTGTTTAGATTCAGTTTTATTTGTTTGGAAAGTGTTTTGTAGTTGTTTTCGTATAATTGCTCTGTTTGTTTTGGTAGATAGATTCCCAAGTATTTAATATTGTCTAGGGTGATCTTAAATGGTGTTTCTCTTTCTACCTCTTGCTGCTCTAGTGTGTTGGAAATGTATAGAAATGCTGATGATTTATGTGCATTTATTTTGCATCCTGCAACTTTGCTGAAGTTGATTATTTCTACAAGCTTCTTAGTTGATTCTCTAGGATTTTTTAAGTATACCATCATATCATCTGCAAAGAGTGATAGCTTAGTCTCCTCAATGCCCATTTTGATACCTTCAATTTCTTTTTCTTCTCTAATTGCTACTGCTAGTGTTTCTAGTACTATGTTGAATAATAGAGGTGATAATGGATATCCTTGTTTCACTCCTGATCTTATTGGGAAGGCTTCTAATTTATCCCCATTGCATATGATGCTTGTTGATGGTTTTAGGTATATACTGTTTATTATTTTTAGGAAAGGTCCTTCTATTCCTATACTTTCCAGTGTTTTCAATAGGAATGGACGCTGTATTTTGTCAAAGAGTTTTTCAGCATCTATTGAGATAATCATGTGGTTTTTGTTTGTTAGACTGTTGATATGGTCAATTATGTGGATGGTTTTCCTAATCTTGAACCAACCTTGCATTCCTGGTATAAATCCCACCTGATCATGTTGGATGATCTTCTTAATTACTTGCTGGAGTCTCTTTGCTAGTATTCTATTTAAGATTTTTGCATCTATGTTCATTAGGGAGATTGGTCTGTAGTTTTTTTTCTCTGTTTTTAATCTCCCTAGCTTTGGAATCAGTACCATATTTGTGTCATAAAAGGAATTTGGTAGGACTCCTTCTTTGCTTATCATATCAAATAATTTGTATAGTATTGGGATTAGTTGCTCTTTGAATGTCTGATAGAATTCACTTGTGAATCCATCATGTCCTGGTGATTTTTCCTTAGGGAGTTCTTTGATGGCTTGTTCAATTTCTTTTTCTGATATGGGATTATTTAGGTATTCTATTTCTTCTGCTGTTAATCTAGGCAATTTATATTTTTGTAAATATTCATCCAAAATACCAGCTTCCAGTCTTATTCATTAATTCAATAGTTCTTTTACTTTTGATTTTATTAATTTCTCCCTTGATTTTTAGTATTTCTAATTTAGTTTTCATCTGGGGATTTTTAATTTGCTCACTTTCTAATTTTTTGAGTTGCATGCCCAATTCATTAATCTCTGCTCTCCCTAATTTGTTAATATATGCACTCAAGGATATAAATTTCCCCTCTAGTACTGCCTTGGCTGCATCCCACAGAGTTTGGTAGGATGTCTCATCGTTGTCATTCTCTTCAATGAAAGTGTTGATTGTTTCTATGATTTCTTCTTTGACTAATTGGTTTTGGAGAATCATTATTTAATTTCCAATTAGTTTTTGATTTGCCTGTCCAGGTGCCCTTACTAATTATTATTTTTATTGCATTATGATCTGAGAAGGTTACATTTATTATATCTGCTCTTTTGCATTTGTTTGCAATATTTCTATGCCCTATCCACTCTTTGTGAATGTACCATGTGCGGCTGAAAAGAAGGTGTATTCCTTTTTGTCCCTATTTATTTTTCTCCACATATCAATTAAATCTAATTTTTCTAGGACTTCATTGACCTCTCTTACCTCTTTCTTATTTATTTTTTGGCTTGATTTATCTAGACCTGACAGAGGATTATTTAGATCTCCCACTATTATGGTTTTACTATCTATTTCCTTCTTGAGCTCTGCCAGTTTCTCCTTTATGAATTTGGATGCTATGCCACTTGGTGCATACATATTGAGTAGTGTTATTTCCTCATTGTTTATACTGCCTTTAATCAGGATGTAATGACCTTCCCTGTCTTTTTTAATCATATCTATTTTTACTTTGGCTTTGTCAGAAATCACAATTGCCACTCCTGCCTTCTTTTTCTCATTTGACGCCCAAAAGATTTTGCTAAAGCCCTTAACCTTAAACCTGTGTGTGTCTACCCGCCTCATATGTGTTTCTTGTAGACAACATATGGTAGGATTTTGGTTTCTGATCCACTCTGCTATTTGCTTCCGTTTTATGAGGGAGTTCATCCCATTCACATTCAGAGTTACAATTATCAGTTGTGTATTCACTGACATTTTTGTATCCTCCCCTAGACCCACCCCTTCTTCTTACACTATTTTCTTTTAAACCAGTGGTTTGCTTTGAGCCAGTATCCCTTATCCCCTCCCTTGAGTGACTTCCTTTTCTCCCCCCTCCCTTGTTATTCCCCTCTTTTTGTTTTTTAAAGGCCTAATGAATTCCCTCCCCCTTCTTCTCCCCTCCTCCCCTTGACCTCCCCATTCCCCTGCTCCCCTTCGTTTATCCCTTATGTCTTTCTCAGTAGGGTTAGAGTTTTTTATCCGAATGGATAATAAAGCTACTCTTCCCTCTCCGGGTTGATTACACTGATAGTAAGGTTTGATTATTACCTCTTAATGCTCTCTTCCTCTCCTTCTTATAATAGTATTTATCCCCTCCCCTTCCCATCCCCTCTTTGTGTGCAATAGAATATCCTATTTTTCTTATTTACTCAGATTTTTCTTGGTGTCCCCTACTATTCCCCCCCTCTTTCCCACCCCCCATGTCTTCTTAGGCCATTTAGTATCCTGTCTTCTCCCTATGAATTATTCTTCTGGTTGCTATAATAGTGGATATTATAATAGTGAATAGAGTTCACTACAGAGAATTATACATAGCATTTCTCCACATAGTAATACAGATAATTAGATCTTATTTAAGCCCTTAAAGAGTCAAGTTTAAAAAATTATGAGTTTTCTTTCTTTTCCCTCTGTTTCTTATTTACCTTTTCATGTTTCTCTTGATTTTTGTGGTTGGGTATCAAACTTTCCTTTTAGTCCTGGTCTCTTTTGTGCAAAAACTTGGAACTCTTCAATTTTGTTGAATGCCCATGCTTTCCCCTGGAAGTATATAGTCAGTTTCGATGGGTAGTTGATCCGTGGCTGAAGGCCCAGCTCTCTTGCCTTTCTGAATATCGTGTTCCAAGCTTTGCGGTCTTTTAGCGTGGAGGCTGCCAGATCCTGTGTGATCCTGATTGATGCTCCTTGATATTTGAATTGTCTCTTTCTGGCTTCTTGTAAGATTTTTTCTTTTCCTCGGAAGCTCTTGAATTTGGCTATTATATTCCTTGGCATTGCCCTTTCTGGGTCTAGTGTAGAGGGTGATCTATGGATCCTTTCGATGTCTATATTGCCCTCTTGTTGTAGAACTTCAGGATAATTTTGCTGAATAATTTCTTTTAGTATGGAGTCCAAGTTTCTACTAATTTCTAGTTTTTCAGGAAGACCAATGATTCTCAAATTGTCTCTTCTAGACCGGTTTTTTTGGTCTGTCACTTTCTCATTGGGATATTTCATGTTTCCTTCTATTTTATCCCTCCTTTGACTTTGTTTTATTTGTTCTTATTGTCTTGAGAGATCATTAGCTTCGAATTGCTCAATTCTAGCCTTTAGGGACTGGTTTTCGGCTATAATCTTTTGGTTTTTGGGTATGATCTTTTGGTTTTCCTTTTCAATCTGGTCATTTCTGGTGTTCAATTTGCTTATCAGTTCATTTGATTTCTTAGCCTCATTTTCCAATTGCAAAATTCTGCCTTTTAAACTGTTATTTTCTTGCCTGATTTCCTTTTGAGCTATTTCCCATTTCTCTAGCCAAATCTTTTCCAACTTTTTCATCATCTCATATTTGAACTCTTCAAGAGCTTGTGACCAGTTTTCATTATTTTGGGAGGGTCCGGATGCTTTTTTGTTCTCCTCTTCTGTTTGCTCGGTTGTCTGGATTTTCTCTGTGTAAAAGTTGTTGAGTGTTAAAGATTTCTTCTTCTTGTTGTTAATCTTTCTCTTTCAGCCTTCCTGATTCTGGGTTGCCATTGTTAGCCCAGCCCGGTCTCAGGTTTATCCTCACACTGACTCAGGTCTGGTTTTTCTCAAGGTCAGGCCCCCTGGTGGACCCCCTTGCTTGATCCTCTGCCGGAGGCTCCTTTACAAGTCTCAGGGCGCTGCTTCCACAGTCGTATACCTGTCTGTATTGGTTCCCCACTCAGGGTTTCAGAGCCTTTGCTCACGCGCCTGTGTCTGCCTGTGCTCGCACCTGCGCTCTGTGTCCGCACTCAAAGTCTGTACGCGTTCTTTAGCCTTTTGGGGTCCTAAGTCTTGCTGCTCTCAGGAACAGGCCCTGGAGCTGCCAATGACTCAATGGGTTCCCCAAACTTGCTCTATTTCTCTTGAACTGGCTTTGGCGTTGTAGGTGGTGTGTATGTGTGTGTGTGTGTGGGGGGGGTTGCTCAGCTCGCGATTTAGCAAGAGCTGTTTCACCCCTTTATAGCATGGAAATGCCCCGATTCCACATACCTTTCACACTGCACCCTGTTGTGGGGTCCCTCCATTCGTCTGGATTTGTTTTTATGTCCCCTTGAGGAGTCCTGTATGTTTCGGTTAGGAGAGGTTAAGCGCTGCTTTTTATTCTGCTGCCATCTTAACCTAAGAGATGTCTATCTTTTTTACATGCCAGGGTCCTTCCCCTAAGTCTCTGGACAATGTATTGATACTAATATGTCAAAAAGACCTTTTATCGGATATCTCTTGTTCTCACCATATAACACTAGCCCACTTTGCTTTTCAGTCACACATCTCTCTGACATTCTTTATTCCTCTTCTTGTGTACAGTATACTTCCTTAATCATATTAAAATCTAAATTCAGGCTCACTAGATGTCTCCATATTGCTTTTTGGGTGATTCAACTTTATATCATTATTAGGTTCTTGGAAGGACAGCTAGGTGCCACAACAGATAGAACACTGGGCATAAGTTCAAATCTAGTCTACATAATAGCTATGTGACCCTGGTCAAGTTACTTAATTCTCTTTGCCCCAGTTTCTTCATCTATAAAATGAGCTAGAGATTATTGAAATTATTTTGAATGAAAATAATCAATAATTTCATTAATGATAGATAATTATGACACAACATATCAAAATTTGGGGAATGCAGCAAAAGCATTACTTAATGGGAAAATTTCTATCTCTAGAAGCTAAAAATAAAAAGAAATAGAAGATCAACAAACTGGGCATGCAATTAGAAAAACAGGTAAAACCCCCAATTAAAAGCAAAATAGAAATGCTGAAGATCTAGGGTCAGATTAATCTTAAGTTTAAAGGCTAAAAACAAAAAACTGGTTTTTGAGGGAGAACAAAACCAGATATTTATAATAGATAAACCACTGGCTTAAAAAAAAAATGAAGAAAATCAAATTACCAGTATCAAAATTGAAAAAGGTGAATTAAGAACCAAAGAAGAAATAAAAGCAGGTATTAGGAGATATTATGCCCAATTAAACACCAATTTAGAAAACTATGAATTATCCAGATTAAAAGGAAAAAGAATAAATAATGATATAATAATTGAACAAGCCATAAAAGACCTTGGGGGAGGGGAATAATATCAAATTCAAACTATACTCAAAGCTATAATCATCAAAACAATTTGATATGAGATACGAAATAAAGCAGTTGATCAATGAAATAGATTAGCTATATAATATAGAGAAGCTAAGTGATTCTTTTGCCTTAGAAGCTTCTCCCATTGTACCACATCCCCCTTTCAGGACTTTCAGCTTACAAGACTGACAGGCTGCCTACTGTGCTAAAGAGACACTTAGCTTTTACCCTAGGGTTCATTATTCAGTCTGCAACTGCTAGCCTGAGATTCCTTTCTGGGTGGATTCTCATGGGAACAGGGAACAAGCACAAGCTTTGGGGGTCTCCAACTTACAAGCTATTCCTAAAACTTGGGGTTTATCAGATCTCACTAGGCCACAAGTTTGGGGTCTCTAGATTCCCCATTGACATAGGTATGTAACACTTGGCAAGTCACTGAACCCTGTTTGCCTCAGTTTCCTCATCTATAAAATGAGCTGGAGAAGAAAACCAAATTCATGGCAAAAATTTGAAAAATTAAGATGGGGAGAAGAGGAACATCCTAGCAGTTTCCTCGATAGAGTAATAGAGGCAGCCGAGACAATCCTGGGACTACGTGATACTCATGCCCAAGACACCATAGATCATATCCATAGGCAATTTGTAAAGGGAACATCAATCCCAATACAAAATTACTTTAGACAAAACTGTCCACAGTGGGAATCACTGCCACTGTATGTAAGACAACATGCTTCCTACATCCATGATTCAAAGCAAAAGGAAGCAAGGATAGCAAGACAAACTGAATCAGACAAAGATGAAATCATAGCTGATTTCAAAAGGCAATTGAAACATACCAAAAGAGAAAAAGAATTGGAGGAAGTAAAAAATTTTGCCCTCCAAACTAGTAGGAACCAAAATCAATACAGGCAACCTACAATTAACACCCAAAGACCAAAATCATTTCCCCCATGGTGCTTTCTTTGTGGACGTCCAGGTCATATTTTAAAATTTTGTAGATTTAGACAACAAATTGATTTTTCCAAAAATGACAATTATAATCAGAGACAGAAGTACAAAAAGGACCTATTACAACACAAAATGGTCCAAAAACAATAATGATTCAAAGAGAAATGAGGAGAGCAAACATGATAGTTCATGCTGTAGCCATACATGCAAGAAATTTAGCCAAACCCCATCCCTAGAAGAAATGGAAAGGTACATACAAATGGGAACAAAGCCAAAGTCACTATGAATCAAGGTTCCTAATTTTAAAAGTTCTAATCCTTATAATTTGGGTGTGAGAGTGTGTAGCTTGAGTGAGAAAAATAATATTGAAATACTGGGCAAAACAAAACAGGTGTCTAATGCAAGCTACACACAGAATATCAAGATATGTCTGTGGTAGATAATCAACAATGGGAAGAAATAATGCAGATGCGCAGAGAAATATATGGCAATAGTGAGGATAACTATATAAGGGATCAGCTTTCTCATTCCATCACAAAAAATTTGGATGAGAAGCATAAGGATCATACAAGCACTGACAAAAACTTGCAATCTTGTTCAAAGTCATCAAAACCTCAAATTCCTCTCTTTATTCCAAGTCAAAAACAAAGGGGCAACTTGGATAAAGAACATTATGGGGAGGATTTACAATGTATCCAGAAAAGAATGCATTCAGTAACCTCGGGGAAGTTAAATGCCAAAATTCTATCCCATTCACTTGCTTCAGACATGTCACAGAAAGAGGTTAGAGAGCAAACAAATCATTTCGTTGGCAAAAACTTAAGACTTAAAGACACAACCTGCTAAGTTGCTGGATGATAACAGCTGTTTAGGAAATTTTACATCCACCTTTCTCAACCCCTTAGCTGAAGAATTCCAACCAAAAACATGGGGAACAGAAAAGGAGCAGTTGTTATCCCCAGTAACAAGTGTGACTAATAACAGCAATAATGAAGCTTGGTCAGTGATTGAAGATAAAACACATCTAACTTCAGTCACATAAACTTCAGGGCAAGATAGGGAACATCAGTCAGCTTTTAAGTCAGTAGTTGTACCTGAAGTGTTGAAAGGAACACAATCTAACAACCATACATTCCTGGATACTACCGAAGGAAAAATTTCTGATTTGAACCCTGATAGTTCTTTAAATAGCAGAGTGGAAGGTATATCAAATCAAACCTCCATTTCTGAAGCCCTTAAAGAAAGCCAAAATAGAATTTGCAAGAATGACAGTGACTTACAAACTCTCGATGGGAGAATACTCTTTAAGCCTGCTTTCTGTATTTCTGATTCTAAACTGAACTTGCCTAATGGTGCTATAGGAAATTTGATTTTAGAGACAAAAGACCATACGCAACACAGAATCAATGATAAGTGTACACAAAATACTGAGGATTCTTTATTACCCCTAGTGCCAGTGAAGTCCAATGACAGTGGAGAACCATTAGTTACCCTAGAAATTGGGGGGGGGGGCGCGGTACACTATGAAGGACTAGTGGACACTGGTGCGACTTGTTCCGTTTTACGCAAGGCACCCAAAGGATGCCAATATCAAGGCAGTTTGAGAGTAAGAGGAGCTTCTGGGGTAGCACAACAAGTCCCGAAGCTAAAAGTTAAAATGGTAAAATTCGGACCTCTAATTCTCGAACACACCTTATTGAGCCACTATGTCCTTCGAACCTCATGGGACGAGATCTCCTATGCAAATTAGCTGCCACCATCCAATGTCAACCGGATGGACAAATTTATCTCCACCTACCCAAAAGATCTCTAAAACACCATCCCATTTTATTTTTAGACCCATGTAGTGAGGAACCATCATACCAATCAACTGATAACATTTATAAGGTTCCTGATGATATTCCTGATTATGTGTGGGCTAAAAAATTTAGCTTCAATTTGTGATGGATTCATCCTAGAAAAAGGCTCCAGAAGAATTTCCCAAAAGAGAACACAAGATATACAAAATTTGAGTTTGCCTAAGACCAAAAGGCAGCTTAGGGCAATTATAGGAATAACAAGTTTCTGTAGAAACTGGATTCCAGGTTATGCTCACATTGCAAGACCTCTGATAGAGCTAACCAAGAAGGAAGTTCCAGAACCGTTAAAGCTAAATAAAAATCATATCCATGCATTAGAGAAATTAAAATCACTTACTCTATCAGCTCCAGCCCTAGGTATCCCTGATCATAACAAACATTCCTACTGTATGTGCACGAAGATAAAGGGATAGCTTCTAGTGTTCTCACACAAACATTCGGGAATAGACTTAGACCAGTTGCTTTCTACAGCTCTAAATTAGATTCAGTGATTTGTGGTATGCCTAGTTGTCTAAGAGCCATAGCTGCTGTAGCCATCATGATTAGAAAGTCTTCATCCTTGGTATTAGGGGGGTCAATTGAAAGTATTTTCCCAACACCAAGTGGAATCTACTTTGAGAAACACCAACTTACAGGCGTTCACTTCTCAAAGATTATCACGATACCAAGCAATATTGTTGGCTAGTGAAAATATAACTTTTCACCGGTGCAGAAATTTAAATCCTGCTACTCTGATTCCAGATTTACCTCTGGAAGGAGAAAGTCTACACATCTGTGAAGACGCACTTAACATCATGCATAAAACAAGACCTGATTTAGATGATAAGCCAATGAAAGACCCCGATATTACCTTATTCACAGATGGATTGTCATATATAGTAGACAATCAGAGATATACCAGAGCAGCCATAGTGACAGCCTCTGAAACCCTTTGGTACTCATCATTACCATCTACCATGAGTGCTCAAGGAGCAGAATTAATGGGTCTGATCCACGCCCTGAGAATTGCAGAAAATCACAAAGCTAACATTTTTACCGATTCTCCTTATGCTTTTATAGTTGTGCATCATTCCAGTGAAATCTGGAAAAATCGAGGCTTCATTACTTCCAATGGCAAACAGATAGCATATGGGAATTTAATCAATCAGTTGTTGGATGCAATCCAATTACCAGCCCAAGTGTCAGTCATTCATTGCAAGGCTCATACTAAGATCCAAGTGGAATCAGGGAACAAACGTGCAGATATCACAGCCAAATACGCAGCGAGGTATGGACCACTTACAATTCTGAACTTATCTTTGGTGGAGGAAGATGACCTCAAAAATGCATACTCCCCAAAGGAAGTGAAGAATTGGAAGAAACATCATGGTGCATACTTAACTAACGGAGTTTGGCTGGGGGCAAATGGGAAACCTATGTTGCCTAGATCCCTGTATTTCACCTTTTGCAATGCACTACACCAAAAAGGGCATTATGGAAGTCTGGGCATGGCAGATTCCATCAATAGGTATTGGAATGCAAGGGGCATATATGAAGTTGCTATGAGAGTTTCACAGAGGTGCAGAATTTGTATGCAATATAACCAGACAATTACAAAAGTCCACAGTCTGGGAGGCAAACCACTAGCCTATACACCATTTGAATGCTTACAAATTTGATTACATCACAATGCCAAGGAGTCAAGGTTATAGATATGCTTTAGTAATAGTGGATAGATTAACTAAATGGCCAGAAGCTTTTCCAGCAAAACGTAACACCTCAGCTTTTGTTGTGAAAATCTTACTGAGAGAATTAATACCTAGATTCTCTATACCATTACATATTGCGTCAGATTCTGGGTCTCATTTCGCGAATAAGATTTTAGCTACAGTTTATGAAACATTAGGAATTAAAAGACATCTTCACTCAATATTTAGACCCCAGTCAAACGGACAGATTGAACAGGTGAATAAATCTCTGAAAAATCTTGTAGCAAAATTTAGTGCAGAATCTCACATGAAATGGCCTGATACATTACCATTAGCACTATTCCACCTAAGAAGTCAACCCAACAGCATCACACACATTTCACCATTTGAAATGCTATACGGACATCCACCATTCCATGGCAAAGCACCTCAAAGCATTCACAAATTATCACACCTAGGTATGGAATGCAAACTCTACGAATATATCAAATTACTCAAGCAACGATTAAATCAACTCCACAAATTAGGCTTGATACATCAAAGAGTACCCTTTGATTTTAATCTACACAACTTCCAACCCGGAGATTATGTTTACACCAGAAACTTTGCTAGGAAATCTGTGTTAGAACCCAAGTGGCTTGGACCTTTCCAAATTATTCTAATAACTCCAAGTGCAATCAAAATTAAAGGAAAGGATCCTTGGTTCCATGTCACTCATGTCAAGCCAGCAAAAGACATGTCCCAACAACAACCACAAGACCAAGTTATTATACATCACAAAGATAAATTAGCACCAACCAATCAATCAAATAAATCCTTAGAAAGTCCACAGCCTATACATGAGACCATAGAACCAGAGCAGCAATTAGAACAACAATCAGAGCATGAATCAGAACCACAATCAGACCAAGAACCACCGAACAATAGATATTACACCAAATTTTACACTCAAAAGATTATCCCAATCCCAATTACATCTTAAAAGAATCATCTGTAAACCATGTAAACCACAATGAAAAAGAATCAATGGCAGAAGAAGACACAACATTTGATTTGCAATCAATCCAAGACCTAGACATTGACACTGACAAATAAATGAATGCACAAAAGACTTTATCACGAACTCTTTTGTTACCTGTAATTATCTTTACTAAACAACAACAACAAAAAAAAAGAAGAAGAAAAGATTAATCACATTTCATAGACATTTGAACTTTGTTCCTGAAACAAGTCAACACACCAGAACATCAGTTCCAGTGCAAGATGACAAGCACTGGTACATCAAACGACACAAGTCAACACAACAGAACATCAGTTCCAGTGTGCAAGTTGACAAGCGCGGGTACATCGAATGACACAAGTCAACACAACAGAACATCAGTTCCAGTGCAAGTTGACAAGCGCGGGTACATCAAATGACACAAGTCAATACAACAGAAACATCAGTTCCAGTGTGCAAGTTGACAAGCGCGTGGGTAACATCAAATGACACAAGTAAGGCATTGCTGACTTCGCAGATCATCACAAGGACAGTAAACCTGAGGACTACAAAAAACATCCGTGATCGAATACACAATCGGTGTATGGGACAACAAACCACACTGTGAAGAGGAGCATCGGAACAGCATTGGACCCATGCATTTGAAAAACATAACTTACACCCAATAGAATTCTCACTGCATCCAACACTTTAGATTCCATCCACACAGTACATACACTTTGCAGAAGAATTCTGGTGGAGTAAGTATGTAACACTTCATTACACGGAAAGGTCACACTAGACAACACATAGAACATTTTCTGACTTCACATCTACATATAAAACATAAACTTTCACTTATGAGAGAAGAACTTGTCTGCCTTAGCAGACTTTTCCTCTTTGGTTCAGACATCTACTCAAATCACCTAACATTCCTCGTAAATAATGTATATATGTATATATTTGCTTACTAACCCTTAGCAATAAATTTTACTAACACACAGGGACAGTTAGTTAGCTTGATAAGTTAGAACAGGGACAGAAATTTTCTAAACTTTCTTTGTAAATACTGTACATAGCTTAAGTCTATAGTTTAACCAAAAGACTTACAAAGAATATTAGTCTTCCTTATTCTTACTAACATTTCTAACATAGGCATAATTGTACTAACATATCCATATACTAACTTTAGGAAGATGAATTAGAATTTGGAAATTTAGATTGCAAAATTTTTCTTTATTGATACTTTTGTTGCTAGTTCATGAAATTAGATAAGTACATAGACAGAAGTGATTACTTTGTTTTAGTTATCAAATGTTAACTTTAAGACTGTTTGTGAATGTTTGCATTTAATCTGCTTTTCTTTTCTGTTCAAAATTTTTTCAAAACTGAAACCCCATTACTTTCCTATGCCTTTCCCACAACCCATCTTAGTTTTAACTTAGACTAGTCTTAGCATAGTTTAGGAGTAAGCAACCCTTTTTATTATTTTACAAAACTTAGATAGGGATAAGAGCATAGTTATAATTTAGCTTAGAATAAGAGTAGTAACCCCTTAGATCTTAGCAACCAGAAAATGTTGCAAGCTGCAATTTTTCCAAAAAACATATGAGCAGATCTGTAATGCAAGGTGGCTAACAGAAACTTTTTGCTTCTGTAATTTCTAACGGTCACAAAAAGTCAGTTAAACATATTAGAATGTTCGGAAAGTCAGTTAGAACTTTAGGCTATAAATAGAGGTTTGCCTTCTGGCTTTCGCTGTGGCTGGAGGCTTTTGCTTTGGCCTTTCGGCTTTGGCCTAATTGCTTCGGCCTTGGCTTGTGCTTATTTTGTTTTGGGGAAATTTGGACTTATCTCATTTCTCTGAACCTCTTCCTGATCTACCATCTCCATCCCTCCCCTTCCCTGATTTTCCTTTGGGTTCTGATTGGAAGGGAGGGCTTGATGATTGAACACTGTGGGTTTTAGTTTCTTTAGATAATTGGAGTATCCTCAAATAAGTTATCCCTAGGTTTGATAAAGACTTTATTTAAAAGGCAGTCAAATCTTCCTGACTGGGAGAGCTGGTCTCTCTGTCTAAACCTCTCCACGACCCATCCCCCACCCTCACCCCTCTTCCTAGCAGCAGTTAGAAAATCCTGAACCCCTCTCCCTTTCTGACTGACCCTGGTATTAATAAATCCCCTTGTTACCTCTTCAAACCCTGTGGTGAGTCATTGTGTCGAAAATTAAGACAAGGGCCCAAAGGAAAGAATCATTTTCCTTTATTTCTTGAAACAACTGGGGCATCCATCTTGGCAGGAAGTACCCACCTTCAAGACTTCCTCCAGCCATCAGTTTGACTGGCAGGGAGGGGCCCTCTCGACCCCTCCCTCAAGAGACTTTGAAACTAACTGGAGAAACCCTCTAGTCAAGCCTAAAGGTTTCTTACTGGCTCTAGTTTCCTCCCTGTATTCTTTGTCTCAAGCCTCTGAGAATAAACCTGTTTGAGCTGCCTCTCCTACATACCCCATTTCCTTTATCTCCTATATACCTAACCATACCTTCATTCCTCCTCCAATCACCTTATAATCACCCTAATATTCCCCTTTATCCTTCCACACACCCACCTACTCAGCTTATTTACATTCTTTTTTCTTAACATGGGCTAGGGGCCAGAGCCACCTATTTCTGGGGGAATAAAGGGTTAATACAAGAGTCATGAGTCCAAGTATTCTGCCCTTCCAGTTTTATAGAGGTGGGGGTGGTTAAGATGGCTGTAGGGACCCTCCTCATTGCTGGGTGTGTGATTTCACTATTCTCCTTTGAAGGATTAGGGAAGATCTGATCAGCATATTCCCTTAGGACTTGATGAATAGGGCTCAGCCCTAGGTTTGCTCAGGAGGTAATTTTAATAAGGGTCAGTAGAATAAGAAGCCTAGACCCAACCAATTCATTACTTACAAAAGCAGGACTATTCCATGTTCTATTCACCCAGTAAGGGTGTCCACAAAAACTAAAAGGACTTTCTACCTTTTGCAGGGTGGCAGGGGCAAAGAATCTATCCCCAATCTGAGGGGAGTGGCCTACAACACTTCTCTGCTCAGCTCCTGGGAGTCTAGGGGTGGGGTGGTGGTGCATTCAGCCCCTGCCACAGTGGAAAAAGGCTAGAATGCCCCACCCCCTATGTTTGGGGCAGGACCACCCTCCCAGCTGGCCAACCCAGGGGCCTGCACATGCCCATGGAGAGACCACTGTATGCCATCTTTGGTACATGTACCATAGGTTCGCCATCACAGGCTATATATGTGTGTGTGTATATATATATATGTGTATATGTGTGATTTCACATGTTCTCTGATTTCTGTTTTGCTAGTAAACTGAATTGTTTTCTTGGCTAAAAAAAATACCATTCCCCTTCATATGTGGTTTTTAATAAGTTTTTGTTGAGCCATTTTACTTTTACATTATCATAATTATTCTCAGTATACTTCTCCCTATGCATCCAAGAGGGTTATCATATGTAATAATATTTTTTCTCCATTGTTTGCAAGCCTTTCCAAAGAGGATTTTTCTCACTGTCTTCATTATCCAACCTCTCTTTTTGTCTACTTTAGACCCTCATTCTCTGGTTCCTATACTTATAATTAACTAATCTTATAATTCTCATGCAATCAAAACTTCTGAGATACACATTCTGGGCTTATAGGGAAGCCTAGCTCCCAACTCCTGTGGGACAGCATGGCCATCCAGGTCACCCAGTTTCAAGTTGACACCCCCTCAAAGTCTCCCAGTGTATATTCGGCCCCAAGGGAGAGCTGGAAGAGAGACTCACATCATAGACTCTTTCTCATCTCCCTTCTATCACAACATTCGGGAACTGTCTCTTTTTATTCTTACACTAATCTTATAATTCTCATGCAATGAAAACTTCTGAGGTACACATTCTGGGCTTTCCCCTCTAAGGAGTTACAGGCACTGATTGTAGAGTTTTTCTCATAGATTCCCCTTTTTCATTTTGCCTCTCTCCCAGAAATATATAAAACCCTGTCAGGTGACAAAGAGGACACTGACCCATAGTAGGCCCTATTTCCTTCCCTGATTATATAATCCACAACTTTTCTATATACTTCATCATTCATATTCTTACTCCATTTGACTCAAAATCTCTTCTCTGGGTCCAGGCCTTCCTACTCTCCTAGGCCTCAGTTGCCCCAGGAGTTTCAACTCCTCTCCTATGCAAAGTATGACAAGTGGTCTTTCAAACACCAAATTCCCCAGAAAACACACAGTACAATGTCCCCACATCTTTTCATAGAAAATCTTTTTTCTAATAAGAGCATTCATCAATAGAACTCCCTCCTACCACCAAAAAGAAGCTTCCTCCTTTCCCCCTACTCTTTTCTCATCCTTACCTCCTCCCTCTGCAACCAACTTCCCTAGAGGATCTTTTTTCCCCAAGAAAACTGCAGAACAAAGGGAAGAAGATAGGATATTATGTGTAGGGGGAAGGGAGACAGTGGAGAACTGAGGAAAAAAGGCTTGAGGGGGAAAGTCCATTATTCAAATAGGCCCAGTTCTATCCTCACAAAAGACACTTGGGGCAGAGACACAGGCTGGTAAACCTTGAATTGCCCAGTGTGTAAGGAAACTTGGAAATTCAGCTGGGGGGGGAGGGAGAGGGAAGGGAGAGGAGTAAAAAGCATTTATAGAACTCCTTCAATGCGCCAAGCGCTGTGCAAATATTATCTCATTTGATCCTTACAACAGTTTTGTGTGAGGTAGGTGCTGTAACTATTGAGGGAGCATGAGGCAGTTGAAATCAGGCAAACAGGTTAAGTGCTAAGGGTCACATAACTTGTAAATATCTGAGGTCAAATTTGAACTTATGTTGATTAGGCCCAACAGTTTATTCACCAAGCCTTCTAAATGCCTCCCCTAGCTCCTCTAAGGAAATCATTGTCAGAAGAGGTAGAAGTCAGAAAAGAAGAAAGAAAAGAAGATAGAAAAAGAGATCGAAATTACTAAAGATCTCAGGAAGAAGAAAACTAAAAAAACTTGAAATAAGCAAATAAATCAAGAGGGAAAAACATTAAAAGCAGAAGAAATTATGGCCTTCAGATCTGGTAAATGACTTAAGGGTAGGCACATTTACTGAGTAAATAATCCAAAGCAAAGATAAACAATCTAACACCTAATGATACAAGGAACCCTGTGGAATCTGAGATTATGGAGCCACAACACACTATTATCCACTGGTTTAAAAGAGACATGAGAATTGTAAGAGCAGAACTTGTGACCTGCATTGCAAAAAAAAAAAAAAAAAAAAAAAAAAAAAAAAAAAAAGGCAGTCTGTGAACTCCTAGACACATATATGTTAAATTGAACAATTCAGTTCAGAAACAAGAAGTTTCATAAGTGACCAGAAAAAAAGACCTTCAAATACAGAAGAAATTCAAATAACATGAAACTATTCTACCAGAAAATGCAAGAGGGAATGGAATAATATGTTCCAAAGAATTGAGAAATAATTGATTTATTGATCAATGATTTATCCAGTTATTTTTATAATCTACCCCTAAATTATTTCCAATCATTATTTCTTAGTGTGATTACATAAGTGATTATTCAATATGCCTATATTCATATGGAGTCAATCAAGTTTGACCATAAAGATTTTGATTTCTTATATCAGACTTTAAGGCCATAAGAAGCAGGTTTAAGACTATATGCTAAAAGCCAGGAGTACACTTGCTTAATCACAAAAATGACCTAGGTATAGGACTTCCACCCATGATGAATAATGTCAACTTGAGGAAGGGGATCATCCAGATCTCTGTCCTCTCATATTTTCCCCTCACCCAACTTGGGGAGATAAGCATTCCACTGCCAATCTTATGACCTCTTAGTATGATGGATGTACATCTTATCACTGTGAGTGATATCCTTTTGTCCCTTTTGTGACTATCTAGTGTCATATTCAAACTCTGGGAGTTGAGTCTCACCTTGATTGACAAGTGGAGACATCAGAATGTTCACAGAGGGCGTGAGGACAAGGGGAAAGGCAGTTGGCCAGAGGATATAAATACCCTGACAGCCATCTGACAGGGCCCTTCAGCTTTGACCCTTGGCCTGGAACCCTTGGCCTTGGACATTGGCCTGATCTTGGAGCAGTGACCTGTGGATATGAGCGTGGGTCCTCTGGTTCTCTCTGAATTCCCCCTAGATATTTAGACATCTCAACCATCATTAGATATTTAGGTTTCTGGGCCCAGGTGGGAACTGGAAAGAGGGAAGGAGAAGAAGCAGAGGGAAGGAAGGGAGGTATTTACTGACGGCTGTAGGACTGACATAACAACTGGCAATATGAAGCTGAGAGGGATCATCGATATCTGTATCAACCAAGCATATTGCTTTCTTTGGTTTGGTCATGGCCAAGCTGAGCCAGAGGAGGTGAAGAACAAGAGCTCCAGCATTACTGAAACAGCCTACAGTCATGAGGGATTAGTGACCGGGGCTCCAATCCGGTCCTGATTATTCCTTTCCCTTATTAACATCTATAGATAAAGTTTATTAAGTACCTTCCCGAAGTGGTTATTACATCACAACCCTTGGGAGAGAGCAACGCAGTCAGATGAAAACATTATCCAAGGCTAATAGAGCCCAATATTAATAATCAATCCAACCCCAGGTGGGACCTGAAAGGGTTACCCATCCACCTGACTTTTAGGGATCCTGCCTGGGCGCTGTTTTCAAGAAGGGCAGTTATAACATCCAGCTGAGTGACAGGATTCGGGTGTCCCTGCACCAGCTATCAAGGGAAACCAAGGCACAGCTTCCCTGATTAACATACCCTATAATAACTATAATAGTAGCTAAAGATACCTTCTTTATAATAGTAGGGAAAGTCCCTAAGTTATTTCAGGAGTCTCATGATGCTTTGTCATTTCCCCTGATTGCCTGATATTGGGTGGGATTCTGCTTACTAGATGATTGCCCAACTTCTGTCTATTGCTAGGGTGTGGGTGGAGATCTACCCACCCACCAATGTGACCATGGCACCACCAGTGAGAATTTGTATTCTATGGTGCAACATCTAGACTGCCCACAAATCTAAAATATGTACTGGGGAGCAATAGAGCATCTCAGATTGTGAACATCCAAGGCCCCATTCTTTAAAGAGGGGCAGGTCACTTTAATAAATGGTTATTGGCTTGAGCTTCAGTTGTTTTATTGCAGATTAGACAAATTTCTGGCATTGTGGAGCATGGAGGCTTTTTTCTAAATGTGTTCAGAGATAGGGGTGAGGGCAGAAGTTAGTTGGAGGTAACAGTGGAGATACAGACCTTCAGTATTATGGAACATTGTTTCACCCTCCCTGAATCAATGTAAATGTGAGTCAGTGATTTTTGTGAAGCTACATTATGAAATAGTGAGGTGAATGAGATGGGTGGTTTCTTCCATTTGGAATCTGGATTTCATCAATGCTAGGAGGAAAAGGATGAGGTCTGAAGCTGAATTTTATCTCAAGCCTGGATACTTGTCCTGCCCCCTTTCCACTCTGTTACTCTGCAGAAATCATTTGTAGGACAAGATGTTGGTCATCATAGCTGGCCTCCAAGACATCACATCCTGAAATCTGCATTTCCAAGGCATTAGAAAGAGGTGTGGGGTTCTTTTGCTGCGGACCCATGGATCGAGTTGCTTAACTTTGTATATTAAACCTTTTTTTGGATTGCAGGTATCCTAGCCTAGTGATGGGCAAAATTTTTAAAGATGGGCCAAAGGAAAGGAAATGCTCATCTGTCAGTCTGTTTCTAAGGCAACTCTTTCGAAGTTTCATTGAACTGTATCCTACTCATTGTATTTGTCATATTAGAAATAATGTCACATGGCTGGATAGAACCTTTCAGGGGGCCGCATCTGGCCCGGGCCATAGTTTGCCCATCACTATCCTAGAGCATGGAGACATTTTGAGGTCACTTTCTATCTAGTGGATAATTTCTATTTTAGAGAGGCTGAAGAGCTAGTAGGGATCAGAAAAAATGTCTAGTTTTCCACCTTCTTGGCCACATGATCACTTCTTATATTTTACACAATTACAATATTTTTCAGAAATATACTTCACACTTTCAAGCTTTTACATGTCATTTTCTCACATAAATTTTTGGCACAAGATTCTTTCCTTTTTCACTTCCCACTGAAATCTTATCTATTATTCAAGATCAACCTCAAATGAAAGCTCAATTGAGGCTTATCATGGTTTTGCCAGGTGAGAAGTCTCTTTAAAAGACTTCTCAGAACTTGTTTTTACTTTCTTTCCTTACTAAATTATAATCCTCTTGATAATAATAATCATGTTTTATTTACTTAATTAAATATCAGGCAAAACCCAAGGCAGACACATAATGTATTAACTTACCTTTAACTATTCAGACGATTTATAATGAACACGAATCACTTAAAGTATAAGTCTAATTATGCAAAGCTATTGCTGTAGGGCAGTGATGGTGAACTTTTTAGAGATGGAGTGCCAAGCCCCACCCCTACTCTCAGACAAAATGCTGTGCCTGCTTGTGCCCCCACCAACACCAAACTCCATGCCCTGCCCCCTACAACTCCCATAGGGAGGGAGAAAGTGCTCCTATTGGGCTGCTGGGTGGAGGGGTGGGTGAAGTGAGGAAAGTCCTCAGTAAGTATAGAAAAGGGGATGGGTGTGGCCCAAGAGTTCTACTCCCCTCCAGCTCTGCAGCCTGTGAGCAGCCTACTTAGCCTGCTATGAGCTCCCATTGTGTGGCTGGGCAGAGAGACAGGGGATGTGAAAAAAAATGTCATTGGGCCCATGGAGAGGGGGAGGGGAGCAGTTCCACCTGAGTCTCTCTGCCTTTCTAGTAACCAACTTGGGTGGCGGTGGGGGGACACATGCCCACCAAGAGTGTTCTATGTGCCATCTTTGGCACCCATGCCAGAGGTTCACCATCAATGTTATAGGAGCAAGCAAATATAAGTTGAAAAAAGAAATCAGATGGGATAAGGGAAAAGGAGAAAAGCAGGGACAATGATGATATCCATTAAAGTTTTAACCCTAGTTTGTATAGCAAGTAGGACCAAAAGGTTAGCCATTTTTCATATATTTACATGTTTTAGAAGTTCAGATGTTGCTCAGTTAATACAGCAGCATAATATTAAAATATCTTTCTTTACTTTTACTCTAAAATTTTTCCTTTTAATGGGTAGTTGGGGTAGAGAATACACAGGAACATTAAAAATCTAGCTACACATATTGTGTTTGTAAAATGTATTTTATGCAAGAAACACATGGAGAAATTAAAATCTATGGAAATCAGAAAAATGATAAATGAAAAAAGATACTCTATTTGAAATATGACATAAGAAATTGTGAACTTTATCAAAGGAACAAATTTAAAGATAACAAATACATAAACCAAATTATCCTTGAGACTTTCTCAAGTCTCAAATCACTTGTCTATCATAAATTATCTATTCAAGTGATTTTCCAAGGGCAGATAGTTAGCACAGTGGATAGATCTCTAGGAGGAGTCAGGAAGACCTGAGTTCAAATGTGACCTCAGATATTTCCTAGTTGTGTGGCCCCAGACAATCATTTAACCCCACTGTCAAGCCCTTACTGTTCTTTTGTCTTAGATACTTAGCACTGTTTCTAAGACAGAAGGTAAAGGCTTAAAAAAAAAAAGATTTTCCTTAAGCAAAATTCCTACCATGTCATTCCCCAATTCAAGAAACCCCAATAGTTTCCAAATTACCAAAGTATATAAACTCCTCTGTTTAATTTTTTTTTTCTTAAACCCTTACCTTCTGTCTTAGGATGGATACCTAGGTATAGGTTTCTAGGCAGAAGAGTGGGTAAGGGCTAAGCAGTTGGGCTTAAGTGACTTAACATGGGTCGTATAGCTAGTGTCTGAGGCCAAAACTGAACTCAGAACTTCCCATCTCCAGGGCTAAGTCTCTAACCACTGAGTCACCTAGCTTCCCACCTCTGTTTACCTTTCTCTTAAAAATTCAATTTTATTTTAAAATCTTCATTTTCTCCCTCTACTGGAAAAGAAAAACAAAACCTATTTCAAATGTTTACAAACAAAATAAATTCACACTCAAGCCATATCCCTGCCTACCAAAATGTTTCAATCTGCATTGTCAATTACTTCTCTCTCTAGAAGTGGGTAGCATGTTTTATCATGAGTCTTCTGGGACTGTATTTGGTCATTGTGTTGATTGGTTTCTTTTTTAGAATTGTCTTTATGATATTGTTATAATCATAAAAACTGCTCTCCTAATTGTGCTCAGTTCTTTCTGCATCAATTCTATTAGGATTAAAATAGATTTGGGGTTCAGTGGCTAATGACAAGAGTGAGGATCCTGTCTAAGTTGGGGGCCTATTTGGAATCTTGAGGCAGAAATCCTGGTGAGGAGTTCTGAGAATTCTGAGAAGCTTGAGGTGGTTGTTTTTCCAACTGCCAGAGGGGGCTCTTGGAAAAAACCCTGGCTGAGAGGTTGGTCAGTTCCTGCTCTCTGGAATTATTCTGGAAACCTGTGGAAATCCTACTGGCAGTTAAAAGAGAAAGCAGGTTGGAGTTTGGGAGTTAAGTTGGTGAAGAACAAAAAGCCAGAGAGGAGGCAGGCTTTTGCGGTCTACTAGGCCCAGAAAGAACTGAAAGCTGGAGAAGTAAGCTGACAGAATCAAAGGAGAGAGTAAACTTTATAAAGTTTACTCTCTCCTTTGAATGAATATATATATATATATATATATATATATGGATAATAACTAGCATAGAGTATTTAGCGTAGATTTTGGGGTTAGTGATAGATTTAAGGAGTTTGGAGAAGGCCTGGGACTCCAGGCAGAAGAAACCCTGTGAGGGGTCCTAGGTTTGGGGATTGGGATAAATTAAAAACCTTTAGATTAGGGATTTTATTCTCAACCTTTTCCACCTGTTTTATCTATCCTTAAACCTTATAAAATAGAGGTTTTGTTTTTACTTCAGTCTCAATAGTGTTACTGTCAGCCATTTTTACTAAGCCAAACCTGTTAACATTAGGCCTCAGCTCAACTGCAACTGGCAGTCAACTGATTTAAAAGCAACAAGAACCAAACCATAAAGATACAATATATCACTAATTTACCTACCAAAATATTCCCAACAGTTCATACAAGTTTTTGCAGAACTAGAAGCATACTCCTGGGCTAAAGAATATAAGAATGTACATAGTCTAAAAGCATTTTAGGCAAAGTTTCAAACTATTTTGCAGAATAGCTGGATCAGTTCACACTTCCAAAGTGAATTAATGTACCTGTTCTCCACAGCCCATCTAGCATTTGTCATTTTCCTTTTCTGTTAGTGTTACCAAGTTGATGGGTGTACTGTGGCATCTCAGAGTTATTTTAATCTTTCTGATTATTAGTGATTTTAGATAGTGATATTTGAGCATTTTTTCACTTGGCAATTAATAGCATGGATTTGATCTTCTGAATACTGTCTATTAATAGGCCATAATCATTTGTCAATTGGGGACTGGCTCATTTTCTTATAAATTTTGATGTCTTAGAAATGAAACCTTCAAAGAAACTTGATGCAAAGATTTCTCCCCCTCCTAATTTCCTGCTTCTCTCTTAATTTTAGCTTAACTGATTTTGTTTGGGCAGAAACTTTAACTGTATATAATAAAAACTGTCTAATTTCACATTTTGTGAGCCTCTCTCGTTTGGGTATGAAGCCTTCCTATTTACTGAATTTGACAGAATTTCTTCTATGCTTCCCTAATCTGTTTATGATGTCACTAATACCCAAGTCAAGTTTCCTTTTGGAGTTTGTTTTAGTACACTGTGTGAGCTATTGGTCTACTTAACATTCTTACCAGACTTCTTTCCATTTTCCCCACAGTTTTTGCTGAAGAATGAATTCTTACCCTAATAGCTGGGAACTTCAGGTTTGTTAAATACTAGGTTACTGTGCTCCCTTGCTGGAATACTGTATACCTAACCTGTTCAACTGATCAACCTATTTCTTACCCAGTACCAAATTGCTTTGATGTGATTATGGCTTTGTACAACATAGATCTAAAACTGCTAATCCCTTTACTTTCCTCTTTTTCCCCATGAACTTTTATATTCCTTTGGTACTTTGATTGGCAACACATTGAACATGAAAATTTATTTAGGTATTATAAACACTTTTGTTTTACTGGTTTGTCCTACCCATGAACAAATAATAGTTCTTCAGTTATGTGGATCTTTTTACTTGTATAATGAGTGTTTTATAATTGTGCTCATATAGTTCCTATAGTTCCTTCTTGGCAGATAGATTAAGTATTTTGTATTGTCTATAGTTATTTTAAATGGAATTTCTCTGTCTCTTCCTGCTGGGTTTTGTAGGTAATATACAGGAATGCTGAAGATTCGAGTAAGTTAGCTTTATGCCCTTAATCCTCCTAAAGTTATTAATTACTTTAAATAGTTTTTAGTTGACTCTCTAGAGTTCTTTTGTGAAAGGGAATTTTTTATTCCCTTTGTCTATTTTAAATTAATCAATCAAGAACTTGAAGTACCCCTACTTAACAAAGAGAGTTCATACTTACTTAGTCATTAACATTTAGTCCTAAAAAACCACAAGCACTGCCCACCTCCATACCCCACAAACTGAGAGACTTTAAATGGTTCCTGAGATGTGATAGACCAGCCCACAGTGAAAAGAAAAGAGAAACCAGAGAGACAGGAAGTAAAATGGAGAAAACTGCTTATAAAAACCAGCGGAGGGTATTTTGCTTCACTTCTACTGCCTTGGTGGCTCTTGCTGAGGGAGGACTTCTTGGTCGGTGTCTCTGCATTGGAGGGTCTTCTGTGTTGGAGGGATTCTTCTGGCTTGGAGATTGATTCTGCACTGGTTAAGACTCTTGCTGAAGAGACTACCATGACTGCAGGTTGGAGATCAGGACATGAGGGAGCCTTTGTCCGAGTTGAGCTGGATTTCTTCAGATAGGCAATTATAGGGTACTTAGCTAGGCAATAGTTTTTATCTCCTTCCTACATTTCCCTCTTAGTACTATCCTTACCCTGCTATAATAAAACTACTAACATACTCATAGTTTAATTTTTAATTTTTATAAATGGCGACCACAATAATTCTTTTTAACTCAAATTCAGTCAAACCATTTTTAACCCTTGCACTTTAAACAAATAAACCATATTATCATCCAGAAAGTAACCATTTCATTTCCTCCAGTCACTCGGTCCCCAAATTTCAGTGTCATCTTCAACTCTTCACCATCTTTCATCCATCATATCCATTTTGTTGCCAAGGCCTGCTGATTTTACCTTTGCAATATCTAGAGTTTCTTTGGACACTCCTGCCACTTTGATACAAGTTCTTATCACCGTATTCCTGGAATACTGCAGTAGCATGCTGGTGGTCTCTTCCCTCTCTAATCTATCCTCCATTTGGCTGTCAAAATTACTCCTAAATCACAGACGCAACTATGCCACCCTCTATTTGATAAAATCCAAAGGCTTGTCTCAGCTCCAGAATTAATATAAAATCTTCTGTTTGGCTTTCAAAGCCCTTTATAATCTAGGCCCCATCTACCTTTCCAGTATTTCTGCACCTCACTCTCTGCCATGTTCTCTTTAATTCAATAAGACTGGCTTCCTCTCTATTCCACAAATAAGATGCTATCTCTAAGGCGCTGGCATTTTCTCTTAGCTGTTCTCTGTGTCTGGAATGTTCTTTCCCACCTCAACTCCATCTAGTAGCTTTCCTGGCTTTCTTATTTCCCAACTAAAATTCCATCTTCCACAAGAAGTCTTTCCCAATTCCTCTCAATTCTAGTGCATTCTTTCTCTCAATCATTTCCTATTTATGCTATGCATAGTTTGTACACATTTGTTTGCTTATTGTCTTCCCTATTAGATTGTGATCGCCTTGAAGTCAGGGACTATCTTTCACTTATTTTTATATCCCCAGCACTCAGCATAGTACCTGAGCTGGCACATGGGAAAATTTTTATTTTCCTGCCTGGAAGGGGACAGAAGCACACATAGCATAAAATCCAGAGCAAATGGACTGAGCACATTGCTTATCATCTTTTTTAAAGTGGGTAAATCAAAGAGAGGGAAAAGTATACAATAAAATAAAGTGGAGGAAAATAAATAACAACTGATCATAAAATAGAAGAAAATAGCAGAATGGATTGGAAAATCTATATGTTCTTTAAAAGAAACACATTTGAAATGCCTGTAAAAATAGAAACATGTAAAAATAACTGGTTACATCAAAATCTATCAAAATCAACTGAAAAGGAAAGCGGTAGCAATCATTAGTCAAGACAACAGTAAAAAATAGAAAAAGAAACTCCATTTTCCTCAAAGGTATTATAGACAATTATCATCAAGACAACATATGCAGTAAACGGCATACCATGTAAATACTTAAAAGGAAAAGCTAACTGGGTTACCTGGAGAAATAGTTAAACTTTAATACTAAGAGTACCTTAACATACTTCTTTTAGAACTAAATATATCTCACTAGAAAAATAAACAAGAGAAGTTAAGGACTTGATAGTATCTTTACAAAAAAAAAGACCAAGTCTTAGGGCACTTGAATACCCAGCTAGAAATTCTGAAAATTCCAAGAGATTAACAAAAATGAAAAGTTAATACATTTATTGATTGAATAGTTTTTGTGTGTGTAATTAATAAAACAAACTGCTAGTTTGATTTTAAAAAGAAGAAAATCAAATTATTAGCATCAATAATTTAGAAAGGTAAATTCACAACCTATTAAAAAAACTAGAAAACACTGTCCAATAATACACCAATAAAACTTAAAATCTAAATGAAATGGATACTTACAAAAATATAAAATGTAGCACAGATTAGCAAAACAAAAAACAGAAAATTTAAATAATAGAATCTCTAAAAATGAAACTGACTAAGCATGAAATGGGCTGCCAAATAACTAGACCTCAGGGTCAAAAGAACTTACAAGCAAATTCTATCAAACATTTAGGGAAAAATGAATTTGAACATAAAACTATTTTAAAAAATATGAAAATAAGGTCTACCAATTTCTTTTATGCTTTTAATAGTTTAGATACCTAAAATAGGCAAGTTAAAACAGAGAAAGAAAACTATGTAAATTGATACATCTAATATAATATTGATAATGGATAAATGAAAATTTTTAAATAAAATTTAAATTTTAAATAAAATAAAAAATTAAAATATTCTATTCAGATTTCCAAATTAAGGTCTAATTCTATTTCTAAACTATATTTAACCCTTATTCTGGTTCTAATTGATAATGAGTCCTTTGCAATAAGATAACTGCAATAAGGGAAAGAAAGGATGTACATTTTCACCATTACTATTTAACACAGAATTAGAAATGCTAGTTATAGTGATAAAAACCAAGAAATTAAGGCAATATGCAGAGACCAAGATAAAACAAAATCACAGCATTTTGCTGATGATATGATGACTCAAGAGTATTCTATAAGGTCAACTTAAAATAACTGATAAAATAATCAACAAAATTGCAGGATATAAAATAAAACAATATAAATTATTAGTTTCTCAAAATTGCCCAGAAAATCCAACATGGAGAAATGGAAAGACAGATTCAGTTTTTTAAAGAATCATAGGCAATATTGTTATGAGTAAGATGAGATTAGCTAGTTATTAGGAATTAAGATGTACCTAGCAGGAAGGAGCTGGAGCTGGGAATTCCAGGTTGGAATGAAGGAGGAGGAAGTCTGTCTGTGCCCTGAGTGTGTGGACTCCATTAGTGGTGGACAAAACTGTTGCCAGCCTGGGAGACCTCAGAGCAAAGGACACCCTGTTTCCTCTTTTTCCCCTGGGATCCTGTGTGGTGTGGCATCTAGTAAAGGACAAGATCTACAGAGCCAAGAGAAGAGGTGTAGTTTGAGTTCTGGCGGACAGTGCTTCAAGCAAAACCCTTACTACTTGGTTTCTGAGACCACTTTAGCTCCTGGCATCCAGAGATCATCAGTGGATTGCAGTGAGAATCCCAAAGCCACAAAGCCCTAGCTGTACTCAAGCCTGGCAGGTTCCAGGTTTGAGGCAGAAACCCAGAGACTCCATTTATAGCTCCTTGGACCCTGTTAGTTTAGATCACTTAGATAAGAGTAGAATAAGTCCTCCCATTGCTCTGTGGTTTTATCCCTTAGATTTTAGTATAGAAATCCTTTCCCACCTTTTTAGTATAACATAATTAAAGCTGTTAAGTCCCTTTTACCTTGTTAGCCTGTTACTATACTCTGGTCTAGTGGAAGCTGGGTGACAGTTAAGATCAACTGCCATTCCTGTGGAGATCCAGAAAAACTCTGGTCTCTTCACCCTGGTCCAGTCTCTCATAAATCCTAAAGTGTGTTCCCACAAACCCCTTAGTTTATTGTAATATCCCTGGTGACCCCATTACCTTATATTTTCTTACAATATAAAATACTTGGGAATCTACTTGCCAACATATAAAAACGGATCCATACAAGTAATCACAAAAAATTCTACAGTGGTATGACACAAGAGTTTAATTTGTTCCATGACCAAGCTCCTAACTCAATTTGCCCATTTAAATTAATGAAAATGCAATTAATCTGTTTTGGCTCCCAAAAAAACAAACAAATTTTTGTTTTACATGCTTTTAAACATGAAAATGTACTTTATAAATAACAAATAAACATATTTATAGATAACAAGAAAGAATGTAAAGAAATAAACTTGCTTATGAAATGTTATTTACCTTCAAGTTCAGGTGAAAACACTGGTGGGCAAGGTTTTCATTTTGTGCGCTATTGCTTGACATAACTTACCCTCTACATACTATGCTACATTTAAATGCAAAATTTACCTTATGTATTACTTACGATATGATACGTAACTTTATTGCTAAACTTAATTGCTGTTTTTTTACTCAATCATTTTCTTCACTGAATTTTGGCTGTTTTGCCACACTTTCCTCAATTTCACTTAGAAGCCATTTCAACAAAAACCTTTCCATGGAAGTTTCTTCATCCCTTTTCAGAATGTTTCAATAATGTGTGAAACAAGTGTCATTACACAGCTCCGATGAATAACCTGTTGCAACCTTTTTCAGGGTATGTCTTTTTAATAAATTGTTAAAATTTTCCCCAAATCCTCAACATTTCCTTAATCTCACTTGTACTGATTACCTCACCTCATCCACCTTGGGTTCCTCCCCACTAATTTTCTGCAAAACTTGCTGTTGCTGTAACTCCTTCAATTCCTCAATCAGGACCCATGGCTAAAAGTTAAGAAATTTGCCCAAAAAACTGATAATAAAGACAAAAATAAAGAAGCAAAAGCAATTCAATACAGATGCTCACTGGGCCAGAAAAACACTGAACTAAATGAGACAGCCTCATGTAACTTGTGAAACCGAACATTCAGCAGGCTATCTAGTGGAGGATGGAGGAAGCTCATGATTCAAATATACACTGGTGACTTAAAGCAAAAAAGCCCATGTGACTGCTCGTATCTCAAATTACTTGTGTATGAAGGTACCACTGTATGTACAAAGATAAATATAAATAAATATTAATGACTAATTATTGTTTGAGCAATATAATAAAAAATTGCCCAAAATACTCATTCAGTGTCATAAAAGTAAAGCTACCAAAAGATTATTTTATAAATTTGGAATAAATACTAATGAAACTTATCTAGAGGAAGAAAAAGTCAAACACATCAAAGGAAATAATGAAACAAAAGTGGGAATAAAGGGAGCCTAGCAGTACCAGATCTCAAAATATATTCAGTAATCATCTAAACAATGAGTAACTGATAAGAAATAAAAATTAATCAGATTATACAATATACATATATATTCTATAATGTAATATATAGGATTAACAACTCCCATAGCCTAGTGTTTGATGAACACAAAGATCCCAGCTATTGGGGTAAGAACTTGCTATCTGACAAAAACTACTAAGAAAACTGTAAAGCAGTCTGACAGAAACTAAGTATAGATCAATTTGACACATCATATACCAAGAAAAGCTATGAATGAGTTCCTTACTTAGCCAGGGGGACCTCAAAAACAAATGAGAGAAACACAGAGGAAATTACTTATCAAATCAATTGAGAGGGAAGTCAAAGAAGGCAAAATGGACAATTTTGATTACATGAGATTTAAAAAGGTTTGCATTAATAAAACCAATACAGTACATCTAAAACTAGAAGAGAAGTAGGTAAAAAGTAGGTATCTTTACAGCATGTATTTCTGATAAAAGAAAAGATAAAAAGATAAAAGAAAATTAATCATTGATTCAAATTTTTTAAAGAATAAGACCCAATCTCAGAGAAAGAAATTCAAGATATCAATTTCCAAATTGTTAAAAGAAAAATGCAAATTAAAGCAACTCTGAATTTCTTCCTCATACCTATCTGATTGGAAAAATTGACAAAACAAAACAAGAAAATGACCAACAATGGCCTGTAGAAATTATGTATATTAATGAACTATTTATCAGTGGTACTGTGTGATCTGATCCAGCCATTCTGGAAGGCATTTTAGAACTATATCCCCAAAGTTATTAAATTGCATACCCTTTGACCCGGAGATACTTTTATATGGCTTAAACTCCAAATGAATCAAAGAAAGAGGAAAAGGAGCCATACATACAAAAATATTTCAAGTTGTTCTTTTTGTGATAGCAAAGAATTGGAAACTGAGGGAATAACCATCAATTAGGGACTGTTAATAACAAATTATTATATAAAAATGTAATGGAATACTAATGTGCTGTGAAATTAAGAAGAGAACGATTTCAGAAAACTTTGAGAAGACTTCTATGAAGTGATTCAGAGTAAAGTAAGCAGAACCAGAACAATTTATACAATAAAATAATATCATTATAAAGACAAACATCCTTGAAGGCTTATATTCTGATCAAAGCAGTAATCCAACCATTACTCAAGAAAACTCATGATGAAACAAGCTACTTATGTCCTGACATACAAGCTATCAATATATACAATCAAGACATATCTTTTTTGGATGTGGTCAATTTGGAAATTTGTTTTGTCTGAATAAGTATTATTTTTTACATTTTGTTTTCCTTTCTTTTACAATGGAAGGAAGCAGGAATTCCGGAAATAAGGTAAGAATTTTTGCTAATTAAAAAAATATAATAGTTCATTAAAAAAACATTTGTTTTGAGACTAAAAAATTATTAAGAGAATTTTTAAAGCTAGTGTGTCTCTCATATCTGGGGGGAAACACCTCTAGGTAATATCTCTGTTGATATCAAGTTTTTTGCTAGAATCATATCATATTATAAAGTCTAGGTAGCTGGTCAAACCACAAACTTAGATAACCATATACTTGGATGAAAAACTTGTGTTAAATGAAATCCATCTGTTTTGTTCTATGTTTATGTTTTGTAGATCACAAGTCATCTGAAAGTTCACTGTACAATGCAATCTTCATACAAAACTAAAATAGCTAAAAAACAAATAGGACATTAAAAGTTAATAGGCAAATGCCTATGAGAACCAAATATTCCTACCCTTGCCCCCAAACTGTTAGGTTGAGTTGTATTTATATATTCATATGTGAAAAATATGTGATTCTTGCCCAGACTGTGGGAATATTTATGTAGTTTTAAAAATTATGTCAGAAACATCCTTCAAATAACTAGCAATAATGGAAATTTCACAACCACTCAATTAAAAAAGTCATTGGCATTTAAAAAGGCAGTTAAATACTATTTTGTTATTAAAACTATGTAAACAAAAAAATCCTATGTAAACAATATTATGAAGAGCAACATACCTTTTGGGGGGGGGGGTATCAGAGACCTGTGCCCCATATGCTGTCTAATAATTAGCTCTAAGGATATTTCAAAGTGTTTGCTTTTATATGTAAATTTTTATTAATATTGGCTCCCTTCAAAACTACAGTAAAAGTTAATTAGTATTCCATTTGTTCAGAATTTGAAATAATTCAGATTAGATGAAAATTTACCTTTGCATTAACGTGCATCTTATTATCTATGAAAAGTCTATGCTAAGGTAGGTCAATAGTATCAATAAGAGTTAAAAATTATAAAGATACTTAAGGGAACAAACTGTTCTCAAGAACTTTAGCAATATATCTATTTCTTTTACCTGACAACTGACAAATTAATTATAAACTCTGGCTATCTGTTCATTAAAACAATTTTCTCAAGAGATCTAAGAAAGCAAAGAACTGAAATTAATTTTTATTTAGTCTCAGCCTAGAATTTCAAAGGATTACAGATTTAAAGCTAGACTGTGTTCAGTGGTAATTTTATAAACGAAGCCCAGGTAAGTACCTTGTCCAAAGTACCAGAGGGTCTAGGAGGGCAAAGCAGTCTTGTACAGTGGAGAAAGAGCCAGCCCTCAAGTCAGAAAGACTTAGAATCTAGTTCAGGTTCTGAAATGTTAGCCGAAACCATAGACTCTTAAATTTTCAGGCTCTCAACCACTTTCCAGCTACTTAACAAATAAAAGTCCAAATTCCTTAGCCTGGCATTCAAGACCCTCAGGAAGTAGGCAAATCTATCTTTCCAGGAACATCAACACTCCCTCTTGTGGCCCTTATGCTCAAATCAGATTACTACGAACTGTTTCTAGAACTCATTCCACATTTTTACACTTATGTTTCAATATTCCAGATACTCCTTCCATCTTGGATGCTTCCTTCACAATGAATCTTTCAGTCTTAAAACTATCAAAAGAATATAACTTATTACTAAAGAATTTCTAAGAAAGCTGCCTGTATTCCTTTATGTGATTTTCCACCCTGTCTATTAATCATAAACATATTCTAATAAAAAAAAGTAAACAACTTCTAGCTTTTCCAGCTTTTAAATTTTTTCCATTTCACAGATCTAAGAAATGCTAGTCTTTAAAATCTTCATATTAGGGGGCAGCTGGGTAGCTCAGTGGATTGAGAGTCAGGCCTAGAGACTGGAGGTCTGGGTTCAAATCTGGCCTCAGACACTTCCCAGTTGTGTGACCCTGGGCAAGTCACTTGACCCCCATTGCCCACCCTTACCACTCTTCCACCTAGGAGCCAATACACAGAAGTTAAGGGTTAAAAAAAAATCTTCATATACTTCTTTTAGTAATACCTCATCTCATTTCCTAGAAACCACTTAAGCTAAAAAACAAAACCAAAAAATACAACCTGTCCCAGAATCATTCAAATGATCTTTTTTCACCTATGATTCTGTGATCTTACAAATGTTTGGGTGAATCTCATAATCACAGATCTTCAACTGTTCCTCATTTCTTCATGTATGAACATGATACTTTTTAGTTTCATCCTGGCAACATCTACAAACCAAATATATTGACACTTCCTCCCACATTCACTTTTCACTAAGTCGAAGTGGTTCTCTTTGTGTTTTATTTACTGAAACTCAATTATTTGAAATTGTTTATTTTATTGAAGGGATAAACTAAATTCTCATATTTTTGAAGGGGCAGACTAGTCTAACAGAATCAGTCACAGTATCTCTTAAACAATAAAAGAAATCCAAGTAAAACCTTCTAACATTTATCAATTAAAAAGTGTCTAAAGTGTACATGATTCCCCACTAGATTGTTGAAACAAAACTGCTATGATTTTAAACTACTTACCTTAATAAGTTTTGTTAATGAAAACAACTACCAGAAAAGGTAATTTTAAAAAGCAATTAATCACAAAATAATTTTTATTTGGCTATGAATACAGTTTGTAAGGACAGAAAGGATAACAAATGATTTTCTAATATTTAGATTTTTGTAAAAAGAATTTGTATTCTCTTAATATTTTAAAATCACACAGCATTTGAAGCACTCACAAAATGATTAATATGCATTCTCCTTTGAACCCTTCCACAATCCTGTGAAGTAGGAAACATGATCTTGGTTCCAGAGATGAAAAAGAACCTTAGGAACAGAGAAATTAAGTGACTTGCCCGAGGACACATAGCTTGTTAGTGGCAGACTTGAATAATCCTACTTCAATGCACCTTTAACCATAACAGTCATAGTTCTCAGAAAGATAAGGCTTCCTAGAAAAATATTGGAAAATACAAATCAAAACAACTCTCACATACATAAAATAGCAAAGATAGTAGATAGGCAATAGTGAGATAAGACAAGCATATTAATATACTATTTTATTTAAAAACCCTTATCTCCCATCCTAGAATTGATACTGGATATTGGTTCCAAAGCAGTAAGGGCTAGGTAATGGGGGTTAAGTGACTTGCCCAGGGTCACATAGCTAATAAGTGTCTGAGGCCAAATTTAAACCCAGGATCTTTCATCTTTACGTCTGGCTCTCAATCTAATGAGCCAACTGGCTGCCCCCACTAATACACTACTGGTAAAGCTACTAATTGCTCCAAACTGTCTTGGAAACCAATTGGAGTTATGCATTTAAATTCATTAAAATATTTATATCCTTTGATCTACTTTGATTACACTCCTGTGCAGTGTGATTACACTCGAGATAAAAGATAGAAAGGCACTCCATATACAATAAAATATTCACAGCACAATTTTTTTTGTGGTAGCAAAAACTGGAAACAAAGTGGACTACCAAAAATTATAGCATATGAATATAATGGAATATTTCTGTATCACAAGAAAGCAATAATCATGAGGAATTCAAAGCAGCATGGGTTAGACCTGTGGCCTGATACAGAGTGAAATAAGCAGAATCAGAATATTTGAGCAACTATAACAGACATTTGTATAGCAACCTTACCCCAAACTCTGTGTGTCTGTGTGTGTGTGTGTGTGTGTGTGTGTGTGTGTGTGTGTGTGCATGCGCACTTACCTGGGAACATCTTTTCTCTTCAATCCTATATACCCCAAAACTATTACCACTACCACCACCACCAAACCCTGCCTCCTCCCTTGAAGGAAAAGGCTGTCTTACTTTTGTGTTTCTATCTTCAGTGCCTAACAAATACATGCTTTTTTTTTTTTTTTTTTTTTTTTTGTATTTTAAACCCTTAACTTCTGTGTATTGACTGATAGGTGGACGAGTGGTAAGGGTAGGCAATGGGGGTCAAGTGACTTGCCCAGGGTCACACAGCTGGGAAATGTCTGAGGCCGGATTTGAACCTAGGACCTCCCGTCTCTAGGCCTGGCTCTCAATCCACTGAGCTACCCAGCTGCCCAATCCACTGAGCTACCCAGCTGCCCAAAATACATGCTTTTTAAATAAGTTAAGGTTTAGAAAGTGCTAAATTATCACAGCTAAGGGAAACATCATTTTACAAATTTGTAAGTGACTTGCCTAGGATCATGTAACTATTTGAGACAGAATGTAATCCCAAGTGTGGTGGTGGGCAATATCTTAGTCCTTCCCCGCCCCCCATGCAAATTAGTCTAGTTTTTCATTGAAGGGTATTGAAACTCCTTGATATTTGATTGAATCAGAGTACTAAAGGGACAGGCAGTTAATATCACTTCTGGCTCATTTGAGTAGAAAAAAACTATAAGGTTTTAAAATCTCATCCTGAAGTTTGACTGACAGACCATTATGGGCATCTCAGAGGCAGGAAAGCTTCATTCAAATGAATTAATAATATTGGTGTCTCCAATGTATATTGTCCAATAGCCTTTTCTTATTAAGGCTAAGCCAATCTCCATTTGTCATCTGTTCAATTATCCACAAGTTTCTCTTTTCATTCCAATATGAAACAAGTTATCAGGCACTAGGCCTCAGTATGGCATACCCTAGGATATCAGATCTTCCTGACTTCAAATTCACTACTCAAAACAATGACTAAAAAAAAAAAAAAGTTCATGGCAATTGAACTCTGAGAAATGATAGTCATGTATTTTAAGTATTAGAAAATAGAAGACAAACTGTTTGCTAGTCAATATAGAGCAGTGGTTCCCAAACTTTTTTGGCCTTCCACCCCCTTTCCAGAAAAAAATATTACTTAGCCCCATGGAAATTATTTTTAAAATTTTAATAGCAATTAATAGGGAAGATAAATGCACCTGTGGCCATCACCCGCTCTCCTGGATTGCTATTGCACCCACTAGGGGGTGGTGGCGCCCACTTTGGGAATCACTGATATAGAGACAGGTGGTAACTTTAAGCGTGGAATGTTGCATCTGATGATTATTTTTGCCTTTTTCTTCATTACCAAGAAAAGATTCAATTAAGCAGAAGGCATATATGAAGAATTGAGTGTAATATAAAATTTTAAAATAAGCAATAAAATTTGAGAGAGGGATGTAAAAGAACAGACTTACAAAGAAATGGAGGGGTTGATAGAGTTAGGAGAAGAAGAGAAGCAAAATTGTTGTAGGGAATCAGCATAAGAAAATCAAGAGTTTAACAATGTTTCTAAAGCTTTATGAAAAGCCAGCAATATATTGGAAAGGAAAGAAAATGTGAAGAGTACCTTTCCACTTCTCTAAATTCTTAAATCAGTATTAAAATAGAAAAGTGAAAACTATATTAGGCTAAAAAGTTTATCCTCAAGGGCATTATTAAAGATTTCCAGGATGGCATCTCTAACTCCATGGATCTTGCCTACTTTATACAAAGAGAATTATTCTGAAGTAAACAAATATCCTTTGCTTTACAGGAGAGACAATAAAGGAAATTTCTATAAAAAGAAAGCCTTCAAAAGTTTTATAGCTCCAATCCAGATAGGTGAAATCGGAATTATAGTGATAAGTTGATATAGCTTGAGGGAAGGTAATTTTGCATGAGCATGAAATGGAATGTGGTGAAACAGAGAAGAGAGAGCAGGAGGCACTGGAAACCTTGGTAGGAGGGGCTTCTGGGAGAAGAATGAACTCTGAGACTCTGATGTGAGAGAACAGTTCCAAGACCCCGCTCCAGGTATGGAAATCAAACCCATTCCTGAGACATTCCTACCTTACCCTGAAAGCTACAGAATCCCTGCAATTGCTCCTGTATCACAGATAAAGAAGACCTGTGTGGACCTGTTGAACTGTCAGTTTACCTGAAGGGTTTACCCTGAGGGTAGACTGGATTGGTCCTGAAGACAGACCTCTCACCTATGCCAGCCATAAACTAGAGAGTCAGTCACTCCTTTGGGAATTAACGTAGAATTAGCTAGTATAGGGAAAGAACACCAGAGAGGGATTTCCAGGCGAGCCTGGCCTTAGACAAGGTTGAAGGACTTGTCAGTGTCGTTATGTAGGGAAACCCTAATAATCCTCTTCCCCTGACCTCACCCTTATGATCCTTTATTCAATAAATAATCATAAAATATAGAGAAGCAGGGAAGGAGAAGACTGTTGAATTGGGTTTTATGCTGCGGAGAGATTCTTACTAGACTGGGTAAAGAAAAAACCTCTCATCTTCATCTCTCTTCCAGGTCAGCTTTCTGCTTCAAGGCAGGACACCTTGGAGAGGCTAAGTTAAGCAAAACCCCTAGCCAAACATTTACGCCATCTCCTAAGGTGTTCCTTTATTCTTGTCTCAGTGGCTGTATTTACCTTCTCAGCAGAATTGTACTGGCCCAGGCTCTCTGTCCAAGAGGGAGATAATCCTGTCAGATCAGGTTAACCAAAATCCTGATCACCCATCTTTATTATAACACAGGGGTCTCCCTCCCATTTAACAAGCCCCACCTCAGAGAATTAATTTTCCCAGTCACTTGAAATAAGGTTCATTCAAACAAGATTGAGGACAGCTTAGCATAAACTGTGTCTGCTGAGAATCTTAGTCCTTATTTTCTTCCATCCCTAGAATCCCTTGACCTCTACTTACAATTCCCAATACTCTTCTGCTCCTTCTTTTATCCAATTATTTATAATACCTAAGAACCCTGAACTACAAAACACTATTTCTCTAAGAGGATCACATAAAACCTAGTAACTTCTATAATAAATCTTGGCTTAAAATCCAGAATAACTTACCCTACAAAGCTGATTACAATTTTACAATGGAAAAAATGGACCTTTACTGGAAGAAAACTTTTAAACTTCTCTGTTGACAAAAAGGGGGGGGGGGGAAGTGAGTAGAAATTTTAGGTACCAACACAAGAGTCCAGAAAAACCTAGAGATGTAAATTAAGGACTCATATGATGATATAAAGCTTATATTCTAATAAGGAAGAAGAAACAAGTGTCCTTTCATAACTTTAATATCTTCAAAGGATAATCAGAGATTTAATTAAGAAAAGCAGAGAACCTGGGAGTTCTGTTCAGTTTTAAGAGAAGGAAAGATAAAGGAGAGTAAAAGAAATACACTAGAGTAGAAATTGCTATTTCTCATCATTGAAGCAGGAGAATCAAAAGTGTTCAAACATAAAAGATGGAATGGAGTATAAAATAAACTTCACTTATCTTAAATGGACAAAAGAGACTTGCACAGATATCAAACACACATAATCAACAAGCTGAAAGACTAGACATTTTTCCCCATCCTCTCAAACTCTCTAAAGGGAACTTATGCATCAGTGGTAAAGCAAATCAACTGTTTCCACAAACCCAAATATGTTAAAAACTCAATTAACTGGGGGCAGCTGGGTGGCTCAGTGGATAGAGAACCAGGCCTAGAAACAGGAGGTCCTCAATTCAAATCTGGTCTCAGACACTTCCTAGCTGTGTAACCCTGGGCAAGTCACTTAATCACCATTGCCTAGCCCTTATCACTCTTCTGCCATAGAACCAATACCCAATATTGATTGTAAGGCAGAAGGTAAAGGTTTAAAAAAAAACCAAAACTCAATCAACTAATAACAGAAAAGGCCAATATTTCCTTATATTGAACAAGGGTTCACTCAGCAACCCCTCTCCCATTGCCCATGACAGTCCCAAAGAAAAGATTGCAAAAATCCCAGACTCTCAACAGAATTCACTCTGCCCAACCACCTTCTTCTCTCTGTCCCCAACTAACAAAAGAAATCTGCATAGGCTGTAACTAACTGCCTCATGTACTTGAACAGAATTCTACTGGAAAGTGAAGAAAATGGGGCAGGTCATAGTGTCTGAGCTTCTTCTAAGAGAACTCAACTACCCTGATATTCCTCATGCCAGTGTCACAAGAACCAGAAGGAAAATATTTGTGGAAATAGCAAAAATGAGATGTGACTCAGCAGAACAAAAAAATGGACAGTGAAAACAATGTGAAAGAACAAGCCCATAACATAAGACCTAAAAAGTCAAATGATACAGAGCAAGAAAAGGTGACCAACCTTTAAGAGGGATACAGAAGACCAAACTTTATAATAATTAACACTTAGGAGGGCAACAATAAAGAAAAGGACCTGAAGAAATAATTTAAGGAAATTTCATAGAAATAATATGTTGGAATTCAAAAAAAATTCAGTCATAACAAGAAAAAAAATTAAAATTAAAATCTCCAATGCACCTCAATCTCTATAACTAGAGATAAAAAAAAAACAACCAAGACTCAAGAAAAATCATATATCAGAAAACACCAATCAGTATTTTATCATACTTCACAACTAAAACAACTGAAGAACAAAGCAAGAACACATGCACAAATTTAAAACTTAAAGACATGGTTCAGACTCAGCTTTCCAACAAACCTAAGCATCTTTATTTTTTGTTTAAGCCCTTAACCTTCCATCTTAGAACCAATACCAATATTGGTATTGGTTCTAAGGCAGAAGAGTGGTAAGGGCTAGGACATGAGGATTAAGTGACTTGCCCAGGGTCACAGGTAGGAAGCATGTGAGGCCAGATTTGAACCCAGGGACTGCCCATCTCTGGGCCTGACTCTCAATCCACTGAACCACCCCCCTGCACGCCCTCCCCACCCCCCCAAGCATCTTTTTTGAAAGTAGAAAAATGACATTTTAAAAACTTACAAGCCTTCAAAGAAGTCTTAGATAAAAGACTTCAAGTGAAAAGAAAAATGGTCAGAGAACTACATCAATTGTGCCATCAGTTGGTACCTGATTAAAGATATTCAAACAAAGGGTTTCTAAAACATGTTCATAACTAGTTATATTTTAAGTAAAATTTGCAAAGTGTTATTCCTGACTTCAATTAAATTCAATAATCATTCATTAAACTATCCTTTCAGCCCCACAAAAGACAGAAGAACAAATCAAACAATTGGACAGGCAATTAAGAAAACTTAACTAAAGATCCTCGACTAAAAAGAAATTCTGAAAATTAAAGTGATTAACGATGATTGAACGCAAAAAGATTACTTAATGGATAATATAGCTGTAGCTTTAAAAATTTTAATAATAATAATAATAATAATAATAATTTAATTCTTAATCTAATTTTAAGATGGAGAGAAAAATAAAAATTTTTGTACTATAAAGAAAAAGGAAACACAATTAAAGAGGAGATAAAGGAAATTAGAAAATACTTTGACCAATTATATGCTAACAAAACTGATAAACAGGAAACATATTTATAAAAAAATATAAAATGCCTAGATAAGAAAAAGAAAAAATGATTAAATAACTCAAATTCTAGAAGAAACTGAATAAGCCAAAAATAAATTCCCAAAGGAAAAAACTCCAGAACCAGAAGGATTTACAAGTGAAATGGTTGTAGCATATAGCAAGCACTTAATAAATGCTTGTTGCCCAACTTACAAAAACACAATTCCAAAACAATTTAAATTGCTTGTGATAAGTACAAAACAGAAGAAAAAATATAGCCCAATATTCCTAATGTACATTGATGAAAAAGTTTAGTTTTGTTTTTTTAATGTTAGCAAGTAGGTTAAAACAAAAGATTATATACACTATGACAGGGCTGGTTTCATTATATCTACAAATGAAGAGTTGGTCTAGCATAAAGAAGACTATAAATCTAAATCATGCTAATAAAAAAATCAAAAAGCCCACATCAACATATTCTGAAAGGGTTTTTAGCAAAATTTAATGCTCACTCCTACTAAAAATTATAGAAATCATAAGACTAAAGGGATACTTCCATAATGTAGTAAATAATAGCAAGTATTACATATGTGTATTAGAGAAAAGTTAGATGCCTCTCCAAAAGAATCAAACTACCAAATGAAGTATATAGAGCTGAAAAAAATTCCAAAATTCACATAGATGGGGGGCAGTTTTTTCATTGATTCCCTTGATAGTTTTTTTACCTTTTGTCCTTCCAGATGGATTTTGTTATTTTTTCTAACTCTATAAAATAAATTTTGGTAATTTGGGTCTGGCACTGAATAAGTAAATTAACTTGGGCAAAATTGTCATGTTAAAATATATTGGCTCAGCCTACCCATGAGCAATTAAAATGTTTCCAACTGTTTAGTTATGACTTTATGTAAAAAGCTATTTTGTAATTGTAGTCATATAGTTCCTGGTACAAACAAGTAATAAAACAATTTGGTCCTGTTTAAAAGATAGGTCAATTAATTTAACAGTACACAACATACACAGGCAGAGTAACATTAGTTCAATAAACCCAAAGATCCCAAATTATTAGAGGTAAGATTCGCTATTTTTAAAAAAAAACAGAGGGGCAGCTGGGTAGCTCAGTGGAGTGAGAGTCAGGCCTAGAGACAGGAGGTCCTAGGTTCAAACCCGGCCTCAGCCACTTCCCAGCTGTGTGACCCTGGGCAAGTCACTTGACCCCCATTGCCCTATGAGACAATACACCGAAGTACAAGGGTTTAAAAAAAAATATTAAAAAAAACAAAACAGAAAAACACTCTGGAAAGCAGTCTCACAGAAATTAGGTTTAATTCAACATATCACATGAGATAAGCTCCAAATTGAAACAAAACCTAGCTATAAAAGGTCACATTAACAAATCAGAAGGTCCAACCATTCTGGAAAGTAACTTGAAACCATGGCCCAAAAGCAAAATTATGCATATCCTTCTACCCAGCACTAACATTATTTGGTCTATAACCTAAAGAGATCAAAGAAAAAGGATGTAGGTGTAAGAAAATATTTAGACAGCTATTTTTGTGGGGGAAAAGGATTGCAAATTGAGGGAATGTTCATCAACTGGATCTGAATTAGCTATGATACACGAATAAGTTACGGCATATGAATGTAATGGATCTGTGCTGTAAGAAATGATAAAGAGGAAGAGTTCAGAAAAATCTGGTAAGACTTAAACTAATGAGAAGTGAAGTAAGCAGAACCAAGATTATAATTTATATAATAACAACAATAATGTAAAGATAATCAACTGGGAAAGACTTAGGAACTCTGATAAACACAATGAGCTACTACAATTCCAAAGGACTCATGATAAAACAAGCTAACCACCTCTAGACAGAGAGCAGATGAATTCTGAGTGCAGCCTGAAGCATCTTTTCTTTTTTTTCTTTTTTAGGGGGTAGATAATATAAGAATTTGTTTTGTATATCTATGTAGTTGTAGGATTTTGTTTTTCTTCCTTCTCAATGGGTTGGGGAAGGATAGATAAGGAGAATGAGTAATAAAAAAATTGAGGATTAAGGAAGAAATTACTTTTGAGAAGTATGGATAGGGAAGAGTGCATACCTAAACAAGTGAAAGTGAGGATGACAAGATAAAAATGTTGATTATACAAATTTGAAAAGCTTTTGCCCAAACCTAATGTACTAAAAACCAGAAAAGAAACAAATAAGAGGGAAAACACGTGTAATAATTTTCTGTTAAAAGCTGCATCTCCAAGATATATAAGGAATTGATTCAAATGATTAAGACTAACGAGCCCTTCTCCAATAGTCAAAGAATATAAATATAAGGCAGTTTTCAAAGGAAGAAATCTAAAGAACCAACAAACATTTTTTAAATGCTCTAAATCATTAGAGAAATATGGGTTAAAGTAACTTTGAGATTTCACCTCTCACACTGAGACTGGTAAAGATGTCAAAAGGCAAAAATGAAAAAATGGTGGAGGAGTTTTAGGAAAATAGGAACACTAGTACACTGTTGGTAGAGCTATGCATTGGTCCAGTTGTTCTGGGAAGCAATTTGCTACCCTGCTCCAGAAGTTAGCAAATTGTACATGTCCTCTGAGTCAATTATACCATTTCTAGGTCTATACTAAAAAAAAAAAAAAAAAAAAAAAAAAAAAAAAAAAGATAAGAAGACTCTATATATAAACAATATTTATAATAGTTCTTTTTATGGTAGCCAAAAATTACAAACTAAGGGAGTCTCCTCCTATTGGGAAATGGTTAAACAAGCATGGCATCTGAACATAATGGAATATTATTGTCTCACAAGAAATGGTGAAATGTAGTTTCAAAGGAACCGAAGCCAATAGCATCAAATGAAAGTGAGTAGATCCACATCATTTGGACTATGCATGTATATATTGGGGACTTTATTTTACTTTTTTATTTTAGTTTTGTTTTTTAATTTGTTCAATGGTGGGTGGGGGTAAAGGACATGTTTATTAGAAAAAATTAGAAGGCTTCTCTGGGGGAACATGCAAAGTTGTTACAGATTCATATATACAACCCTTTTTTCTGTATTTACATATATGTTAGGATGTTTGTATGTGTTAAGTTTATTTTTAAAGGTTTCAAGGGTTCAAGAATTTAGAACTCTGATCAACTTAATAACCAACAATAATTACTGAGGACTGAGTTGATGAAGCTAGGGGGATCATGAAGAGCCTCATAAAAGTAATTTCATCTGATTGCAGAAGGAAGAGGTAAGGAAGAAATGCATTCCTGGCATGAAAGATAGCTAATTCAAAGAGTAGGAAGGAGGTTCAGGTATAAAGAACAATAAAAATAGGCTACTATGGCTGGACCAAAATGCTGGATAGAATGGATTAATATATAAAAAGACTGGTGAGGAGGCAGGCTGTGAGGTTGTAGAGAGCCTTAAATGCTAAAATAACAGGGTTTTTAATATGATCTTAGTAAGTAATATGCTCTACTGAGGATTACTAACAATCACTTTAGAGACTATGCTGAGGATGAATTAGAGTAGGAGAGACGAGGCAGAAAGACTAACTACAAGGATATTGCAAAAGGACAGGCCTGAGATGATGCAGGGACTAAACTAGGGTCTTGGCTCAGTGAGTGGAGAAAAAGGGTGGTGGAGATATAAACAATATTTTGCAAGTGATTTGATACATGGAGAGAGAGTGAGGAGTCAAGAATAACACTAAAACTGTGAACCTGGATGACTTAATCGAATGATGATAGTGGGTTTTTTTTGTTTTTGTTTTTGTTTTTTAACCCTTAACTTCTGTATATTGACTCCTAGGTGGAAGAGTGATAAGGGTGGGCAATGGGGGTCAAGTGACGTGCCAAGGGTCACACAGTTAGGAAGTGTCTGAGACCGGGTCTGAATCTAGGATTTCCTGTCTCTAGGCCTGACTCTCAATCCACTGAGCTACCCAGCTGCCCCGATAGTGTTTTTAATACAGATGTTAGTATGGTAAATTTTAGTAACAGTGAGAGCTCAATTTTGGCTTACAGCAGTGTGCCATAACATAAAGAACACTATATTGCTATCTACTGACACTGTAATATACTCTGTGCTTTAAAAAAAAACAACCTTCACTAGACCCTGTGATTTCCCCTAACTAGATACTTATAGCACTACTCCTGTTCTCAACAAAACTCTTGGAAGAAAAGGAATGTATATAGCCATATACTTTGTGTCTCCTATTCTACTTCATTAATCCTCTTCTAAACACTCTGCAATCTAGAGCAGAAGGAGCAGAGCCAGAAGAACATTGTACACAGAGACCGATACACTGTGGTAAAATCGAATGCAATGGACTTCTGTACTAGCAGCAATGCAACAACCCAAGACAATTCTGAGGGATTTATGGAAAAGAATGCTACCCACATTCAGAGGAAGAACTAAAGGAGAGAAAACAGAAGAAAAACAACTGCTTGAACACATGGGTTGAGGTGGACATGATTGGGGATGTAGATTGGAAACTACCACACCAATGCAACCAACTATCAACAATTTGGAAATAGGTCTTGATTAATGACACGTTAAAACCAGTGGAAATGTGCATCAGCCATGGGGGGGGGGGGAATCTGGGGGAGGGAGGTGAAGGGGAAAGTAAGAGCATGAATTATGTAACCATGTTAACTTTTCTAAAAAATAAATATTAATAAATGCTTAAAAAATAAATAAATAAAAAGTTGTTGGCCCAACTAAAAAAATCAAAATAAAAAATAAACACTCTGCAATCTGACCTCTGACCTTATCAATTCAACTGAAACTGCCCTCTCAAGTTGCTAATGATTTAGCCCAAGAGTCAGCAAATTACAGGCAAAGGGCCAGATCCATTGCCTGGTTTTGTAATGTCCAGCAATATAAAAATGATTTCTACATTTAAAAACTACAATAAAACCGTATTTAAAAACATAAAAACCATTCTTAGTTCACAGACCATACAAAATAGACCTTCAAGAGCCTAAATTTGCTGACCCTTGAATTCTAATCCCCAAGTCTAATGGTTTTTCTCAAACTTTACTATCTCTCTGTAGTATTTGAGACTGTGGACCAACCTGTCCTGCCTACTTTTTTCTTTCTGGGTTTTTGTGATAACTTTCTCTTGATCCTCTCCTCCTACCTAGCTGTTCCTTCTCAGATCCTTTTGCTGTAATATTAAGGATGTCACAACGTTATAATTTCATCACAAGGGTCTTTCCTGGGCCCTCTCCTCTTTTTCCTCTAATTTCTCTCAGATTAATTAACTGTCACCTAAGGAGAACCAGGTTCTTCTTTTTTTTTTTTAAAGCCCTTACCTTCCATCTTGGAATCAATACTATGTATTGATTCCAAGGCAGAAAAGTGGTAAAAGTACGTAGTAGGCAATGGGGGTTAAGTAACTTGCCCAGGGTCACACAGCTAGGAAGTGTCTGAGGCCAGATTTGAACCTAGGACCTCCTTTAGTCTAATTAAAAAAAAACAAACAGTAAATCAAAAATCTGTTTAACCTCATTGTCTAACTTCATCTCCTCACACACACTGATCCTTTTCAGCTTGGCTTCCCATCTCATCACTGAAATAAAATTGCTCTCTCCAAAATTACCAATAACCTTAACTGTCAAATCTAACAGTCCTTTCTTTCACCAGTTCTCATCCTTCTTCAACATCTCTGCAGCACTGGGACTGCAAACTACACTGTTTTGTTATATTAAATTCTCTGGGTTTTCATGACTGGTCTCTCTTGGTTCTCTTCCTCTCTCTCTAAAAGTTGCTCTTTCCTTGGTCTACTTTGCTGGAACATCAGCCTCCCTACATCTAGGACACTCCAAAACTCTGTCCTAGGGTTCTCTTCCTCTTTCTCTATACCATCAGTTCTCACAATTTCTGTGCAGAGGACTCCTAGTTCTATATATCAGCTTTGGGCTCTCTTCCAAACTCCAGTACTGCATCAGCCTCTTAGGCATTTTGAAATGAATGTCCCACAAGTATCTCAAACTATTATGTCTAAAATACACCTTATTAACTTTTCCCCAGAACTCACTCTACTTTCTAATTTCCCTATTTCTGTTGAGAGTATCACATCACCATCCTTCCAGACATTCAGGTTCATAACACCCATCTTTCTCAACTTTTCACTCTCCCTCATATTCAATACAGCAAATCAATTGTCCAGTCTTATAAATTCCATATTCTTCTTAGTACCCTCAGGCCATCATAACCTCTTACCTGCAGTGCAATTGCCTCTGAATAGGTCTAGACCCCTGCCTCAAGTCTCCGTTATGTCCATCAGCTCCAATCTCTCTTCCAAACTGCCAAATATCACTCCTAAAGTGATATTCCTTAAGTGTGGTTTGACTCTCATTCCCCCGTTCAAAAACCTCCAGTGGTTTCCTTTTACTTTTATAATCAAATATAAACACCTCTCTTTGGCACATAAAACACTTCACACCCTAGTGCTAGTCTACCTTTCCACACTCATATATTTTTCTCCTTTGCACATGCCACATCTTCTAACTGGCCTGCTTTCTGTTCCTCATTGTTAAGATTAAAATTCTCTGGAGACTATATCTTAATTTTTAAAAGCAAGTCAGAGAAAGAAAAGGCACCAGACACATGTGGTCAGGTGTTCCCTTTTCAAGTTTCTCCCTCAGCTGGCTGGCCATGCCAATTTCTCCACGGTTCCAAGGCAAAAGAGCCCTACTTTCTTTCCCCAATCCAATTTTATGCTGCTTGTAATGTCACTTTTCTGAGCTCCTCTGATTTGGTAGACTCCAACCTCAGTCCAGATCAGAGGTGAGTCTTCCAGATGCTAGGAGTCAAAACAAGTGTCTTCAGAATGCCAGGGTGCCACAAGGTCTCTGGAATACCCCAACCCCATCTCCACCCCCAAGGGTATGCTTGTACATATTCTTCCACTGTCTGAAGTAGTTTGCTGACAGATAAGCAAGCACCTGGCTTGTTCTTAATTCAGTCAAAGGATTGGGTTGAATTACAACTTAATTCAATCAGTGGGCTATTTTAAACTCAATATGAAACTATCCATTTTTTAAATTTAAAGTCAGTCTTGGGGTACAGGTAAAGAAAGATACAAGCTAGTGTTAAATTCTCACATCATATGTATAGAATACACAATCTCTCATCCTTATGGTTTTGCACAGACTGTCTCTCCCATATCTAGAATGCACTCCCTATTCCTCTCCATCTCACAGAATTCCATGCTTCCTTCAAAGTTCAGTTTTTGTACTATGTTCCACATGAAGCCTTTCCTGATTTACCTCCTCTCCCCGAAATGCTAGTCTTCCCCAGAAATTACCCTGCATTGAATTGCATATATGTATATGTTGTTTCCCCCAACATAATGTAATAAGTTCCCTGAAAGCAAAGGTCTAACTCTTAGCAAAGGGCCTGGTACAGGTAGGCATTTAATATGCCTGCTGTTTGAATGACTCCAGTCAAGACACCTTTAGGGCATCAGTTTCAGTATATATAAAACAAAAGTACTATTCCCAGTAGCTCCTAATGCCCCTTTCTAGGTTTTTATATATTTGAGAGCCATATTACACTAAAATAAATTTTAAAGAAAGTCTTCTTTCTTTTTACTCAAATTATATAAAGCACCTCAAATTTGGACAGCAGTTACCTTTCCAAATGACAGATGTGTTCATTTTCAGTGAAATATCAAAATTATGCATTTGCCTTATTCTGAAGTTAATCATTTCCCTCTTAATCACAAAACTACCATACAAACTCCTTAGCTACCACAATCATTTCCAGTCATATTTTACATTATTCTCAATTCTATTCTATTCATTCTAGTTAGACTTCTCTGGGATATTTTCCTGCTATATTCTGCTTGTCCTTTCAATAGGCTGTCCTTAATGACTAATATATACTTCTTTCTTTTCCTTCAAGTCTTACCCTGGGTACCCTTTCCCAGAAGCTTTCTTAGATATTCCCCACCTCTGAAAAGCCCACACACATACAAACACACAAACATGTTCTCTTTGAACTCAAATTTTCTTAAGGCACTTCCCAAGTATCTCCTTTACATGTAGCACTCTATTTTGTATTGGATATATATGTGTGTATGGATTATTTATTTCCTTTATAGACTGTAAGTTCCTTCACAGAAGGGACTGTTATTTTCCATTGTTGTATCCTTAGCACCTAAATAATGCCTTGAATTGAAGAGAAAAATTATTTTCAGGAATGTTGGATTAGTTATAATCTCAGAGAAACACAACAGAAGGGTCTCTAATTTCTACTACTAAAACAAGAATTCAGGGGCAGCTAGGTAGTGAGGGTTTTGGGGAGATTTCAACATGCTCATCTCCCAATAGAATCACTTATGTTCTGCCTTGGAACTGATACTATTAATTCTAAGACAGAAGGTATGGGTTTTAAAAAACTAAAAAAACAAGAATTCGGCATTTATGGCCACTGTCATGAAGATCTATGCGTAGTGTTGCCCTTTGCTTGTTGACACTAAAATAAATCAACAGTTTAAAAAGGACAGATAATTAAACAAAACACAACCCTATAGAAAAGCTTTACAGTTTGCATAATGCTTTTGTATTTAAAATGTTTTTGTATTTAATACTAAAGTCCATAAGATAAAGTAGGGCAGATATTTAGTAACCTCATGTTATAGCTGAGACCATGGTTCACAGAGGTTGCCCAAAATTAAGTAATAAAGTACAAACGAGCCAAGGCTTGTCAAATTCAAGGTTTCTCATTCCCTGTCCAGTGCTACACTCAAAAGTTAAATTCCTCTGGGAGAGGGAGGACTTAAGCTATATTTAGAAATGAATGTGATGTAAAAAATAAAACCCATCAATAAATATAAAAGTTGGGAGCAGCTGGGTAACTCAGTGGATTGAGAGCCAGGCTTAGAGACAGGAGGTCCTAGGTTCAAGTCTGGCCTCAGACACTTCCCAGCTGTATAACCCTGGGCAAGTCACTTGACCTCCATTGCCTAGCCCTTACCACTCTTCTGCCTTGGAGGCAATACAGAAGGTAAGGGTTCAAAAAACAAACAAATAAATAAATAAACAAACAAATAAATAAGTATAAAAGTTTTGTTTTTTTTTTTTAATTTGGACTAACAGATTGGAATTTGTATCAGTGGAGGAGAATAATCAATGATGAAATCATAGCTCCTTCAAAATTTAAAAAAAAAAAAGTGTTACAATCCATTACTGGTCTTATATTCCAAGGAAGCTACTGATATGAAGAAAATTCTCTTATACTCCAAAATATTTGTACTATTTGTAAGTGGCTCCTTTGGTGATAACAAGGAGTTGGAAACAAAGTGTGACTATCAAATGGCTAAATAAATTATGGTACTTGAATATTACTATGTTGTAATATGTGTGATATACAGATAAAAATACACAAAGAACTCTACAAAGTGATAGAGTGAAGAGCCAAAAAAAAATACACCTTGACTACAGCAATGTAAATAGAAGGAATAAAAATCAAACTAGAAAGAACAACAAAAATCAAAATAAATGTAACAAAATTATAAAAATTAAGCATGACTAAAGATAGGAGCGGACACTCCCAACCCTCCCCTTTCATGGAGGTGAGAGGTCCACAGATAGTACACATTGTATGTTGACTTTTTTCTCTCTAAAAAATATTAAATGGGATGGTTCTTTGGGAGTAGAATGGGGATGGGAAGAGAAACCTGGAACTAATGATGATGTAAAAAACAGAACACATCAATTAACCCCACCCCCTCAAAAAAAAAAACACACAACAGTAGTGTTGTGTTTTGGGCAAATACTATGAATGACTCAATGAAACCAAGTTTTGAAGTTCCTTGACTGGAGAGCCCATGTCAAAAAATACCTTTAGAGTCCCATCACCTAACACAAAGTATTACAAAAAGTAGATGTTTAACAAATGCCCTAGCTGCAATGAAGTATCTGATTTATAAGTGTTAAATTATATAATACTTTTTTAAAAGCTCAAAGGCCAAAGGCATGACAGTGCTGAACAAAAACTTGCCATTCAAATTGCCATCTCCTTTTTTATTCAGTCTTATGACAATACCATAAATATCTAACTGTGATACAGCTAATTTTAGTGACAAAATACCAAGTCTCCCATGACAAGGAATATAATAGGCTCCTTTGCAAAAGGTGAAAACCCAAGCAAGCCTGCACATAGCTGTTTTGTCTGAAACAAGAAAGGACTTACTGATTAACAATAATCTCAATCAAATAGTTGCATCCATAGCATCAATCCTAATCTCAACTCTATCCCTAGCTCAGGTCTCAACAAAAAAATTTTTAATTGGGTTTTTTGAGTAGATAAGATTTTGTGAACAGTTCTTAGAATTTGTCCCAAGCAGGAAGAGAGGAGAGGAAGGTTCAACAAAGTCAATTATGTGCAAAGGACTTCAATACTTAAGATTTGGATCCAGAAAAATACAATGTAGCCTCTCCAGTTCCCCTTTCTGCCAAAAAAAAAAAAAAAAAAAAAAAAGATCACTGTGAGAGACATTTGGCAGTGTTTTACATTAACAATGGGAGTAAGTGAAACATGGGAAAAATACACATACAGCTGCCCAAAGTACAATGACACCACTTGAATCTACTTAAAGCTCATAGAAAAACTACATTTCCTCTCAATAATGTGGTTGAAGGTAAGGGCAATAGAATTATAAAAACTAATCAATTTAAGCATTTGTCTAGTTTAAGTTATCAACTTTTGTAGATACTGGTCTGTGGTGCTAATACAATAAAAATACTCATTAAAGATAATGTAAATTATAGAAAACTTAAATTTGATAGCATAATGAAAACTAAAGGGATACTTTCAAATTACAGACTTGAAAATGTAATGCTTTTTTTCTAAGCTACATTTTCTTCTCAAATTCACAGACAAAAAGATTTGTGGTCATGTAATGAAAATACAATTTCCACTAATTTTGAGTATATCCCAAGGCTCTCTCCTAGGCCTTCTTTCTTTCTCTTTTTTTCTATATATTTTTACTTGATGACATCATCAGTTTTCATGGGTTCACATGCTATCTCTACGCAGATAACTCTCAGATCTATATAACTAGCCCTAGTTTTTCTGCGTTCCAGTCATCAAATACTGAATATTTGAAATTGTATGTCCTATGGGCATTTCAAACTCAACAAGTCCAAAACAAAACTCACCATCTCTTGCAAACTACCCCATTACAGTCAAGCAAATCACCCATTCTTCCAATTTCAAAACCTCAGGGCCAATTTCAACTTATTTTCACTCACCCCACATATCCAAATAGTTGAGCAATCTTATCATTTCTATCCCTGTAACATCTCTGAATGTCTTCTCCTTTCCATTCCCATAGCTACTTAGTTCACAGATCCTCATCAGCTAATATCTAGACTATACTGTAATAGCCTCTTATTTGATTTCCCTACCTCAAGCCCCTTTCCACTAAAATCTATCTTCCACACAGCTAACAATATGATTTTTCTAAAGTAGTGTTGATATTACCGCCTCCTACTCAATAAACTCCAGGGGCTCTTGGTAATCTCTAGAATCAAACAGTCAATAAATATTTATCAAGCACTGACTATATCCCAAACTGTGCAAATCAGTGAAGATACAAAGACTGGCAAAAGACAGTTCAGGCTCTTAAGAAGTTCACAGTCAATGGGGGAGATGTAGTGCATGTCAGCCCTGCAAAGTCTTGCTGACATGCACTACAGAGACCATATGCAAATAAATGTATAAACAAGTATAAATTGAAGATAATAAAGAGAGGAAAGGCACTAGAATAAAGGGAGCTTAAGGAAGGTAATAAAATTAAAGAAGCTCAAGAAAGGCTTCCTGTTGAAGATAGGATTTTTAAAAGAAGCCCGGAAAGCCCAAGCAGTGATGAGAAGGGAGAAAGTTCTAGGCATGGAAGTCAGCCAGTTGTCCAGAATCAGGTTATGAAGTGTCTTTTCTTGGAACAGCAAGGAGACCACTGTTGCTGGATTATAGAATATGCGCAATCACAGAATCTCCTGGAGAGGGAATATAGGAGGTGGCAGATTGTTGAAGACTTTCAAAGATACAGAGAAGAGATCCTGGAGATAACCACTAGAGATAAGAGTAGAGGGGCCTGAGAAGGTCTGAAATGCTGTAGGAAGAACATTTTAACAACTGACTAGAAGATGAACTCAAATGGATAGACTCTTCTAGCACTTAAAGCTCATTAAAGCCTCATCCTTTCCTACCACTTTTTCAGTCTTTTTACACAATTCTCATTCTATAATCTAGTTTTAATGGTCTCATCACTCAGCATACACAGCACCCTGTCTTTCCTCTAGGTGTCTTTGCTCTGACTGTCCTCCATGCCTAGAACTTTCTCCCTTCTCATCACCGCCTCTTGGTTTTCTTGGCTTCCTATAACTCCCACCAGCCTGGAATGCCCCCCCCCCTTCTTATATTCCACCCTGGGAATGCTTAATTTCATTAAAGACTCAGATCAAGAACTACTTCTAAAATATGTACATACATACATAAATGCACATATATAAATATAATACACATAAAAAAGGAAGGTTTCCCCATTAGAATGAAAGTTCCCTAAAGGACAGGAACTGATTTATTTTTTTCTTTGCAACTCCAGGGCTTAGCACTGTGTTGGACACCAAGTAAACACTTGGGAAATGTTTATTGATTTGTCTCCACCATAATGAATTTCTGGAAACCAGGATAAAATGTAGACCTATTTCTCCATGGGAAAAATATTACATTTTAAAGTTTCATTTCTAAGAATTCAGAAACAAAATTAATTCTAAGTACAATAATGAAGATTCTAGCTATTCTAGCAGACAACTTGAGTTTGGAGATCTAGCTGAAAAAAGATCTTAATCATAATGTACAATCCCTTTACTTACACGTAAGCATAATGAAATCTTAATAACTGGAAAATATTCTAATATGATACATGGAATGCTTAGTACTTGTTGTTCAGTACTGTACAGGGCCAAACAGATGCCTGAGCCACTCTTCTCAGCACTGTACCACTAATATCATGCACTTTGCAGTCATTCAACCAATTCCAAAGGCAGTGCATCTGTATTTTTCCCCACATCTCTTTCTCTCCATCTATTTCAAAATCAAGTCAATGCTCTGCTAAAATCTAGGTAAGTATGACCTTGAATTAGTTTTGAGTATCTCCAAAACTTCTTTCATCTCTACAAGTCTGATTTAGAATGTTAATTTTCTTATAATTATTATAGAGGTATTATATAGCTATTATATAAAAGGATTATAGATTTGGAGCTAGAAAGAATCTTAGGGTAGGAGTTCTTAATCTAAGGTCCCTGAACATTAAAAATTTTTTTTGATAATTGTATTTCAATATTATTTATTCCCTTTCTAAAATTATTTTATTCTATGCGTTTAAAAAAATTATTCTCATAAGGAATCCACAGGATTTACCAGACTGAAAAAGATGTCCAACACAAAAAACAAGTTAAGAATCACTGCTTTTGAGTTATGATAGTACCACTTGATTTATCCAGATTTAACAGTTTTTAAATGTCAGATCTTGTATTGGAAACCAGCTTTTTTGAAGATGAGTTCAATGATCCTTCTACTATACTACAGCACCTCTTTTATGATTCAATTCACAAACATTTACTAAATGCCATGGTACAGGGCACTGTGCTAGATTCTGGGAATATGAAGTGAAAAAAATGACAGCACCCTAGCCTTGAAGAATACACTCAAGAAGCATACACAATAGAGAAGTCATATCAGAATTTATTTGAACTACACAAAGTCATACAATCACCTCATGATTTTCATTTTCAGCAAAAGGATGCCCAAACAAATGCTAAACTAGAATCCAGAACTCCTAATTTCTGGATCAGTGTTCAATGAAGGATCTATTGTTTGCAAAGCACCATGTAACAGAAACACAAAAATAAACAATTTCAGTCTTCATAAAGTTTTCTGCAGAAATTTACTTAAGAACATATACATTAAGTAAATACAAAATATATCCAAAGTAATATATCAAGAGAGAAACAGCATTAACTACTAGGAGGGGTGGGGGTGGTCAGGAAAGGCCTGATCTCACATAAGAAGTGGCACCTGGCCTGCACCTTAAAGAAAAATGAAGATTCTCAAGAAATGGAGATGAATTCAGTAAGCATTCCAAGCACAAGAGATAGCCTTTACAATGACAGTGAAATGAAAATGGGAAGTGGAATTCTATATATAAAGAACAGCAAATAGGTCAGATTTAAATTCTATACAGAAAAAAAAAAGAAAGAAAAAAATTCTACACTGTGAAGTTTTTATTTTATTTTAAGAGGCAACAAGGAACCTCTAAGAGGGCAATGTTTCATTTTTGTCTTTAGATCCTCAGCTCTTAGCAAAGAGCCTAGCACATTGGAAGTGCTTAATAAATGCTTATTAACTGAGAACTAAACAGGGTCACATCTGTGTTTGGGGAAATATTAATTTAGGAGCTGTATAGAGGATGGACAGGAAAGGGAAGATGCTGAAAACAGGGAGATCAACTGCAACAGTCCAGGTGGAGGATGAAGAGGGCATCGATCAAAGTAGAAGCTATATGTGAACAAACCAAGATGTTGTGGAGAGGGGTAACTGATTAGATATCAGTAATAAAGAATAGATAGGGAAGAAATACAGTCCTGGATAACTGAATTAAGGACAGAGGGAAAGAACACATATGAACAAGGATATTTATATTAGCAATTTCTGTTGTAGCAATAATCTGAAAACAAGAGATACATAACAAATAGGAAATGAACAAACTGTAACATAAATGTACCTGAATTTTATTGTGCTATAAGAAATGATGAATATGAGAGATTCGGAAAAATATAGTAATACTTGTATGAACTGATTTAAGGTAGGAAGCAGAACCAAGAGAAAAACTTTCATAATGTACATACTAAAAGACTTCAGAATTCTAACCAAAGTAGGGGCCAACCATGACTTGAAAGACTGATGATGAAATAAACCTTCTGCTCCTCAGTAAAGAGGAGACAGACTAGATCCTTGTTGGCAAACCTATGGCATGTGTGTCAGAAAATGCTGCAGGGGGCTGCTCCCTTCCCCCTCTCCTTATGTGCCTACAGACATTTCTCATATCACCTGCCCCTCTGCCCAGCAGCCCAATGGGAGCACTTCCTCCCTTCCCTGTTTGGGGTAAGGGGGGGAGGGCTCACATGCAGCATGAAAGTTGCAGTTTGGGCACTTGGCATCTAAAAAGTTCGCCATCACTAGACCAGATCAATAATCTTGAAAGTAGATACCAGGCTCCTGTTGGGGCCTACGGTCTCACCCTAAAGGGTATATCACCAACCCACAGAAAGGTGGGAAAACATTTTACATCCTATCCTCACTGCTATATCCAACTGTGGTCCTTGTCTCAAAAAGAACCAAGCCTACCCCTTAGTCCTCAATATTTCCACATTCTACTACTCACTACCCAGTCTCTTCTCTTCTGAACCAAGCACTGGACTCTTAGGCATCTACCTAAAGTAGATGCTGTCCATAAAAGCTGCATAAGCACCACAGGGGAAAATCCCACTTTTCCCTAGTCCCTTAGAGAACAGGGGCTATTCCATTATTGTCTCTGCATCTCTGTGCCTGGCACCTAACTGGCATTTAATAAATTCTGCCAACAAAGTGAATTTCTAAAGAAAAAGTTTATAGAATTAGCTTTGGAAAGTCTGATGTCTTGATCCAGCCATAGATTCAAGAAGTTATGCCTCTTTTTTCTTTCACTTCTAAACTCCTTGAAGGAATAATCTACAGTTGTTGCCTCCACTCCATCAACATCTACAAACTTCTTCAACCCACTGCCATTATTTGTGCCTATGACTATTGAAAACTGCCATCCTGAAAATAACTAATAACCTTCTAATTGTTAATGCATAAAACCTCATTTTAATTCTCACTCAAATTTCATGTTTTCTTCCTATACCAAAGAGAGTGCACATTTCTTAAGGAGAGGAGATACTTATTTTTAAATTCCCAACACCTAGGTCAGTGCCTTGCACATGTTGGATGCTTACTGAGTTAAATGAAAAAAAAGGGAAGAAATATAAAAAATAAGGGTGGAATAGCAACTGATAACTGTATAGAATGAAGGAGAGAAGTGAACAGAAGTAATCAAAGATAATAATGAGGCTTCAAGCCCGGGTGACTATGAAAATAATGGTACTAACATCAGAAAATAGGAAGTGGCAGAAGCTTTTTGGATTGGAGGAAAGAAGAATTTATTAAACCCCTTATATGTTCCAGGAACTGTGATAAACACTTCATAAATATCATAATATTGGGTTCAGTTTTTGAAACTTTGAGGCTAAAGTACCATGGAAAAATAGAGGTATCCAGCAGGCATTTTGAAACTTGGGAAGAGAACTTAAAGAATCTAGACATACAGATTCAGAAGTCTTCTATATATATAATTGATAAGTGAAGAAAAGTGAAAAGATTAAACAAAAGAGATAATATCCAGAACAAAAAGGACCCATAGGACAAAGCTTCCAGGAACAATCAAACTTAAAGAGTAGGAGGAAAATAAACCCAAAAAAGGAGATATAAAAGGTGAAACAAGAGAAAACAATATTACAGAAGCATAGAGAAAGGTATTAAGAAGTGAATGCCAACACTGTCAAATACTACAAAAAGGTTAAGGTGGCTAAGGGCCTGAGGAAAAGCCACTGGATTTGGAAAATAAGAGGCCAACGGTGAGCTTGCTAAAGCAGTTTGAATAGGGCAATGTGTGGTATTATTTAGATATCATTAAATTTTGGGGGTTGTAAGGTTTGTAGAGATCATTTCATCTAACCTACTAATTTTACAAATGAAACCAAAGCCCAAGAAGAGTGGGTCAAAGTGCCTGGGTCAAAAGTGGCAGAGAATTAAATTTAGGGTTTTTTTACTCCAGTCAATACTCTTTCTACAATACAATGAGGGTGTTAAAAAGGGAATTTTTAACATGGTAGTTTAGCAATGAAGGGAAAAATAAAAAAGATGCTTGCTAAAGAGGATAGGGTAATTTCTAAGGCTCCTTCCAGCTCTAAATCATAAAACTTTATGGTTTTTAGTTTTAAAAAAAGGAAAGATTATCTGTTAAAAGAAAGGCATTAAGAAAAACAAATTTCTATTCCTTTTGATTTATCTAAACATGAATGTATTTTCACTGCTGCCTAAATTTTCTGGGCTTCAATTAGTATCTGCTAGTGGAGAGCATAGATCATACTGTAAGATAATAAAAATTTATCCACTCCTAACTCCAATATACCAATCAATCAGTGGATAAGCATTTATTAAGCATCTACTATGTACCAGGAACTCTCTGAAGCACTGGGGATACAAAAAAGAGGGAAATGCCAATTCCTGCTCTCAAGGAGTTCACAATCTAGTAGGGAAGACAAGTAAATATATACAAACAAGCTATAAATAGGATAAGTGGGAAATATTAAAAGAGGGAAGGTTCTAGAATTAAGTGAAGTTGGAAAGGCTTCCTGTAGAAAATAGGATTTGGGGGCTATTTTTCCTTTCATTTTTAAAAATGACCAATGACTTCATGGGGTGATGTCTTTGACTTATGAGTGAACTGAATTTAAGTGAGGCAGAATGGAGCAAAGTTGTCAGCCTCACTCTCTCCTCCAGTCATCCAAGTCCAGTGGCAAGCCAAAAGTCCAGACAACTTTGGTGATGGCCTAGGATGCAGTGATGACCTTGGTGTCCATTCCCCCCAGGGGAAGTCCTCACATGCCTGGGATGGATATGCATTCCCCTAACTCACAGGAAGATTTCAGGTTTGTTGGTTACCCTCAACCTGGTTTAGTTAGTCAGACAGTTTTATCCATTTTGACTTGAAAGAATCTTGGAAAGCCAGGAAGCAGAAAGGAAAAAGAAGAGTATTCCAAGCATGGGGAACAGAGAGTGAAAATGTTCAGAGATAAGAGATGGAATGTCCTGTTTGTGGAACAGGAAGGAGGCCAGCGTCACTGGATCAAAGAGAACATGGTGGATAGACAGTAAGATGAAAAAAGACTGGAAAGGTAGAAGGAGGGGAAGTTATGAAGGGCGTTAAATATCAACAAAAGATTTTGTATTTGATCTAGGAGGTGCAATGAGACACTGGAGTTTACTGAGCAGGAATGAGACATTGTTAGACCTGTGCATTAGGAAAATCACTTTGGCAGCTGAATGAAGGATGGTTTGGAAAGATGAGAGAATTGAGACAGGCAAATTCATCAGCAAGCTTTCTGCAAATAGTCCAAGCCTGATGACAAGTCTCAGGAGAAGGGAATATATTCAAATTATGCTATAAAGTGAAATCAAGAGGTCTTGGTAACAGATTGAATAAGAAAGAGATGGTGAAGAGTTGAGGACAACACCTAGGTTGAGAATCTGGGAGACTTGGAGGACAGTAGTGACCTCCACAGGAATAGGGAAGTTCAGAAGGCAATAGGTTTAAAGGAAAAGACAATGAGTTCAGTTTTGGTCATGCTGAGTTTAGATATCCAGTTCAGGATATCTTAAAGTCAGCTGAATATATGAGACAGGAAGCTATATAGATTTGAGATAATGAGTAAAGAGATCATTGAATCCATTGGAGTTAATAAGATCATCAAATGGAAGTAGTATAGAGGTAAAATATAAAATATAAAATATAAAAAAGTAGTATAGAGAAAAGAATTTGGGACAGAGCCCTTTGAGACACCTACATTTAATAGGAATGACCTAAATGAGGATCCAGCAAAGGAGACTGAGTAGGAGGAATCTGACAGGTAGGAAGAGAAACAAAAAGAATGGTGGGCCAAAACCTTAGAGAAAACAAAATATCAAGAAGAGGATGATCAACAGTCTCAAAGGCTGCAGGGAGGACGAGACAAATGCCTGATTAAAGGCCATTGGATTTGACAACTAAGAAATTATTGATAACTTTGGAAGAGTATAGTTTCCATGGAAGGATGATAAGGTTGGAAGCCGAATTGTAGAGTTAAGAAAGTGAAATAAAAGTGGTGGCAAAAATTGCAGACTGCTTTTTCAAGGAGTTTAGCCACAAAAAGCCGAAGATATAGGAAAATAGATGGTACAGAAGGATTAAGTGAGGATTTTTTGAAGATGAAGGAGACTGGATATGTTTGTAGGCAGTTGGAGAGGAGAATCACAGAGGGCTTACTAAATGTAAACAAACACAAATACTCTACTAAAAACCTTCTATCAACATCATTTTACTGTGTGCATATAAGGTTATGCCAGGGAACCACAAGTGTTGGAGGGTTTGACCAAGCAGAAAGGCTTTAAGACTCCCTCCCTACTCCCCACCCAATGAATGAACTATCTTCAAAAGGAGTTAAGTTATTTTCTGAGAGTTTCATCTTCAGAAGGCTAATCCAAAGATGCTGTGAATTGTATGAGTGGAGGAAATATCAACAATGATGTAATCACTGATCTTTTGAAGTACCCATAAATATATATATTTTAAAATAATATGTATACTTTATCATATACTAGTAATCACATACTAGTATTAAACTACTTCCATGCACTAGTACCATTGTACCATATACTAATAAAAAACCATATACTAGTAATAAATTTAAGTCGATAATACACTACCTACCAAAAATAAAAATAAAAATCTTTATTCTCATAGACTAGATTCCAACAAATAAAGTATCCAGAATCTCAATGGGTAAAATAGATTTTACTGCCCTATTGGCTACTGATTTTTGGTAAAAGAAACTAAAATATACTTATACACCAGAATTAAAATGTCTCATAGTTTATTAAGCATAAAAAAATATGTATTTATTCTAATACATTTTAAAGACTTTACATATAATGGTAACCAAATAACTAGTATTATATCTTTGAATAACAGAGCTTAAATTGTGAGATTCCATAATATTTTAACAAGTCCTCAAAACAATGAAGTGTATATTAGTCACAGCAGAATAGTTTAGAGGAACTTTCCTGAGGCTGCATCTAAAGTACACCCGACCCAGAAAGTATTTTTAGCAAGTGTTCAATCAATGCTGTATTTGCACATAGCCGAAATTAGAAATTAGAAATTTGCACATAGCCGAAATTAGAAATTAGAAATTGGGTGGCATAAATTTAAAGTAACATGGTTACATGGAATTTTTAAAAGCTATTCGATTAGTATTTAAAAGATTTAACCATCCAATAGTTTGAGACATGATATTATACTATATCTAACCCTAACCACAACCCAGAATCTATACACAACTAGAATTAAGTAATGTGAAAATCATATCATTGCTGCTTTTAAGGAAGCATCGTACCCCAAATAAAGATTTCAAACTCTAAAACATATTAGATATACTTCAAAATTCAAGGTCCTGAAAATTAAAATAGTCAGGTATCCTCAAATATATATCCTAAAATATAGTATTAAAATATTACCTTAAGCATTTAAGGCAATATTTTAATACTATTATCTTAGTTATTATACATGTGCATAATAAACCTGATCCGCTAAATCACTTCTTTCCATGTATGAAGAGCCATAATTCTCATATAATAAAACACTTATATCCCTGAGATTATGGGGAATATGCCCATAGGTTGATTCGACCGTCAGTTTGACTAAAACAAATAGCTTTTTATGATAAAAAATGTAATGAAACAACTTTTGGTTAAATTAGGCATGAATTATGTGGCCAAAAATATAGTGCACCCACTATGTTAGGCTGTTGTGCAGTAGAATCTTCTATAACAATAGTCAAATATTTGCTCAAATAAAAATGGTTTCCAGTCTAAATTTGTTATATTCATATTGCTGAATCAAATTCAAGATTTAGTTAATATATCTAGCTACACTACAACAGGCACATATTGGCCTCAAAAGAAATGTATTGTGAACATCGAGTCCAACATCTCTTCCAAAATCTTGTCCTTCCTTTTAGGATTTAACTCCAAATGCAGAGAAACACAGAATAATAAAATGCTTGTTTTTGTTGTGTTTTTTTTTTCAGTTTTTGTTGTGTTTTTTACAGTTCAACAACTCTCACTTGTACTGAAATCATCCTTTCAAGATTCAGATGCATCGAAATTAGCCGGGCTTTTTTTGTTCTCTTTCCCATTTCCTCTCTAGCATAGTAGCTAGAGTTGTACAGTTTAAACTGAGGCCCAAGATTTTGTCACTTTAATAACTGAGCCAGCGTTACTTAGCCTTGGATTAGATAAACAGCTGGAATATTACAAGTCTTAGAACAAGGTCTTTTAAAATCCCACGAAACATTCTTTTTGTGTGTGATATTGCTATGTTACAAATACTATAGTCACTAGACCTGCATATGCATACGTTAACTGTAGAAGCCTTCAACTTTATGAAGACTTTAGGAAATGCACAAGCATATATCCTTAGCTTAGCCCCAACTTTTTTTTTTTTCTTTTTTGGAGAGGAGCACAGTTTCTTAACCACTCGTACACACCAGTATAAATGTATGACGTATATATAAAACAAATGTTAGCCACATTTACCCGGGCATCAATGTTTACTACAAGTCACTACACAAGTGGAAAATAAATGGAAGTTTTAAAAACAAATGTAAGACACATTCAACCTTGTATCAATGGTCACGAAACAAGAAGTATATGAAGCTTAAAAACAAATTTTAGCCACATTCAACTCTTGAACATCCATACTTAATACAGATGACTAAAAAAGAAATATATGAAGCTTAAAAACTGTTAGTCCCATTCCATCAATGCAATCAATAAATTCAAGTCAATCAACAGAATCCCTTATCGTTAAAGGAAAATACTAAAGATGCGTTAAGCTTATTTTAGTTCTCCAATATCGTTGCATCCGCCCTACCATCTCTTTTTCTCCCTCCGTGCGGCCCAAGGCAGATTCCGAAAAACTGTTTTACTAGAAGAGAGACTGAAAAAGCCTGGGGAAGTATGGAGATGGGGGTGGGAAAAAAAAGTGATGGGTTTTTTGTTGTTGTTGTTGCTTTTGCTTTCCTCACTAGCTAGACCACTTCCACGGATGCTTTCCTATCTGGAGTACCTCCTTTAGAAACCCCCACACACGTAGTGGAATACCCTAAGAATCACACAAATGTTCTACGGTCGCTCGTGGGATGGGAAAAAGGGGTGGGGGTGGAGGTGGAGAGGAAAAAGACTTACCTTCATATATTAGTCGCGTCCTTTCGGATGGAGGGAGGGAAAATAAAATAGCGTCCGGTCCCCCCCCCACGGGGGAAGAAATGAGGTTCCCCCCTTCTAGTTGGCTCTCAGTGTTCCCCAGGCAGCAGGAGAGGCCACCAGCCCACTGGCCTTAGCAGCCAGCACCACCTCATACTGCGGGGCATGCAGCAACAGCAGCACCACCCGGTGAAGGGAGATCGGGAGGGGGAGGGGGAGGGGGAAGAGGAGGGGGAAGAGGAAGCAAAAAGGTCCTCTTTACCACTCTCCCCCCACCAAAAAAAAAAAAAAAAAAACTAATTTGCAACACCTTCCTCCTCAAAAATGAGACCAATAAATGAGCGGGTGAGGGGGGAGAACCAGGTGACTAGATGGGGGTGTGGAATTTGCAACACCACCGCTCTCCCCCGAAAAAATTCCTAACCCTGTCTCCCCAGATCCTCCCCTTAATTCTGCCTTGAAAACCCAGGAGTCCGGGTGAGAAAGAGGACGCAGGAGAGCGGGAGGGTGTCAGCCAGAGCAGGGTTGGAGCGTGAGAGAGAGAGAACGAGAAGAGGCTCAGTCACCACCACCACCGCCACCCCCCCTTCCTCTTCCTCCTCCTCCTCCTCCTCCTCCCTCAAGCTCTCCCCGTCTCCCGGGGCCGCAGCATAGCAACCGAACATGGCCGCTGCGCAAGCGCCGCCCGCACAGCCAAGGAGAGAGGGCAGAGGGAAGGGGAAGGAGCACAGAGAACGCGGAGGGCGGGGAGGAATAGAGAAGGGGGAGAGAATCTCGCGAGAGGAGAAAGCCCTTAGCCCAAATCGGTCCCCGACTTTGGGGGAGGAGCGAAGGTTGCGGCAGGCTAGAGAGAATGTAGGGACGCACAGGTGCGACAGGAGTGAGACGGAGAGGGGGAAAAGGGGAGGGGGGTCCGTAACTCCGCCCCTCACTCTTCGAGCTTTGAGGTGATTTGGAAAGATGTTCAGCGTCAGCCTGCCACAGCCAAGGAAGGAGACGTTGCAGGGCAGATTCGGGTTAAGCGCTCGCTGCAGCCCCAGGGAATCCGAGTCCTTGTTCCAGCCGTTCTGTTCATCAGAGCATACAGCCCTAAAATGAAGAGACGAAACAAATTAAAACCAGAATTTAAAAATACACATACAACTCATTTTTATAACCGAAATGAATTTGTTGCTTTCACTATGTCCCCGGGGAGCTTCTCCAAGTACCTAATAATAAGTGAAGGAACCTACAGGATCTTGGTCCAACCCACTTGGGGAAACTAAGCCCCCCACAGAGCAGGTTCCTTGCCCAAGGACACATTGCTATTGCCCTCCAGATCTAGAGTTCCAGCTCAGATCCCATGATTTCCAAGTCCAGGCATTGCCACTCAATCAACCTGTTTCTTTTAGAACTGATAATCTATTAAATCCTGCTAACACTCATTGCCCTGGACCACCTGCAATTGTGATATTTATACAGATAGATGTAGCACATTATGATTTGCTATCATCACCAGAGTCAGAAAGAGCTGGGTTAGAACCTCCCTGTAGTTAACTAACCACAACCACAACTCTTCAGGACAGGCAACTCTTTAAGCCTTTTAAGTAGCAGAAAGTTGCCCAACTGCATCAACAAAATTCCCTACATTGATAAAACTCAACAGTCTGAACCAAAAATAAAACCAAAATAAATACATCATCAGGAAAACAGTATCAAATGGATTTGTTCTTGGAGCAAACCAAGTGTCATACTAGTATCTACAAAATATTAAAAGAACCAGAAGAAGGGCTGGTTGTGTTGGATGATTCCCAAAAGGAAGATCCGTGAGAAGCCATGAAAAAGAATTGCACAAAATAATAGCCTATTTCAATCTGTACCAATGAAGGGAGTAGTCACAACTCATCTATTGAAGTCCTCAAATATGAAGCATCACTTCCATTAAAGTATTACTGCAATGTTTCATCTTGGCTCAGTGGGGACTTTAGGTTCTGAAACTCAAGGTCAGTATTGCACAAGCTCTGGTAGGTTCTAAAGATTTGGAGCACAAGCCTCACCTTGTACTGAGTCCAGATAAATTCAAAAAGACTCATCATTTTAAGTTTGACTAACAAATACTGCTGGGTTTTTTAGCCACAGAAACTCATGAAGAGTAAGACAAAAAGAAGTTTTGAGCTTCATCAGTAAGAAATGTACCTATATTAAGGAAGTCAATCAGTCTAATAAGCTTTTATTAAGCACTGACTATGTGAGGGACACTATGCTAAAAACTTGGAAATTCAAAGAAAGGCAAAAGACAGTTCCTATTCTCTGGGAGGTTCACAATCCAGCGGAGAAAGCATGCAAACTATCTATAACAGACAGGATAAGTTGGAGATAATAAGTAGAGGGAAGGCATTAGTATTAAAGAGTAACAGGAAAGACTTCACAGAGAAGATGAGATTTTCGCTGGAACTTGGAAGAAGCCAGGAAAGCCAAATGGCTGAGATGAGGAGGAAAAAATACTCCAGACAGGTGAAAATGCCCAGTTCAGAGATGGAGTGTCTCTTCTCAGCAAGAGCAAGAAAGTCCTTGTCACTCAAAGAGAGAGAGAAAGTGAGATGTAAGAGTAAAGATCTAAAGACTAGGTGTTGAAGTAGTTCAATTCAATTCAATCCAATTCAACAAACATTAGTTAACCTAGTATTATGGGAAAAGCACTGGACTGAGCGCTGGAAATGACTAGGAGATTTAATAAAAAGTCCTTGCCCTCTATTGGAGTATGGGGAGCATAACAGAATCACAGAATCTCCAAACCTCAGTTTCCTTACCAATAAATTGAGAATAATAATAGCCACCTCACAGTATTGCTTTGAGGGAAATGCTTTGTAAACCTCAAAAGTGCTAAATAAATTATTTGAGTTATAATAATGAGTACATAAGAGATGTACAAACAAATGAGAGACCAGAGGAGAGAGAATTTCTGAAATTTAGAGTCTCAAAGTCAGTGCCCTTACATTTACCTCTTTGAATTCTCTCCCACATCCCAGTGCCCCACTTCTTTCTGGTGTCCTGTGCCTTCATTCACCCCTGGCTATTCAGATCTAAATACACACACACACATACACACAATTCTGCTACTTACCCAGGCCTTCTCTCTCCCCACCCACCCCATTCTAAGTACTGAAATGACTCTCTCCAACCTAAACATAACCTCATCAAAAACTTTCATGCCATTCATTTAGCTTGTCAGATCTCTGCTAAATGTGAGAAGGAAAGTATCTGAATAAACTAAGTTATGCCTAATGACTCACTGCCATTAATCCTCCTGGAGCTATTTGCATCTTAAAAGACTAATTGGTCGAATTTCTGACTGTGTAGGGGAGATATTTTGAGTGAAGATGGATCTTTTACAAACCATTTAAATGTCAGCAGGTAGGAAATAGTCAGATCTGCCTCTGAGTAAGGCTAGCTCCTTTTAGAGGTTTTGTCTTCTAAACTTATGTCAAAGCAAGGTAGATAATCCACATTCCCCCAATGTACACAGAGCAATTCAGCATGGTTATTTATATAAATATAGATATAGATCATAAGAACATAGACTTAGAGCTGGAGGGGATTTTAGAAGTTGTCCAATCCAACCTCTTAATTTTACAGATAAGGAAAAGAAAGCCCAGAGAATTAAGTGAGTGAAGGAAGGATTAAGCACCTACTATGTGTAAAGCACTGTGCTAAGCCCTGGGAAGACAAATAGAAAAGACAGTCTTTGCTCTCGAGGAACTCACAATCCAATGAGGAGGACAACATATATGGAAGGATCCCAGCGTCTGCCCCAAAGTACACAGTAATGCCTTATATCATTTTCTGATGTTGAATTAGACTAGTGCCAAGGACATTGGTGGCAGAATCTTCTTTTCTGGGTCTTTAGTAACTTTGGTTATAGCACCTGTAGGAGCAATTGCCAGGCTGCATCTTCACAGTCTGAGTTGCTTTCCAGCATGATGACTGCAATCTCTGTGCTGCAAGCATTGCTATTCCCAAAACTTTTGCCAGTGTCTAAGACTGCCTCATTGGAATCTATGGGGAGATGTTGGTCAAGATAGTGGGGGTGGCTTAGTATAATGCTTCCTATTTCTTCCTCAGGGGAGCTTGCTGCTTCAGCTAACCTGGTTTGCTGGCCTTCTATAGGGCATTTAGTTGGCTTGCTCAAAGTCACATCAGTGACAGAGCAGAATTTAAACCCAGATCCTTTGACTCCAAGTCTTGAACCCAGGACCAATACACAGTAGTGATTCTAAGATGGAAGGTAAGAATTTAAAAAAAAAAATAAGGTGAAGGAAGATCCTCCATAATTTTGCTCTAATCCCGGTTCCAAAATTATTCCCTAAGAGCTCATCTTTGGCTCCACCAAGCCTGGTCTCTTCACTATGCCTCTAATTCTATTCAATTTAACTAACATTGTATTAAGCCCTGCCTCTATATCTTTACCCATATGATCTCCCTTGTTTAGGCTTCTCCCTCCATCTAAATCCTAATCAGCTTTTAAGACTCAGCTGAAGTCTCATTTCCTCCATGAAGCTTTCTAAGACCACAGTGATCTCATCTTTGACTGTGAATGAATAGCACTTATTGTCCATACCACTCATTTAGCTCTTAACGTTTACTGCCTTGTATTATCCTTTAATAAATCAGGAAGTCGGGAGGACCTGGTCTCCAGTACAACCTCAAACACTTCTGTCTGTGTGACCCAGGGCACATCTCTTACCTCTCTGAGCCCCAGGTACCTGTCTAAGATTAGAGGTAGTAAAGTAGATGCTGACCTGCATTAGGAAAGGCATTTTCTCCCAGGGAGCTCCCAACACTGATGAAATCACCAGTCTAATTAAAAGCAACTTTTAAAAGTATTCTCTAATGTAGATCTATTTTTAAAATTTGGGGGTTCAAATGCAGCTTCTGACACACATTAGGTCTGTGGCCCAGAATCAATCACTTAATGCATGGGGCAGCTAGATAGCACAGGACAGAGAGCACCAGGCCTGGAGTCAGGAGAACCTGGGTTCAAATCTGGTCTCAGACATTTCCTAGCTGCAGGACACTGGGCAAGTCATTAACCCTGATTGCCTAGCCCTTGCCACTCTTCTGCCCTAGAATTCATACTTAGACAGAAGGTAAGGGTTTAAATTTATAATAATAATAATAATTAATAACTTGAAACCTGTGTACAGAAGGCAATTCTAGGACTTGTCTACAAAGTCCTAGAAACCTGCTAAACTACGTTGGTACTGGAAGTTGATTGATGCTTCTAATGGTTTCAGGTAAACTAATCTTGTCTCTCTAAAACCTCTTGAGTGGGAACAGCATCTTTTACTTATTTTGTATTCCCCATGGTGGGCAGTTAGATAGAGCACCACACCTGGACACAGGAAGACTTAAGTGCCTCCTCTATATGTAGGGGGCAGCTAGGTGGCACAGGGAATAAAGTGTTTGGTCCAAAGTCAAAAAAAAGAATCATTTTCCAGAGTTCAAATTAGGCCTCAGACTCTTACTAACTGTATGACCTTGGGCACATCACTTATCCTTGTTCGCCTCAGTTTCCTCATCTGTAAAATGAGCTGGAGAAGGAAATGGCAGACCACTCCAGTATCTTTGCCAAGAAAACCCCAAAATGGGGTCACAAAGAATTAGACAGGATTGAAAAATGATTCAACTCAATCCCTCATGGTGACTAACACTCCACTGGGAATATAGTATATTTTGAAGTGAATAGAGTCATTGGATGATTGTAGGTTTAGAGCTGGAAGACATCTTGGAAACCATTTAGTCCAAATTTCTTATTTTAAAGAAGAGGAAACTGAGGAAGTTAAGCAACTTGACCAACACCTCCCAAGTAGTCAGTGACTGAGGTAAGATCGGGATCCAGGTCCTCTGACTAAATCTGGTATCTCTGCCATGTTGACTGGCATAGTTTCACACTACTCAATCCAAAATACCAGAAAAATCTAGACCTATTGACCTTTATGAACCTTGTAGCAGGGAGCATTACTTTCTTATTATTTTCCTCTTTTCCCTGCATGCAATACTTCTAACCACACAGCCTTCCTGGGAGGGCAAATGTCCTCAAATTAATGTTCCAAGTAACTGCATATTGCAGTCATTTGGTGGGTGACTTTTCCTAGCAAAGGTTTTTCTTTAGAGATGGAACTAAAATCTTTGGTAATTCCCAGAGATTTACAGGGGAGACAGGAAGTCCCCAGTACTTCTGAATCCCTGTTTGAATAATTATCCCCAAAACTTATATTTGAAGTTGACCACTTTCAATGTCAACTACCCTGTAAGGGATATCCACTGGGATAAAGAGACACAAAGATTTCTACTGTTCCCCACACCCCCCATTAATTTTAGGGTATAAGACAAAAAAAGGAACATTTGCCATTTTGATGGCACTGATAAGTTTGGCAGTATTTGAGTCAGTAGGTTCCACATTCATGCTTTTAAGCTTAGCAGTGAGTAGCTTATCAAATTTTCATTTCATCCACCTTTCTCTTACCCTTACTTTCCTCTTTTAGATCCTTGCTTTCCTTTCACTTTTTCCTCCTTTCCCTCTATTTGCCCCTTTCTTCTTTTCCTCCAAAACCCTTTTTAATCATTTTATTCCCTTCTCTCTGATTTCCTACCCCCGGTGACAATCTCTTTCCCCTACCCTTCTTTGACCTCTGTTTTAGTTCCATCTTCAGTTCCCTCTCCCTCTCTGACCCTTAATTTCTTTGTTCTCCTGAACACTTATTTTCTCATCTCTTTCCCCACTATTTTCTTCCCTTTTTTCTTAATTGCAATAAATAAATGTTTATTTATTATTCATTATCCTGGAAGTCAAGGACCTGTAATTACATTGACATAGGAACTCCACCTACCAACTCAGACTCTATCTATAATTTATAGTCTTAGAGAACTGCCTTTGAGACCCTCAGCAGGCTTAGATAACTTAACCATGGTCACATAGTTAATATATTAGAAGTAGAATTAAAACCCAGATCTCCTCAACCCCAAATTCAGAACTCTATTCACAAAACCATGCTATTAAGCATTTTTCTTTTAGTTAAAAATATTTTCAATATTCACATTTAACACTGTTTACAGTACAATAAATTTATATTAAATAAATGAGCACTGGGAAATGTACACTTTTAAAAACCAACCAGAGACTAAGTAACTTAATCCTAAAGAATGGGTGGAGTCAAAAAAATTTGGAAATTATAGATATTTCATTAAAGATAACAATGATAAAATAATATTCCAAAAGTTTTGGGATACATACAAAGAAGTTCTTAGGGAAAAATACATCTTTAACTATTTTTACCAATAAAAAAGAAAGACTTGACCAATGAATTGGGAATATGACTGAAAATAATAGAAAACCAACAAATTTAAAAATACCAAGACCAAAAGAGAAATCTGAAAAATTAAAGAAGAAATTAACAAAATTGAAAACAAGAAAACCATTGGAATAACAAATAAAACTTGGAACTGAATTAAAAAAAGAAACAAAATAGATGAATGAGTAACAAATGAGATTTAAAAGAAGAATAAAGGAAAACTAGAATTATAGTATCAATAACAAGAAAAGATAATTCACAATATGTGAAAAGAAATAGATGGTATATTAGAAATTATTTTGCCTAACCTATACAAATAAAACTGACAACTTATATGAAATTTAAAAATTGACAAAAAATATAAAATACCCAAATTAGCAGAACAATAGAAAATTTAAACAGCCTAATTTCAGAGAAAGAAATCAAACATGCCATAAATGAATTTCCAAAGGGGGGAAAAAACCTAGGATCAACTGGATTCACAAGTAAAATCTGTTAAACATTCAAAGAACAATTAATTCCAATATTGTGTAAATTGCCTCCAAAAACAGCAAAGGGGATCCTACCAAATGCTTTCCATGACACAGATATGTCACAGATACATAAATCTGGGAGAGTAAAAACAGAAAAACTATAGACCAATATGCCTAATGAATATTGATGCAAAATTTAAAGTAATTTATTAACAAAGAGTAATAACATTTTTTTAAATTAAATTTTATTTTTCCAATTGCTTTTCTCTCCCTTCTATTCCTCAGATATGCATAGTCAAACAAAAACAAATTCCCATGTTATTTCATCCAGAAAGAAAAATCTAATTCTTTCACTCTGAGTTCATCATCTCCATTGTTGTTGTTTAGTCATTTCTGTCATATCTGACTCTTGGTAATACCATTTGAGGTTTTCTTGGCAAAAAAAATGGTTAGCAACTTCCTTTTCTAGTTCACTTTACATATGAGGAAACTGAAGCCAAATCTGAACTCTGGAAAAGGACTCCTCATGACTCTAAGCCTGACACTCTATCCTCACTTCTAGATCAGGAGATAATATGCTTTATGACTGTTTCTCTGAAATCATGGTTGATTGTGGTTGATCATTTCATTGATCAGAATTTTTTTTCTAAATTTTATTTTTATTATCATGCAAAACATACTTCCATATTGGTCGTTGTTTCAAGAGCACACTCATACAAAACCCAAACTTCCAAATAAAATAAAAAATACACTGATGCAAAAAATAATATGTTTTTATCCATATCAATCCTGACTTGAACAGTTCTTTCTCTGGAGGTGGATAGCATTCCTTTTCTAAGTCTTCCAGGATTGTTTCAGATCATTGTATTGCTGAGAGCAGCCAAGTTTTCACAGATAATCATTGTCCAATATTGCTGTTACTGTGTCTCCTTGTTCTGCTTATTTTGTTCTGCATCAGTTTATGCAGATCCTTCCAGCTTTTTCTGAAATTGTCTTGCTTACATTGATCAGAATTCTTATGCAAGCATGTTCTCTTTCTCTTTGTGTCTCTCTTATTCTGTTATATATACACATTATGTAGTTATCTCTCATATATACATATTCACCCATATATACGTATGTGTGTATGGCAGCCTGGAGTAGGGGTTAAAGAAGTTATCTCAGAGTCAGAGTAAGACTTACTTGTTCTGTGACCCTGGGCATGTCTCTCTCTCTCTCTCTCTCTCTCTCTCTCTCTCTCTCTCTCTCTCTCTCTCTC
>NC_058132.1:308635401-308666217 GCF_016433145.1 Gracilinanus agilis | reverse complement strand
GAGAGAGAGAGAGAGAGAGAGAGAGAGAGAGAGAGAGAGAGAGAAAGAGAGAGAGAGAGAGAGAGAATCTTGATGACTGATAGCATAAGTATAAATATTGAGGTGGGAAGGATCATTGGAGCTGGACTAAGGAACTTCTTTTTTGCTATATGGATTTTGTTGTTATTGTAATTTGCTTTTTAACATATAAAAATCAGTCATTATGTATTTATTAATTAAATGCTCATTAGGTACCAGAACTGTGCTAGGTATTTGAAGTACAAGTACAAAGAATGAAACAATCCCTATTCACAATGCACTTACTTTGTAATGAAGAAAAAGACAACTATATACATACATACATACATAATATATATACTTTAAATAATATGTGGATTCAGCCAATCTTAGTTGATCTTCATTCACTTGTTCATGAACAGGACTGAAGAACAGAGATGCTGGGTCAATTCAGGGTGAAGGACTTACAAAGCATAGCTAGCAATTGGACAAGGGGATAGGGGATTCAGCAAATAGCTGAACTGGTTAACGTCGAGGGTCAAGACTATAAAAGGAGGAAAATGAGGCTAGTTAGTACCTTCTTAATCAAAACATCTGAGCAAAGGATCATGTCTCTCCCCTGAACTATATTCTAAAGCACCAAGGTTTTTGTCATCAGGAATTTTTCTTCAGAACTAGATCACTAGGTCTAACCAAGAGACAAGGGAATGTTCTATTTGTTCATCATCTCCCAAAATCTTGGGTTGAGACAAAGGAACAGACAATGAATTTGAGTACAATTGAATCTCCAGAGACTCACTCATCAAACATTTACAAACCTACATAGCCTTTCTTCCATGTAAAAATGGATGTTTTCTCCCATTTATCATGAAACCTTTATTGTTAAAACATAGCTAAGTGGCCCCAGAGATATTGGTTTGATTTCATCACTCAATCTTGATTATTCTTGGAATCGTACAGTATACCTAGTGGTTTTAAGGAGTCTCAGACTTACAGACTTATTAAAATGAAAAAGACAAAGTAAACTATAAAACCTGCAAATGATGTGTGAAGTAAATCTGGGGAATATACACAATGCATCTTAATACTGGTACTATGGCTTATATTTATTGGATGCCTATAGAATCTTTCCTCTAAACACATATTTTAGAACCCTTTGAATTATTTGGTTAGAGTCAGTGAGGTTCAGTATTCATCTTTTGTGAATTATCAAGTTATCCAAAAAATGGAGCCAGTATCTTGAAAAGATATTTTAAACTTCATTTGAGTCTTATAAAACATATTTTGCAATAAGAATTAAAATGTAAAAATGACTTTTTTTTAAAAAAAAGACATGATCTCAGATCCCAGAGTAGGTTGAAACTGCTTCTCTTTCTTTATGTGAGTATTATGACTTTTTTTGACCTATGTTTCTTTCATAAGGTATCTGTGGATAATGTCTGCAGAATCTCTGAGATCATAAATTTAGAGCTTCAAGAGATCTTGTAATCTTCTAGTCCAGTTTTCACATTTTACACATGAGCAAACTAGGCCAAGAGAGATTAGATGATTTTCTAAAATTTATAGAAATGGCAAGTAGTAGAGTAAGGATTCGCACAGAATCAAATTGTACCATTAGCCATTCCTTTTTTTTTTTCCATGTCATTCCACAAAATAATACCCTGGGGAAAAAGCAAAGTGTGGAAAGGGTCTCTCCTGATAAGACTCTCTCCCCATCTCTATTTCTTGGAATCTTTATCTTCATTCAAGGCTTACCTTCCTTCTAGTAATCAAGGCTCACAACTTCAGAGTCATCCTTGATTCTTCATTCTCCCTCACCTCCCTCACATTCAAAGAGCCGATTGCCAATTCCATTTATAAAACATCTTGTGAATTCATTCCCACCACCAATTACACACCATAGCTCCTCAAGCCCCACTGATGTGTTTCCCATTAACAGATCAACAAAAATGAATTTTCTTAATTCTTAATCGAAGACATTTCTTAAACAAAAGACCAAGAATGAAAAATAACACAATATTTCACTATCAACCTAGTAGATACTCTCCCATTGATACACAACAGTGTCAGTGGTAGAGGTTGGGAACAAACTTTCAGCACTGTAGGTAACATGTGCCCAAGGTAACATACAATTCTGAATCATAGGTCCTTGAGATCCTTTGTTTTCCTCATGAACAGCCTGCACAGCAATTCATTGATGAGTAGGACTGCTTCTCTGTTGATTGCTCCTCTTTGGCCTACCCAGATAGTGCTATGTCCTTTCAGCAAAACCAGAAACCATAAGCTTGGAATGTGATGAACTTTCCAGATCTGCTCTCTTGGCTGAGCTCTGAGGTAGTGTTAGCAACAGAGAATGAAACTAAATGGTGGAAGACAACAGACATCATCCCAAAGAATGATGCTAATCTCTCCAAAATATCCAAAATGTTATTTTTAGATTGAGAAGGAACCTTAGGGATTGTCTAAGGCCAACTTTTTGATTTTACAGAGGAAGAAACTGAGGCTCTAGAGGGAGGAAGTGGCTGCCCCATGGTCCTAGAAAAAGGCTCATTCAACACTTACTAAAATCGAGAGTGAGCTGAAATGGAGTCAAGACTTCCCCTGATAGAACAGACAGATGAGAACAATTTGTTCCAGCAGCCATGTTAAGTAGGTGCTATGGAGGGCTTAGAGCTTGATCATCCACTGTATCCCCATCCATCACCAGTCATCTTGACTTTTTTCCTGCCATTGGACTTCTATGACTAAAAGAAAGAGTAAAGCCCATGATTTCGTGCAACTCTGCCTAATTTAAATCCAATTTATCATCATTTTATCAATTTATTATCATCACCCTGTGATGTCATTGGTCCTCATAGAAAATTAAGCACAACCAACAACAACAAATAGAAACCAAATCTTGTAGCCTCATAGACCAACAGAGGTAGAAGGAATCTTTAAGAGCACCTCATTTTATCCTTTCCATTTACTAAAGAAGATTCAGAGGCAGAGAAGTTAACTATCAGAATAGGGATGAGAACCTAATTTTCCTCACTCCAAGACCAGTGTTCTTTCATCCACATTTTTGAAATTTAGGCTGCCTCAGATACCTATATTAGACCCTGTAGGCGAATTGTCGCTTCTCTGGTTATATATCTGGGGACAAATAGCTAAGTCTGGTGGAGATCTCTTAGTCCAGTGGTTCCCAAACTTTTTTGGCCTACCGCCCCCTTTCCAGAAAAAATATTACTTAGCCCCCTGGAAATTGATTTTTTAAAATTTTAATAGCAATTAATAGGAAAGATAATTGCACCTGTGGCCATCACCGCCTCCCTGGATCACTGCAGCACCCACCAAGGGGAAGTGGCACCCACTTTAGGAATCACTGTCTTAGTCCTTCCAGATATATCTTACATTGTGGCTCACCATAGCCCCAATCTCCATGCCTCCTGCAGGAAAATTTAAACAGTTTGAAAGGACAAAATTTCGATGGGAAAAAAGACTGGCATAGGGAAGAATTTCCAGGATCCAGATCTTTTCTTACAAGATGATTTTTTGGTTTTTTTTCCCCCTCTGTTGATGTAGGAGGCAGGTAACTTGGGGAAGACATTTTTCTTTTATTGATGGGCTTCTGTTCTTCTCTTGATTTTTACATTTTTAACCTGTTCCTGTCAAATTCCTGATCCCAGGCTTGGATAAGACAATGGCATAACCACTAGGCCTGAGTGATGACAACCAGGGAGAAAATCTCAATACGGCCAAGTGGTGATGGTTCCTAAATTCTAGCCACTCAAGTAGAAAATGAATTAGTTTCCTAAGCAGTGTCAGTTCTGGGATTGTCTCTCTGGTAACCCCAAGCTTCAGAGCTCTGGAAACCAGAAACCTTTCTAGAAAGAAAAGGAGAAATTATTAGGCAGTACCGGTTTTGAGATTGTCTCCATAGCAATCAAGCTTGAGAGTTTGGGGATTTAGCCTTTTAGAGAGAGAAGAGAGTTAGGGAGAGGTTCCTGAGCAGTGTACTCTTGGGAAGTCAAGTCAACAATCTTTTATTAAGTGCTTACTCTGAGCAAGGTACTATGTTTAAGTGCTAAGAATACAAAGAAAGGGAAAAAACAAAAAACAAAACATTTCTGCTCTTCTGAAGGTCATAGACCAAAGAGGGAGATAACATGAAAACAGCTATGTAGAAATAAGTTATATAGAGGATAAATTTAGAGTAGTCTCAGGGGAAAGATTAAAGATGCCTAGGGATGAGCATGTGCCCAGTTCCCCTCTGGTGAGTGGGTCCCTTGCCAAAGACTTTTGAGACCAGAGGCTTATGGCTAGAGTCCCTATACTTAAAAAACAAAAAACAAACCCTTACCTTCTATCTTGGTATGAATTCTAAAGCAGAAGAGAGGTAAGGGCAAGGCAATGGGGGTTAATTGACTTGCCCAGGGTCACACAGCTAGGAAATGTCAACCAGATTGGACCCCAGGACCCCCTGAGCTGCTCCAAGACCCTCTCTATACTCCTAACTTCCTCCACTCATATCGTAACTGGCAGCTGTCTTAAAGAGGATTGGCTATTGAGCAGAGAGAACTTCCCACTAAGTAGGCTTTAAAAAGAGAGACAACTTCAACCGCTCTTCTGAATGAGTGGCTTTGGACTCTGCTCTTTATGGGACTGCCCATACATGGCAGCAAGCACCTAGGCTGGCTTAGATAAGCCTGAGCCTAGACCTGAAATTTCAAAGGGTATGAGCATTTTAGTCATTCTCTTCACATAATTCCAAAATACTTTCCAGGATAGTTGGACCAATTCATAGTTTAATCAACAAAAAATTATTGTGCCCATCTTTCCCTATCTGCACAGATAAATGGCACAGTGGACAGAGCACCTGGAGTCAGGAAGATGTGAATTCAAATCTGGCCTTAGACACATTAATTGTGTGAGCCTGGACAAGCCATTTAACCCTGTTTGCCTCAGTTTCCTCATCTGCAAGATGAGCTGGAGAAGGACATGACAAACTGCTTCAGTATCTTTGCCAAAAAAATCCAAAACTGAAACACCCCAAAATGGGGTCACAAAGAGTCAGACAGAAAAGAAAAAATTGGACAATAATCTTTCCCTAGTTCCCCTTAACTTGACCCACTATAACTATACTTTGCCAACTTGCTGGGTATAGAGTGAAACCTCAGACTTGTTTTGATTTGCATTTTTCTTCTTCTTAGTGATTTGGAACATTCTTTTACACAATTATTATAAGCCTTAGGTCTTTTCACACAAACTCTTACCTAGTCACATCTCCCCTATTTTGTATTTGTACAGTTTTTTTTAACTTTACATTAAATTTCATCATCCTAGATTTGGCTCAAGTGTTTCAGCTTGTTGAAGCATTTTTGAATACTGATTTTCTTACCCAACATATTAGCTGAGCTTTTTAACTTTGTATCATTTCCATTTTAAATAAGCATGATGTTAACATCTTCATACTAGTCATTGATGAAAATGTTGAAAGGAAAATGGAGAGGAAGTTAGGTGGTTTAGTAGATAGATAGCCAGGCTCAAAGACAGGACCTCCTGGGTTCAAATATGACTTCAGGCCCTTCCTAGCTGTGTGACCTTGGGCAAGTCACTTAACCCCAATTCTCTAGGCCTTACTGTTCTTCTTCCTTGGAACCAATAATTAGCATCAATTCTAAGCAGAAGGCAAGGGTTTTAAAATAATAAAAAGAAAAGAATTGGGCAATGGACAGTGTCCCTATATCACTTCTTAGATGTTCTTTCAGGCTGACATCAATCTGATAATTACCATTTTTTAGGTCTGGTCACTTAACTGGTGAAATAATTATTATTATAGCTGACATTTATACAGTGCTCTAAAACTTGAAAAAATTATACTCACTGCTGTAGTGTTATTGTAATGTAATGTTATTACAAGAAACTTTTTCCAAATGCGTGATTGAAATCTAGTTATTCAGCAAAAAAGAAAAAAGAAAGGTTTTTTATTTTGTTCTTGGCAAAGTCATGCTGAGTTATAGTGAACATTGCTTTCTTTCCTAAACGTTCACAAATCATTCCCTTAATGATGCATGACGCATGCCAGATGTTTGCCAGCATTCAAAGTAATGTTCAGTGACCTATAGTTTGAAGAATCAAACTTCTATTTTTTTTAAAAATCAGGACAACTTTTACCTGTCTAGTCCTATGGCATTTTTTGTTTGTTGTTGTTGTTTTTTTAACCCTTAACTTCTGTGTATTGGCTCCTTGGTGGAAGAGTGGTAAGGGTGGGCAATGGGGGTCAAGTGACTTGCCCAGGGCCTATGGCATTTTTTGTTGTTGTCACTGTTGTTTTTTTTCAAAGTTCACATCCCTATCAAAGGATCCTAACCAGAGGCATTATTTTCCCCATTTGAATATTAGATTGCAAATAAATATGAAGACTTAGGTGAGAAATTTAAGAAGATAGGGACTACAGGTTGTGAATTCCTCACTGTTGCACATTTGAAGGCAAGGGATATAGAAGAAAAAAATTAATTTGAGAAGTGAGCAGCTGGCTAAATACATAGGAATTGAGAATAGAATTTGGACTTCTGGAATCTGATTGACAGAATCCAAAGAAAAGCACAACTAATGAAGGATGGAAAGAAAGCCTTTACTAGGTTTCTTACAAGTTGAATCAAAAGATCTTTAGACTGAAAAAAGTGTAGGGATGTGTGTGCAATATTTTGTCTGTGTAAATTATTTGTGACCACATGGTTTGTCTAGATGTGGCTCACAGAGAGTTATCCCTAGAGTCCCCCTTTCTCCAAGGGAGACTTCAATTCCTGCCAGGAGAGTAAGTAGGAGGTTGGGACCCAAAGCAGTTATTTTGCTCTCCTCAGAGAGAAGGAACTAGAATAGGATTACGTCTACCTGCTACTTTATTTTAAAGAACCTTACCTTCCATCTTAGAATCAATATTACGTATTAGTTCTAAGGCAGAAGAGCAGTAAGTACTAGACAAAGTGGGTTAAGTGAGTTGTCCAGGGTCACACAGCTAGGAAGTGTCTGAGGATATCTGCTACCTTAAATATTGTTAGTCCAGAGGGGATTTTTATTTTTATTTTTATATTTTAAACCCTTACCTTTCGTCTTGGAGTCAATACAGTGTATTGGCTCCAAGGCAGAAGAGTGGTAAGGGCTAGACAATGGGGGTCAAGTGACTTGGCCAGGGTCACACAGCTGGGAAGTGTCTGAGGCCAGATTTGAACCTAGGACCTCCCATCTCTAGGCCTGGCTCTCAATCCACTGAGCTACCCAGCTGCCCCCAAGAGGGAATTTTTAGATTCAAACTGATCTCCTAATCACTATCCCTTAATGGGGAAAGAGTGTCCTAAACTATATATCCAAGGTTTAAGTCCCTTCCCACCAAATGTCATTTCTACAATGAACATATTTAATAAATAGAAAATGAATCCCATTTAAGCAAGTTGGTAGCAAATAGAAACCAGAGAATGCATATGCATGAGAATACAAACAGATGATACACAAAATGAATAAACTCTCCCAGTGGGAAAGAGATTATCTGAGTTTACCTGAGGGAGAAATGGAAAGAGGGAGGGAGGAAGGAAAGGGAAGAGACAGAGAGACAGAGACAGAGACAGAGACAGAGACAGAGACAGAGACAGAGACAGAGTCAGAGACAGAGACAGAGACAGAGAGAGAATCTGAGTCCCAGATCTTATTCAAGAGAAATTCCTTAAAGCCCTAGTGTAATAAGCTGGGGATAGAAACATGATTGAGTTGCTGGCTCTCTACATGTCAACTTCAACTTCTTCCCAGGGTCTTTCTCTCCCTCTAGGGATTCAAAGAAAGTCTGGAACCATGTGTCTTCTCTTCCTGCAGGCACATGATCATCTCAGAAATACAAGCATGGTATCAATCTGTTTCTGATATAGGAGACAATTGGGAAGTTGTGCTCTCAGCCATTTTCTATACAAAAAGAACTTGTGAACTAAGTATCTTGTCTTAAGCTTACAAAATAAGGAAAAAATCAAATTGCCCTCATAAGCCAGAAATAATACTCATGGTAACTAATGTCCAAATAGCCATTTATTAATGTTAAAAATCATAGCAGTCTGTGAATCTACTATTAATGAACAAAAGTAAGGTTAAAACTTTAGTTAAAGATGGTCAAATGATCCCACTAGAATAATTCATAGTTTGGCTAACTTGTGAAAGCCCAAGTATGCAATCATATTAGATATAATGCTAATGAAATGGACTTCATTGTCCTGATTAATGAGCAGATGGCACTAAATATGGAGGTGAAAATGCTTGGCATAATGGCTGGGAGGAAAAAACAACAGAAAAAGTACCTCCTAGAACAGCTTGTGAGGGACTTGCCAATAATTCCCTTGAAAATCTAAAATAGATAAAGCATCCGGACATTTTATTTGAGTCTTCTTTCTGTATAAAAAATGAGTCACCTGGTATAATCAAAAGGCAATTTGGATAGTCCAGTTTGTGATTTCTTTAATTTGCTCAAACTTCATTCAGTAGTTTTAGATGTCATAGTTATCATTCCTATCATCAATAAACACTGCTGGGAATTAGGGCTTTCAAAGAGAAACAAGATGGAGAAACATGAAGCTCAACCACTCTTTAGATCTAAATACCATTTAGAGGAGTAATGTTCCTGGGAACACCTTGAAATCCTTATGCCCCAAACAAAATTTGTTAGTTTTCTCATGCTAGCTTTTAGAGATTGCCAAAACCTTCATACTTCCAACTTTGTGTTTTTCATTAATAGTACCATTATTTTTGCATTTACCCAGGCACGAAAACTAATTGTTATCTTGGATTCTTCTCTCTTCTTCTTCATTCTAATCAATTTTTGTTTTAACTTAAAATTATTCTGTTTTAACTTAATTTATTATTTTATCTATGCCTTTTTTATGTTTTAACTTAAATTATTATTTTATCTATGCCTTTTTTCCTTTTTTCCCTTTCTCCTTTCTTTCTTTTCCTTTTCCCTTCCTCCATCCCCTGTTTTCTCTTTTCCTTCCTCCTTCTCTCAGTGTTTTTCAATGTCTTTGTCTCTTTGCACGGTCAAAACAAAAAAGCAGAATAGATGTTTAGCACAATTGTCTTCCAGAAATAAATTGGTTTTTAGAGCACAATAGTTATTAGTGGGGGTGGGAGGGGCAGGGTGATTAGCCAAGTCAATGAGGGATGATAGTAGCTCAGTAACTGGTTAGTTTTTAACTTGTATGAACAGTTACTTAGAGTTGACTCAATATATAATTTAAAATCCTACATAAAAATTACCTTTGTTGAGAGTGACTTAAAATTATTTCAGTGAAACATCCTTCCTAAAATATGTGAGCCGACTGCTCTCTGACCCACCCACGCTCTGATTTCCTCTAAAACTCCTTTAAGTCATCAAGAGACTTTTTGCCCATTTATGCTTTTCTTGGAACTGTTAAGAATAGTACAATTCAGCTGTGATTCAGAATATTGGGCTGTTGTTTTTTCTGTCTCATAAATGGTTTATGAGTTCATTTCAAATGTTCTTTCCCTAGCCTGATCCTTGATGGAAATTCAGAAATATATTAAGTATATTTTGGAGGTTCTAAAAGAACAATGTCAAAGGTGCTCTTAGGTTTGACTCTCAGAATGGTCTAAGACAGAGGCTAGAGGAGAGGGTAGGGAACTTGAGTTAGAGGTTGAGAGAGGCTAGGGGGCCCACATGAGCATCCTGAGGGTGGGAGTGGTAATTGGGTGGAAATGGAAGGATTCACACTGGGAGGGAGAAAGAGGGACCCAGAAAGGAAAATGGAGGCAATATTGAAGATTGGATTCATCTGTTCTTCAATATTTTGTCCAACACTGTTTTTATACTGTGGGGTGTAGATAGGTGTTCAAAGAGGATCATTACCTCTGCTTCAAGGGCTTGCCAAGCACTTTTTTTTTTTTTTAGTTTTTTTTTTTTTTAGTTTTTTTTTTTAACATTTATTAATAATCATTTTTAACATGATTACATGTTTCATGCTCCTATTTTCCCCTTCACCCCCCGCACTCCCCCCACCCATGGCCGACGCACTTTTCCACTGGTTTTGTCATGTGTCCTTGATCAAGACCAATTTCCAAATTGTTGGTGGTTGCATTGGTGTGGTAGTTTCGAGTCCACACCCTCAATCATGTCCGCCCCGACCCATGCGTTCAAGCAGTTGCTTTTCTTATATGTTTCCTCTCCTGCAGTCCTTCCTCTGAATGTGGGTAGCATCTTTACCATAAATCCCTCAGAATTGTCCTGGGTCATTGCCTTGCTGCTGGTACAGAGGTCTATTACATTCAATTTTACCACAGTATATCAGTCTCTGTGTACAATGTTCTTTTGGCTCTGCTCCTTTCGCTCTGCATCAGATCCCGGAGGTCTCTCCAGTTCGCCTGGAACTCCTCCAGTTTATTATTCCTTTTAGCACAATAGTATTCCATCACCCGCATATACCACAGTTTGTTCAGCCATTCCCCAATTGAAGGACATACCCTCCTTTTCCAGTTTTTTGCCACCACAAAAAGCGCAGCTATAAATTGCCAAGCACTTTTGAGGACTGCTAATTTGCTTTTGGTGTCAACTTGGCACTCAACTCTCACCTATGGCTCCAAGAAGCGGTAGCATTTGCATTGACCACACCTGGTAATCCCTCTCAGTGGGTTAAACCAGGTTGAGAGTAACTGATGGATCACAAACTCTTTGGTGAGTTAGGGGGGGTGCCTATTCCAAACATGTAAAGACTTCCCTTGATGGAATGGGTGGATGAGAATAATTTGTTCCAAAAGTCACGAAGGAGACTAAAGCAGGTTCCATGGAGCCTTTAGAGCTTGCTCAGACATTGACGTTGCCAAGAGCATCCATTCTAACCCTGGGCCACCGCTAGTCATCCTGAATCTTGTCTTGCCAATGGACTTGGATGGCTGGAAGAGAGAGTGAGTTTGATGACTTTGTGCAACCCTACCTCACTTAAATCCAGTTCATGCACAGGTCAAGATATCATCCCATGCTGTCACTGATACTCTTCAAAAATGAAGGATAAACTACATTTCCACTATAAGCTCCTGCTCCTTGGTTCCTAAGTCTCTTCATTCTGATATCTTAAATGGGCCACTGTTAAGGGTAAAAATTATGGTTGGACTGAATTACTTAAGAGTTTTCATCACCAGGAATTGATTCTAAATGACTCAAGTCAGAATGACTTTTATGGTAGTTTATTTACAAATAGGAAGAGTGAAAGTAGGGGAAATGAGAGAGATAATTACTCAGGCCTGGATCGAAGAGCCAAACCAGGCAGTGCTTCAGAGGCCCTAGCAAAGCGGGGAGGACTCAGAGGTTAATTAAACAAGGTTTCTAGCCACAAGGCCTCATCCAAGACAAAAGGCCTTTTCAGGGGTTAGTGCCTCCAGAAAAGCCAAGGAAAGGGCATCAGCCTTTTACTCACACACATGACAATCCAAAAGGAAGTAGTCTGAGGTCTCAAACTCGAGCTCCTCCAAAGCCTAGTTTAAAGGGCAAAATCCCCTGCTCCCTAGAAGTTTTTATCAACAAATTTGCTAATCTGTGCATAAAAATGGTCATTTTGGTATCCAGGGCATCATGGACTCTGTTAAAAGAGTATGAATAGCTCCTGGCATAACTACTATAGCCTCTAAAGTGCGTGCAGCCAGCCCTACCTGCCAAGCATATATCCAATATGCCTTTTGTGGCAAAGCTTTTGGTGGGCATCCTCTGGCTTACACACCTTTTGAGCACCTGCAAATTGATTTCATAACAATACCAAAAGTTAGACATTATACATTTTGTCTAGTCATAGTGGATCAACTGACCAGATGGTCGGAAGCATTTCCTACAGCCTGAACCACAGCAGCTTTTGTTGCCACGGTACTTTTATTTTAATTTATTTATTTGTTTGTTTTAAACCCTTCTGTGTATTGGCTCCTTGGTGGAAGAGTGGTAAGGGTGGGCAATGGGGGTCAAGTGACTTGCCCAGGGTCATGCAGCTGGGAAGTGTCTGAGGCCAGATTTGAATCTAGGACCTCCCATCTCTAGGCCTGACTCTCAATCCACTGAGCTATCCAGCTGCCCCCTGCCATGGTACTTTTAAAATAAATTATTCCTCATTTTGGCCTGCCTGCACGTATTGATTCAGACAGAGGAAGTAATTTTACTGATTCAGTTTTTATCTCAGATATATTCTTGTTTGGGGATAACTCCCAAATTCCATGTACCATATCATTCCCAGAGCTCAGGCCAAGTTGAAAGGATGAACAGAGAACTTAAAACTATGACTGGCAAATTATGTATTGAGACACATTTAGAATGGCCTGAAATTCTCCCACTGGTCCTATTTTACCTTAGAAGCAGGCCCAGGGGAAATCTATACATCTCACCATATGAGATGCTTTTTGGACATCCCTCTATACAGGATAAGCCTTTTTCTCCTGCATATACATCACTATTAGGGGGAGACACTTCCATTGCTTACTATATACAGGAATTGCAGCACAAACTGCGCAAACTCCATGAATCTGGAGCTGTAGTACAAACAGGAACAATAGACTTTTCACTTCATGATCTGAACCCAGGAGACAAGGTGTACATTAAAGAACTTCCAGCATACTGAAGCAACTCAGCCTTCCTGGAAAGGGCCATTTCAAATATTGTTAACCACTCCAACAGCTATAAAAATTGGAGAAAAGGACTCTTGGATTTGTTGCTCACATGTAAATAGAGTACCTTCTATTGCAACTGATTAACTGTATCCTGTCACATGCATTGGATATAATAGTCCATAGACACATGGATACTATTTTTGGAAACACATTGTATTTTCCTGAATTTTTATTAATGGTTTTCCTTTTATTTTTTAATAGAACAATTGATCTTTTCCCTTTTCTTATTTCTTGTACTTAACGTACATACAATCAATATTAATCTTTTTTATTTTGCAGTAATATAAGTTTAATATATATATAAATATATTTGTTATAATGTTAATGCATACCCAAAAGCTTTAAACTATAGAATAATGCCATTGATTGTTTTTTAAAAATTATGGGACTGTGCTTAATAATTCTGTCTGATTCCAGAAGAGGGAATATAAAAAGAGTTATTGCACAGTGCCAAAGAAACACAAAGCTAACCTGCTTAGTGCCAATCGAGCACAAGGTCAAAGAGACCAAACCAATCCCAGTAATTTTGAGCCAAGACAGAGGTTGTGGCTGTTTTGTCATATATCAAGGCTGGACTTCCCTGAGCCCCATCAAGCATCTCACTTTGGCTGCCATTCTGGCTCCTATAATCTAGTCCCTTTTCTGTCTCTCATAGTGTGGCAAACTTACTATAGTCCTGGCTACTGACTGAATAAGTGCATAATTACATAAATCACTTTAATTGGACCCTGATTCAAGGTTATGTTATAAGTTTATTTTTCCTTTACTTAGAATTTTTTACACATAAGACTTTGATATTTTATATTTCATCCACAAGTTGTTTTTCTCTTTTATTTGGACTTTTTTGTTATTTTTAAAAAATTTTTTTGCTAATTGATTCATATACCTCATAACTCAGCCATGTATCCCTGAGTGATTCCTTTGTTTATCACTATTCTCCTCAAGGGGGAATGTGTTATTATTCTCCTCAGGGGGAATGTATTATTATCCTATAATGCAAAGTTTAAATTCTTTTGAGAGTAATTTCAGGATAAGAAACTTGCTGCCTCCCCAAATCTGAAAAGTGAATTGTTTGGAGAAGACACCATGAAGATGTCTGTAGAAACCTATACCGCATCAAGAAGATCCAAAATGAACTTTGGGATGCAGTTGATTGAACTATGGGGGGTTAAATGCATTTGTTTTGAATGTATGCTCTTATGCCAAAGGGACTGCCCCCAATTGGCTTTTTGTCAATGTTCCTAGCAATCATTGGATCATTGGTTTTGTTCTCTTTTCTTTTTATCCCCAAATTACTGTAATTTAAAAGTTGGTTATGTTTACAAGATCCAATCAGAGAGACCAGTCTTCCTCAGATCTCAGGGAGGAATGTATTATTGGAAATTTGGGGCCTTTGAACTACATTTCCCAAGAGCCCACTGGCTTCCTGTCACTATGTGTTGACATAGACAGGGGTATAAAATTGAGGGGTCTGGAGTAGCTAGAGTTTTGCCTCCCTATGGAGGCTTGGAGCTGGGAACATGGGCTGTTTGAACAGGTAGATTAGCCATGGCACTGTTAATATTAAAAATGATAAAGGCTGGTATAATAATATAAATTAGTATTTTAATTAAAGCCATGCTGATAGATAAAATCATTAGACCACATGCTTGTAAGCATTCAAAACTGCCGCCTCCATTACTGTCTCCAGTCTGCTGCCCAAGAGAGCCTACTGGCAAAGAGACCACTCCCTCCTAACCCAGGAGATTTAAGCTCTTCCCTGGGTCAAGAGGTAGGCCTTCCCAAGCCCAAAAACCCGGAAACGGAAATCAGTTGGACCATGTTGGATCACGGGAAATGTAGTTTTGATACATTTCCCATGTCCATAGAAATATATACACTTTTAGATGGCATTTTCCCAAATTTCACTTTTACAGCACATAGGTTTTATTGTGTTATTTATTTATTCCTTTAATTCTAGTGATTACTAATAAATCTTTAAAAACATAATATCTAAAGTTATTATTTTATATTCATTTTAATTTTTATACCACCTAACATCTCCCCTCCCTATACTGGTTTCAGAGAACAGCATGACTCCTACTTTTTCTGCAAGGGCTAGTTTGCTAGACTAATTTATACAGGGGTATTATTGATAGATGATAGCTTAATAGCTTAGTCACCCCAGGTACAATATTTGTATTTTTAAAAGAGGTCTTCAAAAACTTTACCCAAAGAGTAGAGAGTGTAAATGAGTTCCATTAATTAACTTATGTATTAGGGGATAGCTGGGTGGCCCAGTGGACTGAGAGCCAGACCTAGAGACAGGAGGTCCTACATTCAAATCTGGTCTCAAATACTTCCTAGCTGTGTGATCCAGGGTAAGCCATTGCCTATCCCTTATCACTCTTCTGCCTTAGAACCAATACTAAGTATTGATTCTAAGATGGAAGGCAAGGGTTATTAGAAAAAAAATTAACTTATGCATCAATAAAATACTCTTCGTTTACTTCATCATGATTCAGAGGTGGCTTGGGGTTCTTGAAGACCATACCAGGTAGGGTAAGCTCTGGAAAATCCTATGAATCTGGAAAGACTTTAAATATGAAAGTGAAAACATTTTCATGACCACAGGGTCATAAGGCTAAAAAAAAAATCTATCAGCTAAAGTACAATTTCAGAGGCAGAATATCTCAAAAGTTATTTAGTCTAGCTTGTAGATGAACCCATCTTGTATCCCTTCCAAAGATCCTTGACATTTTATAATCCAGTTTCTTTTTAAGACTTCTAGTGTGAAGAGTATCATGAAGTTGTCCATTCTAATTTCTTAAGAAGGTTATTACTTATATACACTCAAATTCTGCCTCTTGTAATTTATACCCATTGTTCTTAGCTCTAGTCCTCTGGCATATAGTAGAGTAGATCTGATACCATTCCCTCATGATAACCCTTCAAATACTTAAAGACAACTATCATGTTCTCCTCCTAAGTCTTCTTCTTCAGGCTAAATATCCCAATTCCTTCAACCTCTCCTCGTATATCATGGTTTCCAGTCTTCTCTTCACTCTGGTCATCCTTCTCTGAACTAGTTTCAGATGACTGCCAATATCTTTCCTGATTTATGGTATCCAAAAAATGGAAGTCTGACCAGGGCAGCTTACAGCAAGACTATTGTTGTTCAGTCATGTCTGACTCTTTCTGACCTCATTTGGGGTTTTCTTAGCAAAGATATTGGAGTAGTGTGCTATTTCCTTCTCCAGTTCATTTTACAGTTGAGGAACCAAGGCAAACAGGATTAAGCAAACTGCTCAGGATCCCATAGCTAGTAAATGCTTGAGTCTGGATTTGAATTCCTAAAGATGAGTCTTTCTGACTTTAAGCCCAGGACTTTATCCACTATGCCACTTAGTTGCACAGAGCAAGACAAATATTACCCTATTCTGTATACTATGCTTGTATCAAGGTGAGCTAAGGTGTTCCTAAAGTAGATGTTGTGATATATTGTTACATGTCATTAGTGCTTTTTTATTATTCAAAGGTATTTTATTTCCCCAGTTACATGTAATAACAATTTTCAACATACATTTTCCAAAATTGTAAGATCCAAATTATCTCCCTCCCCTTTCCCAGAGATGGTAAGTAACTTGATCTGGATTATACATGTTTGATCATGCAAAACACATTTCCATTGGTCATTATTATGAAGGAATACTCATATAGAACCAAAATTCCAAAAAAAATCCATAAATTAGTCTAATGTGAAAATAATGTCATTAATACTGTTAAATTTTTTTTACATAACCTGTTGTTTAGCCATATCTGTCCCATCCTATACTTGAGTGGTTGACTTTCTGAACCCAACTTTTGCATCTTTTATCCCTATTGAATTATTTTTTCATCTTGGTATTTTTAATTCTGAAAACTTCAAATAAAATGGGCATTTTCATATACATTGTGGAATAGAAGGAGAAAATTATACATGAAATTGTAAATTTCTATTGTGTAGAGTTTGCTTATAATAAACTTAACAGTTAACAGCTAAAACTTTCCTGCTTGTCTGTGATTCCTTCTGCTTTCTTCTCATGGGGAATAGTGATGATGATGATGGGGAATAGTGGGAAGATCTTACGCTTAAATCACCTTTCCCTACTAAATCTCATCTTCATAGATGTGTCTCAATTTGTCTAGCCTATGTAGACTTTTTAGGGGTCTGAATCATTTATTTCAATAAGTTTGCTATCCCTGCTCTGTGGGTTGGTGGAAGCAATACCCTCATTAATAAAATGACAGATTTTTAAAAAAGAATTGAAATAATTGAAACATATTATCCAGATCAATGTTTGTAAATGACTTGGTCAATCAGCAAACATGATTAAGAACCTTCTATCTTCCATACACTGTGCTAAGTGCAGGGGATACAAAAAGAGCAAAAGACATCCACTGCCCTCATGTGGTTAACACAACGGAAAAGGAAAATGATTAGTTTACAATCTAATGGAGGAGGCAACATGCAAACAAATATAGACAAAGAAAGCTATATACAGGATAAATAGGAAATAATTAACAGAGGGAAGGTGCTAGAATTAAGAAGAGTTGGAGAAGACTTCTTATAGAAGACAAGATTTTAGTCAGGACTTAAAGGAACTCAGAGAAGTTAATAGTTGGAGGAAAGGAAGGAAGAATGTTCTAGCCATAGAAGATAGTCAAAGAAAATGCCTGAGAAATGGAGGATCTTATTCATGGAACAGCCAGGAGGCCAATGTCACTGGAATGAAGAATACATGTCTGGTTTAAAATTATATTACAAAGTAGTAATTATCAAAAAATCTATTATTGCGTAAGAAATAGAGTGGTGGACCAGCAGCATAGATTAGGTACATAATACATAGAATCTGACTTGATAAACCCAAAGATCCAAGGTTTAGGGGCAAGAACTCAACGTTGGCAAAAATTATTAGGAAAACTGGAAAGTAGTGGCAGAAACTAGGCATAGACCAACATCTTGCACCATATATCAAAAAAAAAAAGGTTAAAATGGGAAAATGATTTAGACATAAAAGGACTAAGTAAAATGTCATAAGCAAATTAATCTTGGGTTCTTGGAAAATTTTACCTGTCAAGTCTATGGTTAAGGGAAAAGTTTATGACCAAACAAAAGAAAGAGAAGAGGGTAATTTTGATTACACTAAATTAAAAAGGTTTTGCACAAACAAAACTAGTGCAGCCAAAATGAGAAAGAAAGCAGGAAACTGGGGGAAATTTTTACAATGGTTTTCTCTGATAAAATTCTCATTTCTCAAATATGTAGTCAACCGAGCCAAAGCTGTGAAACGAAGAACTATTCCCCAATTAGCAACTTGTCAAAGGATATAAATAAGTAGTTTTCAAAAAAAGAAATCAAAGATATGAATAGTCACATAAAAATGCTCTAAATCATTACTGATGAGAGAAATGCAAATTAAAATAACTCTGAGATACCATTTAACATCTATCAGATTGGCTAACATGAAAGAAAAGGAAAATGATAAATGCTGGAGGGGACATGAAAAATAGGAACACTAATGTACACTTGATTGAATTATAAAATGGTTCAACCGTTCTAGAGAACAATTTGGAACTTTCTACAAAGGGCTATCAAATCATGCATGACCTTAAGCCTAACAATACTACTACTACATCTGTATCCCAATGATACCAAAGAGAAAGGAAAAGGAGTTATATGCATAAAAATATTTATAGCAGCTATTTTTATGGTGGTAAAAAATTATAAACTGAGGGCATGGGGATGTCCATCAACCAGGGAATGGTTTAAAAAGTTATGATATATGTGTGTAATCAGAACCTGCTCCCCTGGACTTCAATTCCCAGCATCACACTTTCCTTCTCACGTTATGTGCTGACATAGGGAGGATATAAGTTTTGTGTAGCACCACCTCTCCCTCTCTCTCTTCCTGTAATCACAGCTGATGCCAGCAGGCTTTTTGAGCAGGTAGGAGAATTTACTCACGTGGTCTTATTTTTGTTAGATAATTACATTTTTATACTTCTATTTCCTTTTTATTCCTTCTACTTCAAGTGATTATAAATAAATTTTATAAAATATAATACTTGAAGTATTGGACATTAATTCAAATCTTACATATGATTGTGACAGAACTATTTGCTGTAAGAAATGATGAAAGGGATAGTTTCAGAAAATCCTAGGAAGACTTAAATTGATGCTAAGTGAAGTGAGAACCAGGAAAACATTATACCCAGTAACAGTAATATTGTAATGATGATCAACTGTAAATACTACTCTAATTAATACAATGATTCAAGACAATTTCAAAGAACCCATGATGAAAAGGGCTCTTCAGAGATAAATAATACACTCTGGATACAGTTGAAGAAGACTTTTTTCACTTTCTTTATGTTTCTTGCATTTTATTGTTGTTGTTGTTGTTGTTGCATAACATGGCTAATATGGAAATATGTTTGGCATGGCTTCAAATATATAATTGATATTTTGCTTGACTTCTTAATGGGTATGGGAGGGGCAAGAGGAAGGGAAAATTTTGAAACTAAAACAATTTTTTAAAGGTTTCTAAAAATAAATTAATTAAAAAGAAAAAAGTAATACATATCTAGGAAGAAGAAAACTGGAAGGATAGTCTAGGTCAGTGATGGTAAACCTTTTAGAGACCATGTGCTGTCCCCTGCCCCACCCCTAGAGAGTCCTGGGGATGAGCCCCCCACCATCTTACTCCAGAGAGGAGAGAGGAAGCACTCCCATTGGGCTACTGGGTAGAGAGACAGGTAAAGGGAGAAATGTCCTCAAGTATAGAGGAAAGGGGGAAGGGAGCAGCTCAGGCCAAGTCCCTCTGCTTTATACTAATGAAGTCTGGTGGGAGAGGGCACTCATGCCCACAGAGAGGGCTCTGTGTGCCCTCTGTGGAACATGTACCATAGGTTTGCCCCCACTGGTCTAGGTTATGAATGGCTTTGAATGTCAAACATGCATTCTTGCTTTTGCTCCTGGAAGCAATAGGAAATCACAGTTTATTGACTAGGTGGGATGATTTGATTGGATCTGTGTTTCAGGAAAATCACTGTAGTGGTTGGATAGGGGATAGATTGGAGTGAGAAGAGACCTGAAGCAGGCTGACCCATCAGAAGGCTATTGTAATAGTCCAGCGAGGTGATGAGGTCTGGTCTAGATTGGTGGCAGTGTCAGAGGTGGAAAGGAGGCATATTGGAGAAATGTTGGGAAGATGAAAGGGATAAGCTTTGACAACAGCTTGGATAGGATGGGTGAGAGGTGATGAGGAGTCCAGGATAATTCTCAGGTGTGAGTCTGAGGTACTGGGAGATATATAAATGGAGATTTTGAACCCTTGGACTTCATCCCACAGAAGTCCCTTAGTATTTCTCAAAATTCCTTTTAATTTCTCCACCATGTTGTATGGTCACATTTCTATAAGTTCTGAGGCTCTGCCTCTCTCTTCCTCTCTTCTTTCTTGAGCAGGCTGGGTGGTTTAGGTAGTTTTTTTTTTTTTACTTTAGTTATTACTAATAAAACTTTATAAAATATAATACTTAGTTATTAGATATTACTTTTCATTTTTACTGAGGATTATGTTGCCCTCTGTTGTAACAAGGAAGGTAGGAGGTGGGGAAGGTTTATAGGGAAAGATAATTAGTTCTATTTGGGGCATATTGCGTTTAAGATGTCTCCTGAACATCCAGTTTGAGATGTCTGGAAGGCAGTTAGAGATTCAAGATTTGGGCAGGAAAAGTAGATTTGAGGATCATCAGCATAGAAATGTTAATTAAATCCATGGGAGCTCATAAGATCAAGTGAAGTAGAAGAGAAGAGGGAGGACCCAAGAGAGAACCCCAAGGGACACCAATAGTTAGAGGGCACAATCTGGAGAAAACATTTGAAGTGTGATCAGGTCTTTTTTTTTTTTTAACTCTTACTTTCCATCTTAGAATCAATACTATGTATTGGTTCCAAGGCAGAAGAGTAGTAAGGGCTAGGTAGTGAGGTTTAGGTGACTTTCCCAGGGTCATAGAGCTAGGAAGCATCTGAGGCCAGATCTGAACCCAGGGCCTCCCATCTCTAGGCCTGGCTCTCAATCCACTGAACCACCTAGCTGCCCCCTGTCTAGTTCTTTAAGCTCTTTTTTAAAGTTCATTAACAAATTTGAATGCATCTAAAGATGAAAAAAACCAATATTGTGAAGTTTTGCAGACCACGCAATGTGAAGAAAATCTGAAAGTATTAAGAATATTTAGCCTGGAAAGGCATTAATTCAGGAGAGGCATAATTGCAGTCTTTAAACATTTGAGGAGCTGCCATGTCCAGGAGAGTAGGAATTCTCTGTTTCTCCAAAGGATGGGCAGCAGATTTTGGTTCATTGTTAGACACTACTTCCTAACAATTAGAATTCTTGCCTTCTCACTGGAACGCTGCCAGAGAGGAAAGGAGGGCATGCTGGGGCTAGTTCGTTTCAGCAGCTAATCCCAGGGCTCCTCTTCTTCACAGGGTAAGCAGGCCAGAAACAATACATGCACATGTTCAAGTCCATGTGGAGATTGCATTAACAGATCATTCTACACATGCTCACAAAGACTGAGCCCATTGTTCAGGCCTTTGTTACAGAGGGAAAACATGTTATAAACTTCCAGGAATGGGGTGGGGGGGTGGGGGGACGATACAAAGACCTTGATTCTTAATTCCTTCACCCAGGCTCACATTAGCTAGGAATATGAGCCTTTGTTTTTTACCTCTTTATATTTTATTTTAGTTTATTGCACTTAGGTGAAGGAATATTGAAGACAGAATGGACTGGGCTTCCACCATGTGAAAATAGATAAGTGGAAGGATCAGAGGCCCAAGGAAAATGCCAGCAAGGCCCTGAGGAGTGACCTACAGGACCTGGTCCAGTAGAGGTCTGGCCCTCAAAAATAACCTTCCAGACTCAGCCTATGGAATTAGTCAGACACAGCTGCCAGGACACCATTTTTCAGACCTACTATAGTCCACTTGACTACCCCAGATTTGAAAGTGAACTTGGTGGGGTGAATGCTTGTAAAACTGTTTTAAGTTTGAACTTTCTTCTCAGAAAGTGAAGCAGCAGATGGGATATTGTGTGCCTGGTTAGGAAACTTCTGCTCTTGCTACATCCCCTTTGGAAAACTTGTTTGATATTAATTAAATGATACTGGGTTGATATCTATGATATAAAGGAATAGTTACTGCAGCTGACTGTTGACGTTAGGAGAATACACCAAAAAGGGGGAGCTCAAACCAATGGCGTTAGCAAAAGACACCCCCGAGCCCTCAAGGATATCCCTTGGGATCCTGGGATGGGGAATTTCTTGCCACTGGGAGCCTGGTTCACTTTTGAGAGAGGAAATTAGGATAAAAATATACCAGAGTTTGTGAAGGCTACGCATAGGACTCATCTGGGATTAAATTGTACCCGTAACATTTGTGGGGATGCTCTGGAGAGATTCTTTATCTCTGCTTTAGTTATTGGATTTCTTAATTTTTAGGACTTAGTAGAAAAAAATGTGCTTCTTTTTCTCTTTAACTTATACTTGATTTAAGATACAGTGTGGTATAGTTAGCAATAGAGTGCTAGCATGGGAATCAGAAAGATGCAAGTTCCAGGCCTCTCTCTGTAACCACTTATATGACACTGGGCAGGTCACTTAACTTTGAAAATACTCCAGGGAACTGCCCAAGACTCTAATTTTCAGGGACAGCTAGGTAAGCACAGTAGATAGAGCACCAGGGCCGCAATTAGGAGGTTGTGGGTTCAAACAGACCTTCTTAGCTGTCTGACCCTGGACAATCACTTAAATTGCCTAGCCCTTACCATTCTTCTGTTTTGAAATAAATTCTTTGTCTCTCTTCTCCTAATGTCAACTGCCAGCTGCAGTAACTATTCCCTTATATCATAAGAAGGTAAGGGTTAAAAAAAAAAAAAAAGACTATAATTTGCTGAAGTGTTGCCAACCTGCATCAAGAAAGGGAGTTTCCACACCCAAAGGCCCCACAAAACAAACAAACAAACATAAGTTTCTTTAAAAGTTTCTCCCCTAATAAAAAAGGGTTGTACAAAAATATTCATAGCCGTGCTCTTTGTGGTGGCAAAAAAATTGGAAAGTGAGGGGGTGTCTTTCAATTGGGGAATGACTGAACAAATTGTGGCATATGATGGTGATGGAATACTATTGTGCTGTAAGGAATGATGAACTGGAAAGACTTCCATGAACTGACAGTGGAGTGAAATGAGCAGAACCAGAACACTGTATACAGAAAGTGAAACATTGTGGGATGATCCAATATAATAGACTTTGCTACTAGCAGCAGTACAATGATCCAGGACAATCCTGAGGGTCTTATGAGAAGGAATGCTATCCACATCTAGAAGAACTGTGGGAGTAGAAATGCAGAAGAAAAGCATATGATCTATCACTTGTTTATATGGGTACATAATTGGGGGTTTTAGTTTTAAAAGATTATCACAAAAATGAATAATATGGAAATAGGTATCTAGTGATAACATATGTATAGCCTAGTGTAATTGCTTGTCAGCTCCAGGAGGAGGGAGGGGAGAGAGGAGGGAGAGAACAGGAATCATGTAACCATGGAAAAAATTTTTAAAAATAAAAAAATAAAAGTTTCTCCCCATCTCTTTCCCAGAAAAAAATTTAAAAAAAGTTAGTAAGTATCATAGAAAAACCTCTGAACTGGAAATCCAGAGACTTGGTTCTCAGTTGGGACCTGCCACTCACTAGCTGTGTGATAAAGTCTGAAACATTTGCAATTGGATTAGAGGAATCATTTTATCTTACAGATGTGAAAGATTCTTTGGACAAATCAGTTGTCCTCTCTAGCTTTTTTCCAATAATTGTATATAAGGCTATAGGGAAAGAGGAAGAGAGATCATAGGATATTAGAGCAGGAAGGTATCTTAGAGATTCTCTAATTCAAATTTCTGTTTTAAAGATAAAGAAACTCTCTTCCTTTATCCCTATAGCCTTACATACAATTATAGGAAAAAAACCTATCTAAATTTTCTTTAAAAGAACAAACCAGTCATTTTGGAAATAAATGCTTAAATTCAGTCATGCAATCATCCTCCACTTGAAAACAATCATTTGACTGAATTCAATCGCCCTTTTTTCCTCCAAACCCTTCTACAATTGTGAGACCCAGTTATTATGAAAACCCCAATCCTGCCATACTTGTTACAGAGCTTCAGCTATATTTCACCTATATTATTATGTTTGTTGGGAATTTCACCTATATTATTATGTTTGTTGGGAATACCCAGATGAACAGTAATAACCTAAGAGCAGGCTAAATAGCCTTGATACATTTCCCTGACAATTCATAGTGGACAATGCAGTCACAGAACCATAGAACATTAGAACAGAGAGGAACATCAGAGCTCTTTCTCTAAATGAACTGGATGAAAAGGCATTTTTCATTTTATACTTGAAGGAAAAAGAGAGCAGAGCCACCCTAACTGCACCTTCTTCATTCCAGGAAAGTGTACTTTGTCCGTGATAGAGCTTATTTAGGAGGGAGAAAGGTTAGCCCAACATCTGCTGTCAGAGCCATCAGCAAATTGGGATGATTGATCTGGGCCTGGGCTTTGGGTGGGTGGGAGGAGGAGCATGTGTTGCTGCCAGGAATAGGCACCTGGAGTGAATTAATGAGGCAGCTTGCCGCCATCCATTGCAGAAACTTGGCCTGGAACCCTGAGAGCATGAGCCCGCTGGGCCTTAGGCAAAATTATGAAGTAGGCAGATTTTGTCTTCCATGTCTCCTTCAGTCGCCTTTTCATTTCAGCTTATTCTTTTAAATTACACACCCTTCCAACCCTGCCCCCAAACCTCTAGCTACCCAGAAGCCTTGGCCCTGTTCTTCCCTTCCCATCTTATACTCTCATATTGGTCCCTGGCTGACTTGTTAGAACCTGTTATTGACATGTTTTCTCCAAATGAAACTTTTCTGGGTTTCATCCCCCAGGACCTACAGTCAATTAATGATACTCAAAACAAATTGGTGCTGATAGAGGAGTCCTAGAAGCCAATGCCAAGATAACAGGGACATTAGATATATATTTTTTCTTAAAAAACATCATTACTGATGCATTTTGTTTTGACACAGTTGATATTTGCCAAGAAATACCCAAATGATGCTCTTTGCAAAAGCTAACATGTACACTTTAAATATGTATGGGTATCCAAAAATAATGTCCCTACTTAAAAAAAATTAATCTATTTATGATTCTAATCTAATGGGAATTTCAAGCCATGGCAGGCCATTGGGGTAGATCAATAGCATTAGATTATCAGCAGGTAGCATATTTTATAGGATCATGTCATGTAAGAAGAGTGGGAATCACAGACTGAGGAGGAAGGGATTTGAGGGATCATTTAGTCAGACCCCATCATAGGGTCTTAGGATCATTGAACCACAGATTCAGAGTTAGAAAGTGGAATAGAGGGAACCTCATACAACATTCTCATTTTATGGTTAGATCCAGAAAGATCCAGAAAGGTCAAGTGATTCATTTTATGGTTAGGGCAGTGATGGGCAAACTACAGCCTGCAGGCCAGATACGGCCCCCTGAAATATTCTATCCTGCAGAGGGACATTATTCCTAATCTGACTAATACAATGAGTAGGCTATAATACAATGAAACTTCAAAAGAGTTGCCTTAGAAACAGACTGACAGATGAGCATTTCCTTTCCTTTGGCCCCCTCTTTAAAAAGTTTGCCCATCATAGGGTTAGGGGGACTAAGATCCAGAAAAGCCACACAGATATTAAGTGTCAGATCTAGGATTTGAATCCAGGTCCTCTGACTCTAAATCCAGAGCTCTTTCTACTATCACATTGCTGATGTTTTTGCAAAGATAAGGTCCTTTATTTCTACTTCATTCACATTACTTATGTTTACACATAAATATGTGGGGGAGGTAGATGCATATTATATATGTAAGAATGGGATTTGTGCAAGGGAGAGGGGACAAAAGGAGCTAGAGAAGGAGTGACTGACGGTTGGTGACAGTTGGGACCAGAGAGAATTCTGGGTAATTCTCCAGAGGAAGAAGGAAAGGAGAGGTCTTCCAGTGAAGACCTGAAGGAGAAGGGACAAATCCAGTCCTGAGGGCTTCCTGAGGATCTTTCTTTGGACATTGAAACCCTGATTCCCTGGTCAAAGGCATCCCATTGCTTCTCACCCAGAAAGACTTCAACCAATGTGTTAGCTAAGTTTTAGGATTCCATTTTGGGAGCCATCTCTTAGGCTCCTTCTCCCATTACCCAACCTTGCTGAGAGGCCCTTTCTGGTTTAACTTGCAATTATAGAAAAGGATAGAAACAGAAACAGAAGGAGAAGGGGAGGGAGACGCTTAGGAGTGGGAACCCCAAAGATTCCCACCCGAGTGACAGACCCCATAGAAATAGAGAAGAGGGCACCCCAAAATCCCTTTGACCTTCACCCCTTTCCCCAATCCCTAAATTGTGATTAATAAAAGCCATTCATTAGTCAGATAGCATTCCAGAGTGTCTGAGAGACATTGAGGGGGAGGGGAATCACAGCTTGGTCTAGCTGCCTCCATCTTGGAGCCAGACCACCCGCTGTGAAGTTGACTGACCTTGGGGGAGGCTTGTGTGAACCCCTCCCTTGTTCAGAATCAGATTGGGGTCCCCCATACCTCATCTTATAGGGAAGCCTCCCCCCAACTCCTGTGGGGTGGCACAACCATCCAGGTCACCCACTTTAGGGGTGATATCCTCTCAAAGTCTCCCAGAGTGTATTTGGCAGGAGGGGAGAGCTAGAAGAAAATCTCACCTCATAAATTCTCTCTATCTCCCCTTCATCCCTAACATTTGGGTACTGGCTCTCATTATTATTCATATATATATATACATATATATATATATATATATATATATATATATATATATATATATNTTGGCAGGAGGGGAGAGCTAGAAGAAAATCTCACCTCATAAATTCTCTCTATCTCCCCTTCATCCCTAACATTTGGGTACTGGCTCTCATTATTATTCATATATATATATATATATATATTTAGTTGTTAAGACCAATGACATCACTGGAGATTCCTTGATTTGGGCAAGAATTGAGTTTAAGTGAGGCAGAGTTACACAAGGTCTTCTTTAGTCTCACTCCCTCTTCCAGTCATCGAAATCTAGTGGCAAGACAACAGTTAGGACAATTAGCAATGGCCTAGAATATAGTGGATGACCTTGTCATCTTTGATGTCCAATCAAGCTCTAAGTGCTCTATGTGTCTGCTTTAGCCACCTTCATAGTGTGTACATACAGTTTGTGTGTTGGGATATATGTTTATATTTTTACAGATACACATAAAACTACAGATCAGGGTTCAGCCTGGTATATCTGGCTCTCAATCCACTGAACCAGCCAGCTGTCCCCGATATATGTATTTTATACATCCATCTATAGTATATTTTTTCATATATGTATGTATGTACACACATTTATATTTGGAGTTTGACTACCCACATAGGTTAATTTGATTAGAAATTTAAGTTTTCAACTAGGGAGAATAATGTTACTGTTCCCAAAGATAACAAATCATTATGTACATCATAAATTTAAGCTTTGTCAACCAAAACCCAAAAGGTATATGTTTTTCTGCTGTTGAGAGTTATGGCACCCTACAGTCTCTAAAGGATTGAAATTGAAGATCATCCATACAGGAAGGAAAGGCTTTCAGGGGTGTACCGATAAATATATAACAATTGGTTCTTTAAAAAAAAAATGTTTTCAAGGTACGTTTTCAGTTGAATTTGTGTTATTGACATTTTCTCCATCGCTTTCTTAAATCTAGACAATCAATAGAAGGATAAATCAAGCCTTAATTTGTGGTTTGCTGACTTCTGGGGTATAAATGTTTACACTGAAAATGTAACAATTAGATCTGGAGTGCAAGTTATGGCTGGTTCCAACATACTCCTGCTGTTGAGTGTGAGCAAGCTGCAACCCATTACAAATGAAGTATTATACAGGATATGTGGTGTAAAGGATGTCATTAAAAAATGTATGACTGAAAAAAAAGATGGGTTGCTTACACATAGCCAGGGAACAGCCACATGCTCCACTAGCATCCTTGAAATGTCAAGATAATTGCAAGAAGACTGCAATCACATTGGAAGGATCCCCTGAGGTGAACTTTGAGAGATAGTCAAGAATTACATTGGATAGGCAGACATGGATGGGCTGAGATCTGCATTGTTGGAGAGATTATCTACTATGATGAGAGCACATATCCTTCTTGAAATGAAGGGTTTTTGAACATGTTTTTTGAAATTTTACTCTCAAAGGGCTAAGAAAATATTTTACAAATGAGACATTTCATGACTTTACACACATATACACAACTGAACAGAAACTTCCACCCCCCAAATTTTAATTCCACTAAACAACCAATTCTTTTTTTTTTTTTAACCCTACCTTCCATCTTAGAGTCAATTCTGTATATTGGTTCCAAGGCAGAAGAGCTTTTAAGGGCAAGGCAATAGGGACTAAGTGACTTGCCCAGAGAAAAACAACTAGGAAATGTCTGAGGCCAGAGTTTGAACCCAGGACCTCTTGTCTTTAGGCCTGGCTCTCAATCCAGTGAGCCACCTACACAATCAATTCTTTAGAAAAACTGACTATTTGAAAAACTGTGTTTGAAATATAATTAGAGAACCTTATACACAGAGACATATACACTGTGGCAAAATTGAATGTAACGGACTAGCAGCAATGCAATGATCCAGGACAATTCTGAGGGACTTATGAGAAAGAACACTATCCACACCTGGAGGAAGAACTGCGGGAGTAGAAACACAGAAGAAGAACAACTGCTTGATCACATGGGTTGATGGGGATGTAGACTGTAAGTGATCACCCTAGTGCAAGTATCAATAATATGGAAATAGATCTTGATCAATGACACATGTAAAAACCCATTGGAATTGCTTGTTAGCTACGGGAGGGGGATGGGAGGAGAAGGAAAGAACATGAATCATGTAACCATGGAAACATTTTTCTTAATCAGTTAAATAAAATTAAAAAAATAAATATAATTAATTTGACCAAATTCAATCTCCCTCATCCCCCCAAACTCCAAAACTTTTTAGGAATAGACACTGCCTATATATTCAATGACATCTTTTGTAGACATTTGGGAAGCATAAAAGTGTGATGATCTTTTTGCACCCACTAATACAAGACTTCCAATTAAAAACTGAAGTGACAGTCTATATAATGGCACGCCCATATTTTCAGATGAACAGCATATAGAGTACTAGATCTAGAGTCGAGAAGATATGAGCTTAAATCCTGCCTCTGACTTTTAGATATGTGACCCTAGCCAAGTTCCTTAAACTCTCTCAGTATCAGTTTCCTTATCTATAAAATGGAGATAATTATAGTACCCACTTCACGGGTTGTTGTGAGTATCAACTGAGATAACATGTCTCAGAACAGTCTGCAAATCTTAGAGCAGAGTATAAATACTAGCTATTTTAATTCTTATTATTGTTTTTGTTAAGGAGATTAACACTAGAACAAGTTATCCAGTTGGAGCCAGTGAAGGAATTGTGTTCTTGTTCAGGAGAAAAGACCCAGCAAGATACAAGGTGGCCAATGAGATGTTTGGGCAGCAGCCTTGAGATGAAATCACACACACACACACACACACACACACACACACACACACACTGGTTGAGTCCTGCAAAGAAGATCAGAGATGCCTTTTACAAGGCATGGAGAGAAAGCAGAACTGACTGGAAGCCAAGGTGGAGAGTCATGAGTTGCCATCAGAGGGCACCTAACATCAGACAAACCTGGTGGTCTCAGGAGGTGGCTTGGGGCCACAGGTGTCGTCCTCTTCTCTGAGGCTTACAAGCAGTGTATTGTGTCCTGATGCTTTCTTGGGGTCTGGGGAACCCTTGGAGTTTAGGTAAATTGACTGTGGAAGATTACTTTTCTACAGAAGGTGACATTTAACATTTTCCTTCTTATAATAGGTGAACACGAAAGTCACTTTTGCCAGGTGATTTGTGGACTGGCTCTGTGATTTACCAACTCTCCACTAGATGCTACACCAAGACCAGCAAACCTTTAATGAAATCCAATCAAGTTTAAGTGTTTGGAAAGCTGGAATGCAGCCACCACTGAAAGCAAACACTAGTTGTAAGTCTTTGTAGAGATTTTTTTTTTTTTTTTTGACATTCAGATCTGGAGAATTAGTCATGAAACCCAAAGCCCTGTGGTAGTTTTCAGATGAATTTGTACAACATAATTATGTAGAATGGCTCATAAAACAATATACAGGACCTGGAATGAAGCAAACCTAATCAGCCGGCTTTTCCTGCTCTGGTTCTCTCTATAAACTTCAGTCACATATTCTCTGGAACTTTGTAGGGGGTTCCATTGTTGCTCCTACTCTGTAAACTTACTGAACAAGAACAAGGGTGGTGAACGGGAAAGAGTACTAGATTTGGAGCTAGAGGACTCAATTTCAAATCCCAGTTCTGCTATTCACCACCTGTATGATTTATGCATCAGTTAAGTTCGTCTGGACCTCAATTTCTTCATCTGTAAAATGTCAAGGCTTAACTCCATGACCACTGATATCCCTTCCCCTTCTAGATTTTTGCTTCTACATGAGACACAAGGGTGCTTTAAAATCAATTTGGTCTCCAACCTATAAGCTGAAGGGTTGATTCTATGTTTTAACACACAAAAAAAGCTGTTATGTATAAGAACTAAATATAATTGGATGAAAAACTGGTCAGTCGACCCATTTTGTCTATAGGATACCAAAACACCTATTTGGTTGATTTTTTTTCACTGACTCAAATCTGTTTCTTTTCCTGCTGAATTTTTGAATATACCCCTTGATTTGATATTGTTTACTCATAAATCAAGGATGCTTATCCTACTATGCTATCCAATCACCTATAAAGATAGTCTCATAAGAAGGAGTAGCATGATGCAATTGAAAAATGCTGATTTGGAGTCAGGGGACCTGGGTTCAAAACCTGGGTCTTTATTTTTCTTTGAACCATTATTACCTAGGAAAACTATCTAGCGGGGGTGGGGGT
>NC_058132.1:308596926-308635003 GCF_016433145.1 Gracilinanus agilis | reverse complement strand
GGGGGGTGGGAGGGCGGGACTTCAGTGCTCTTCTCTTTAAAATGATGGACTTGAATTGATAACATTTGTACCACCCAGTGGAATTGCTTGTCAGCTCTGGGAGTGGGGAAAGGAAGAGGGGAGGGGAAAGAAAATGAATCATGTAAACATGGAAAAATATTTTAAAATAAATTAAAAATGAAAGGTGAAAAATTAATACAATAAAAAATGCATCCAAAAAATAAAATATAATAAAATGATGGGCTTGGATTTGTTGACTTCTGAGGTCTTTTCTAACTCAAAAATCTATGATTCTACAATCCTCTGTTGTATGATACCATGGTGATTCCTGAAATAAGCCAAAATGAGATATAGGATATTTACTGATATTCTTTCATGACAGTTATGGTCCACAAATGCTGTGGACTCTCTGTGGAAGACAAGGGATAATCATAATGAATAATAATCCTAATCATATCTCTAGGACTGGAAGAGATCTCAGAGGCCATTTGGCCTCATCCTCTCTCTTGTGGCAGATAAGGAAACTGAAGCTCAGGTAGACTCCATGACTTGCTCCAGGTCACAAAGAGAATGTCCTAGAATCAGGATTTGAATCCAAGTCCTCTGCCTTCATGGCCGGTTAAGTTTTCTACACCATTATACTTTATCAATACTCATTAACTGGGATCACTGATTCATCCAGAGAAATCACTTACAGAAAGTACAAGAATAATTTGCAAGCTTTCTTTGTTGAGCAAACTTCTTCTTTTTTTAAAAAAAAATAAACAACTCTTGCTTTCCCTCTTAGTATCAGTTCTAGACAGAAGATCAGCAAGGGCTAGGCAGTTGGGGTTGACTTGCCCAGGGTGACATAGCTAGGAAGTATCTTAGGCCAGATTCGAACCCAGGACCTCCTGACTCTAGGCCTGGCACTCTATCCCCTGAGCCATCCAAGTGCCCAATGACAAACATTTAAAGACTGCCAGGCAGAGAGCTACCTGACTTTTCCAAATACTTTCAGAAACTCTGATCTAAATGTTTTCTATTTCATCCATAATGCCAACCTGATAAATAAACCACCAAGTTATTGTTCTGTGTTGTCTGACTCTTCGTGACTCCATTTGAGTTTTTTTGGGCAAAGATACTAGACTGGTCTACCATTTCCTTCTCTCATTCATTTTACAAATGAGGAAACTAAGGAGAACAGGGTTAAGAGACTTGCTGAGAGTCACACAAGTCTGTGTCAGAGGCCAAATTTGAACTCAAGACATCCCGACTCCAGGCTCAAAGCTGTGTCCCTTGTGTCACCTAGTTGCCCAAACCTCATTTAAAATCAAATTTCCTCTTTTCAGATGGGCGTTCACCCGGAAGGTGAAAAGATCCCCTCAAAGGACTATTCATTTCCTTCTCCATATATTTTTCTATGTGTATACAAGTAACATTTTTCCATGTGTGTACAAAAAAGGAAAGCTGGGTTGATTCATTCTCCTTGATATTTGTATTAATTTACAAACAAAAAGCATGATTCTGTAATATATGCCCTACTGAAAATGTTTAAATGTATACACAAATATATGTAGCTGTTTATTTCTAGCCAAGGTTCTAGGAATACTATCTGAAGAAGAAGAATAACAATGCACACTTCATGGTAATGGATGGATTACAAAACACTTCCCTCCCCAAAGTCTGTAATAGAGGTTGTACAATATTACTATGTCAGACACAGAGAATCAAATTTCTCAAAGGTGCAGAGCCTGTAGGTGTCAGTACTGGAACTAGAACCTGGGGGTCCTGCTTTAAAACATAGAGACCTTCCTATCACACTAGCTTGAGAGTTAGGAGACCTGTTTCTAATCCTAGCTCTTCCACTTGTGTGAACATTATCTCTCTAGGTCTCAGTTTCCTCATCTGCAAAATGAATGGGTTGGACTCGATGCTCTCTTACCACCTTTCTGGCTTTAACATTCTATGAAGCATAAATGTAGGTTTTGATGAAGAATAATAAAGGAATTGTCTGCTCTGGAGGAACAGTATTTCTTTCAATAGCACTTTCTATTTTTCTGTCCCTTTCTTCTTTTTTTTCCTCTGGCTATATTTCTCAGTGGGACTGGATGGAAGATCCATGAGTTACTGCATGTAGCAAAAAGAGAAAGCAATTTTCTTTTAGTGTTAAATGGAGCATCTGATGATGGATAACCAGCAAGGCGCTCTGGTTTTTTTTTTTTCCCCTTGTTGAATGTTTGGCTAATTGATTGTAAGACTCTGGTATCTTGGTGACAGCATGAAATAAAAAGGATGGGTTCTTGGATGTCCTTCCCTTTCAGCTGTGAGAACTTGAATAGAAAGCTATAGGGGGGAAACAGGGGAGGGAAAGAGGAGGAACATCTTTCATGTCCTTCTAGTAGCTGGGAGAAAGTTCAGCTTAGTACTGCCAGCTATATATTGTAATATGGAATTGTACTTAAATGTGGCATTTCCCTGACCTCTTTTGGCTGTGACATAACTCTTAGCACTATTTTTTAAAAGTCTATGGAAAAACACAGGAGTTTGATGGAACAGTAGGATAAAAGCAGCCATTTCGTGATGCTTGAGATATTTGAATATTGTTTTAAGTAGATTTTTTTTCTTAAAGAGTTGATTTTTAAAAAACTAAATGTCAGTGGCACTTGAAAGAAAGGTACTTCAGAAGGATAGGCTCTTTGGGGAGAGACTAGGAGAAGAAAGGTCCATAGGAAGGCTGATGAGACAGTCTGTGCCAGAAGTCATGAGGAGCTGACCTAGGGTGGGGGCCACCTGTGTGAGGTGAGAGAAGGAAGAGATGGGAAAGATGTTTGAGAGTCGAATGGGCAAATAGAACTGACAAAAATGTTCAGTTAATTGGATATTGGGATGGGGGATGAGGGAGAGAGAGTGTAGAGTCAAGCTTGACTCTTGGGTTGTGAACTTGGGCCACAGGTAGAATGATAATGTCTTGCATATAAATATGAAGATCAGATATGGAAGACAACATGAGTTCCCTTTTGAATATTCCAGCCATGAGACAACATGAAGAAGCTAAATATTGTTTTAAATTGTACTGTTTGTTTTTTAATAGTCAGAGAAACAACATGGAGTAGCAGCCTCAGAGTGAGGAAGAACCTCAGTTCAAATCTTACCTTTGGTACATTCTGGCTGAGTGACCCAAGGTGATTCTTTTAATTTCTGTTTTGTTTTGTGGTTGTTTTTTTAAGGCAACTTTCTAAAGCAATAAATTGTAGAGTAGATGCCACTCTGTATGGGTAGGAGGAATTTCATCTAGGAGTTCCCTATATCAATGAATTTGTAGGACTAGAACCTATTTTTAAAATTAAAGGAGAATGAGAGGTATCTAGGTAGCACAATGGATAGAATGTCAGGACTGGAACCAGGAGGACCTGGGTTCAAATCTGTCTGCAGAAATTTCCTAGCTATATGACCCTGGGCAAGTCTCTTAACCCTGTTTGCTGCTCTTCTGCCTTGGAGTCAACACTAAGACAGAAGGTAAGGGTTTAAAAAAGAAATGAAAGGAGAATGGAAGGTAATATCTCTCACAACTACTGTTAGGGAACAAATCTGTAAACGGTCATCACACAGAGAAAAGGTAGAACAATGAAGGCTCCGGGGAAGAGCTATGAATCTCTTTAGAAGAGGATCGTGAGATATACCAACTAATAATTCCATTTTCCTAACCTATCTTTTATTATGTGATTTATTTGAATGTAATATCAGGGACAGAGTTACTCCCCGGGAGCCAGTAATAATATTTTAAGGACATTTTTCATTTCTCTCCATCCACCCTCCCAGTCACCTACGATGGTGGTTGCTGCAGGGTCTCTCCCTTCATCTAGGAGACTAGGCTAAGTCTGAATTTGACCCAGTATTTTCAGCAGGGCTGCTCCTTTCTTCAAGCTGGTCTCAAAGCATTAAGAATGAAAAAGCAGAGGGATGACTAAAAAAGGATACTGGCTGCAAAAGCTTTGCCAGATGGTCTAATACCCATGTCTTTTCAGTAAATTCCTCTCAAACATATGTACACATACAAATACGCCTTCTGTTGGAGGCAAAGAAGTAATCTTCTAGCATAATAACCTGAAAAAAAATTGCTGTAGTATGAAATCAAAATCCAGTTCTCTGGTAGAGAGCTGATCTCTAGAGAAGAAATTTTGTTATCTCCATGAGATTTTATTATGATGATTGGAATATTCTACGAGTTTGATTGTGCCCTGCCGTCAATCTTATGTGGCATAATTAGACTGTAAAGCAGATATTAGCTCTACTGCTCTGTATCAGGCTAATAAAAAGATCTTTTTTTTTCAGATTTGGTATTTATTTCTAGCAATGCTTATTGAAAGTAATCTACATTCATTCATTCATTCAGTCACTTATCAAGCATTTTTAAAGTACTTGGCATGTGCAAGGTACTGTGCTGGAAGTAAGAATACAAAAATATTCAAGGCATGGTCCTTGCTTTCAGGGAGCTTACAATATAGTACAGTTGGATTCAGAATAGGTCCAAAACTTTAGCCTGCCTCATGAACTTCTTTTTTCCTTTCAAATCACTTTACAAGTAGCTTCACCTTTTTCTGTCCTCCATTGGAGTCCAATAGCACTTCCCTAGGTAACTTGATATAATAATTCTACTTGCATCCTAAACAAACAGGATATATTTGCAACCATCACCCAGGAAACACTCACTCACACACACATTCTCTGGAGCATATTTTCAAACTCAGGGGTACTTAAGATCCCAGGATCTTAAACAAGGGCTGGAAGAGACCTCAGAAATTATTTAGCCCAACCTGCTCACTTTTATAGAAATGGAAACCTAAATTTGCCCAAAGTCACCTAAGGAATAAATTGCAATGAGTCCCAGAAAATTTACACAGAATGAAAGGAGTCCACGACTACCGCGGACCACCATTTCTTTATCAGCTCAAGTGTTGGAGAACATTTTTAACTTTCTCATGATTTCCAGCTTTCCCTGACCACACTATATCCTGTTAGACAGTTCATCGGTTGTAGAATGTTGCTCAATTTAGATAACACCAGTGGCTTGTCATCAAACAAGACTATACTTAAATTTGTTGTTGTTGTGCAGCCATTTCATTCAGGTCCAACTCTGTGTCCCCATTAAAAACAAACAAACAAACAAACAAACCATTACCTTTTATCTTTGGATCCACGTGAACTATTAGTTCCAAGGAAGAATGGCAAAGGCTAAGCAAGTGGGGTTAAGGGACTTGCCCAGGGCCACATAGCTAAGGTTTTTTGTTTTTTTTTAAAGGAAACCTAATATCCTTCTCCAGCTCATATTATAGATTAGGAAACTGAGGCAAACAAAGTTAAGTGACTTGCCAAGGGTCACACAGCTGATAAGTGTCTGAGGTCATATTTGAACTCAGGAAGATGAGTCTTCCTGACTTCAGCCTCGACACATTGTGCCACGTAACTGCTTTACCCTTAAGCAGAACAGGTTCATTACTATCCTAGCTCTCCTAATAAAGAATTGTTGCCCTATACTTCCCAAAGCATATATTTCTATGCAAGTCATTCCCTTGTCTCTACAGGACCATGCTCTCATACTTCTTTCCCCAGGCTTCTGTTGATGCAAAGAGAGATGCCCATCTTCATCTTATTCCTAAGCCCCATATGCGTATAATTTCTACTGAACTTTTCCCTCGATTGCAGTCAACTCCTGCTGTTCTCTGCAGTTCTAAGTAAAGACAAAAATAGTCAGTACCCTCAGAAGTTCCCACTAAACACAATTCTCCTGAAGCAATGCAGAAAGAGAATAGAAAGGTCAGTCAACCAACCAACATGTATTTATTGAGTGCCTACTGTACACTCAGCTCTATGCTGGGTACTTCTAGGATATGATCCTCATGAGTCATGGTTCCTTCTCTCAGGGACATTACCGTCTATTTAGGCAAAAGAGCATTATAGTTCTCCCCCTGGATTTTTTTGGCCCAGGATTTTGTGAACACGTATTGAACTCATTGTTTGTAGCACAGCAGTTAGCACTTGATTATATAAAGTTGGTTTCTCTTTTCTAGTTATTGCAAGTTTAGAAATATGCAAGAGCTCTTACAGCTAATCAAATGGACCCAATTATAATTTATTAAGCAAATACATTTATTAAGCACCTACTATATGCTCAGATCTGTGTCAGAGATTTCTAGTCTACTTAAAGGGAAAAGAAAAATACATGAAGGCATCTAGGTGTTTAGTGGATAGAGCACTGATCCTAGAGCCTCAGAAGGTTCTGGGTTCAAATCTAACTTCATACATTTCCTACCTGTGTGACCCTGGGCAAATCACTTAACCCTGATTGCCTAGCCCTTACCACTCTTCTGCCTTAGAACAAATACTTCATCTAAGATTGCAAGACAAAAAATAAGGATTTTTTTAAAAAAGAGAAATACAAGTATCATTAAGCAATCAATAGGTTTATTGAGAGACTGTCATATGCCCGGCTCTGTACTAAAATCTGTAAAGGACAAACAAGAAGAAAAACCCACAGTTCTTGCCCTTCGTGAATTACTACTTAGCTGGTGAATTGCCTCCCAATTAGACAATAATTTTAAAAGATCATGATATATCATCCAGACTATATATTGACATGTGAATCACTTTCTAAAACTACATATTCAGTTCCATTCAATATACATGTATTACATAACTACTGTGAGCAAGGGCAGCTAGGTGGTCCAGTGGATAGAGTAATGGGCCCAGAGTCAGAAAGATTCATCTTTCTGAGTTCAAATCCAGTCTTAGACACTTAGCTGAATGATCCTGGGAAAGCTACTTAGTCCTGTTGATCTCAGTTTCCTCATCTGTCAAATGAACTGGAGAAGGAAGAGGCAAACCACTCTGGTATCTTTGCCAAGAAAACCCCAAATGGGGAAACAAATGAACAATAAAAAAAATGTGAGCAAACTGAGAGTAATCCAAACAAGTCTGATTACTATGATTTGGGATTTGTGTTAAACATAGTCAATATATCTTTGTGAACTGAGATGTGGCTAAACTAGGCATTGTATTGATAATAAAAATTCCCATCCCTGGGGGCAGCTGGGTGGCTCAGTGGATTGAGAGCCAAACCTAGAGAAGGGAGATCCTAGGTTCAAATGTAGCCTCAGACACTTCCCAGCTGTGTGATCCTGGACAAGTCACTTAACCCCCATTGCCTCGCCCTTACCACTTTTCTGCCTTGGAACCAATACACAGTATTGATTCTAAGACAGAAGGTAAGGGTTTAAAAAAAATTCCCATCCAGAAAACTATTGTGCTAAAAGGAATAATGAACTGGAGGAATTCCATGTGAACTGGAATGACCTCCAGGAACTGATGCAGAGTGAAAGGAGCAGAGCCAGAAGAACATTGTACACAGAGACTGATACACTGTGGTACAATCTATTATAATGGACTTCTGTACTATCAGCAATACAATGATCCAGGATAATTCTGAGGGACTTATGAGAAAGAACACTCTCCACATCCAAAAAAAGAACTATGAGTAGAAGTAGAAACACAGAAGAAAAACAACTGCTTGATCACATGGGTTGATGGGGATATGATTGGAGATGTAGACTCTAAACAATCACCCTAATGCAAATAGTAATAATATGGAAATAGGTCTTGATCAATGATACAAATAAAACCTAGTGGAATTGCTTGTTGGCTACAGGAGGGGGATGGGAGGAGGAGAGGGAAAGAACATGAATCATGTAACCATGGGAAAATATTCTAAATTAAATAAACAAATAAATAAATAATAAACTTAAAAAAACATTCCCATCCCAATCTCTGCCCCTGCAGGTGCCATGAGGATCATGGGCTAATACTGAAACATTACAACCTGTCAGATATAAAATTATTGTGAAAATTTGACCACAAAGAAGTATGAGGCAGTGTTGGTAGAGATCAAGAGAACGAAGCCTGCAGATATCTGACAATACAAATCAGAAAATAGTGAGGCTTCCTTATACAGCCCCATTTGTATAGTATTTTGTACTTTTCAATGTGCTTTTATTTCCCTTTCTTTTGATCTCCACAAATAACCCTGTGGGGTAGGTAGGACAGTTATTGATATAGCCTGTCCAGACTGTACTCCTCCCACAGAGAAGAGGCAAAAGGTTGACAGAAATAGCTGGAATGATGAATAGAAAGGAAATTCACATATTGCTAATGTTTGCCAAGGTCAGAATAACAAAGAAAAAAATCTTAAACTACATTTAAAAAATACATTAAAATTTATAAAAGAATGATAGCTAGATCCATGAGTGCCTGAGTTCAGCCCTTACCCCATCCCATCCCACTCCATCAAAGAAATTCTACCATTCTTTGTGTACGTTTATTTAGGTTATTCAAGCTGGTTTATTAGAAAGGTGCTTGTGGGGTATGTTGGTACTTTTGAAAAGGACTGTTTTCCAGGTAGCAGTGTTACCTGTAACGCATTTGGCTGTTTCAGTAACACCTTATCTATAATTCTTGCCAGGTAGGTTTTTCTGGACCTACTTAGTGCTGCTCTCCCTCTGCCTCCCAAGGATCAGAATAGACAACTGAGAAATTGGGGGGGGGGGACCAGTGGAATTGATACAAACATATATCCTTGCAACCTTTTATGATGTATGCCAATAATGGTAGGTCTAGATAGAGTATAACATCATGAGCTAGAAGGGACATCAGAATCTGTACATCTTCAACCCCTTTGTTTCAAAAATGTAGAAACGGAAAGCCAGAAAGGTTAAAGGACTTTGCCCAAGGTCACAATTCCTGACCATTTGAGAAGCTTTATAGGCATTTTCAAGTCACTTAGTACATTAACAAACAAAATTGTCAGTTAATGACTTTGTGCTGAATACTTAGGAACATCCTTGAATAACTCATTTGGTACCAGAAGGTCTATGAAGAAAAGAGCTCCTACACCCCTGAATTTCTTTTTTTGTGGACATGTGGTCAAAGAGGAAGCCTGAGAGGTGGGATGTGAACCCTGGTCTCCTTACTCCAGGCCAGTGTGGTCAATGAACTCTGTAAAGCAGGGAAACTTGACCTAGGGACCATGAATTTATCTTTTAATATTTTGGTAACTATTTCAATAGGGCAGTTAAGAGGTACAGTGGTTAAAGTGCAGGGTTTGTCTTCCTGAGTTCAAATCCAGTCCTCGACACTTCCTAGTTGTGTAAACCTGTGGTAAGTTACTCAGCCCTGTTTGCCTCAGTTTTCTCATCTGTAATATGAGCTGGAGAAGGAAATGGCAAAGCACTCCAGTATCTTTGCCAAGAAAACTTCAAAAGGGGTCATGAAGTATCAGACACAAATATCTAAACAACAAACTATTTCAATATAACTTGTTTCCTTGGCTAATCTTAGTGATTCTATTTATTTTAGGTATTTAAAAATATCATTCTGAAAAGAAATTCATAGGCTTCAATAGATTACCAAATAGTTACATAATACAAGCAATTCATAGCAACTCCTGCTCTTGAGTTAATTAAAAAAAAAGAAAAACTTAAAAAAAGGCAAACTGGGTCAAGTAACTTGCCTGGGGTCACACAGCTTGTAAGTGGTTGAGGTTGGACTTGAACTCACATTTTCCTGACTTTAAGCCCAATACTCTATCTACCATGCTAGAGTTGGTTTTAAATAGCACGGGGCTACACTTCTATTGCTTGAGATGGAGAATAGCAATACTTTTATTATTGTTCCTTTTTTTGGTAAAGATATGAGGAAATGAGGAGCCCAGAGAGATGAAGGGATTGCCCACAATCACATAATAATCCCAGTTCTACATATTAGTCATGCCCTTTGCTAAGTGGCTTAACCTCTCCACTTCCTCTTTTGTAAAACAGAGATGTTAATATCTGTACTGTTATCTCAGAAGCCTGTAAAAGATAAAAGAAGATATTGAATATAAAGCATTTTGTAAACCATAAAAAGTGATGTGTCAGAGGGTGGTTGTTGTTGTTTGTCTTATGTTTTCTTTCCTTTTTTTTTTTTTTAAACCCTTACCTTCTGTCTTAGAACCAACACTGTGTATTGGTTCCAAGGCAGAAGACCAGTAAGGGGTAGACAATGGGGGTTAAGTGACTTACCCAGGGTCACACAACTGGGAAGTGTCTGAGGCCAGCTTTGAATCCACTACCTCTCATCTCTAGGCCTGGCTCTCAATCTACTGAGCCACCCAGCTATTTTAAAAGAGGACCAATGACTTCATTGGCTTGTGCAATTGAATTGGATTTAAGTGCAGGCAGAGGTGCACAGAGTCATCAGCCTCATTCTCTCTTTCTGAGCTATCAAAACCAGGGGCAAGACAAAAGTCAGGATGACTGATGGTGGCCTGGAATGCAGTGGATGACCTTGGCTTCTTTGATGTCTAATCAAGCTCTAAGGGCTCCACTTCATGGCCATTGGAACAAAATGCTTTCATCTGCCCATTCCACCAGGGGGAGGTCTTCTCATGCTTAGAGTGGACACCTCCCTAACTCACTGAAGGTTTGAGTTCTATCAGTGACCATCAACCTAGTTTAGCTCTTCTGCCAAGGTGGGTTTACCAAGGTGTGCCACTAAGCATGTTATGGCTTCTTGGAGCTATAGGTGAGAGTTGGGTGAAAGATGGACACCAAAAATGGATGAGCAGGGGGCAGCTGGGTGGCTCAGTGGATTCAGAACCAGGCCTAGAGATGGGAGCTCCTAGGTTCAAATCTGACCTCAGATACTTCCTAGCTGTGTTACCCTGGGTAAGTCACTTAACTCTTAATGTCTAGCATTTCCTCTGTCTAGAAACTGAGAGTATCAATTCTTTTTTTAAAATTTTATCTTTATTTTATTCCAATAACAAATTTACACATAAGTTTTCCAAAGTTATATGACTCATGTTGTCTCCCTCCCCTCTTCCCTTCTCCCTCCCAGAGCTGACAAGAAACTCCACTGGGTTATACCATGTATTATCACTCAAAACATATTTCCATATTATTCATTTTTGTGAGAGAATAATTTTATAAAACCAAACCCCCAAATCATATACCCCAATATAAGAATATCAATTCTAAGACAGAAAGTGAGACTTTTTTTTCAAGTTATCAACATGTCTAAATATATGTAGAGAATCAGGGCTATGCTCTGTATTCTCCTGACTTCTGGTCAGGGGGGCACTGATAAATATTTAACAATCAGCTCTAAGAAAAATGTCTGATACACCCACTTTTATGTTTAATTTGCATCATTAACATTTTCTGCATCACTGTTAAATCTAGATACTCAAATGACAATATAAATCAAGCCCTGATGTGTAGCTTTTGTCAGTTTTTAAGGTGTAAATACATAACTAAAATTTTAACAATTGATTCTATGAGATGGGTAAGAGCTGGGCGTCTAACCTGAATGCTGAGCATATGACAAGGGCTCAATAAATGCCTGGCCTTGGGGTGATTGATGAAGTGTTATGAAGCAACATAAATTCACTCCATAGTTTTTCAAATATGGGAGTCCTTAAGGTAATAGGATCTAAGGTGGGGTAGGGACAGCATTGTTCTACATTGCAGCCTGGGTAAAAGGAAGACCAGAAGGAGAAGAGGATCTGCGGTACTCTTCAGCAGGAAATGAGGTCCTGGGGTGTTGGTGCCCTGGGGCAAAGCCCTGTCCATCCCATACTAATTACATTTTCTTTCTAATCCAAACCCCTCATCTTGTAGAGAAGGAAACTGAAAAGAGGTGAAGTGACCTACCTGATGTCCCAGTTAATTATTGACAAAATCGGGACTAGAACAGAAGCCTCTTGATCCCAAACCCAGTGATCTTTGCATTACGTCGTACTATCTTCCAGACAACATTTATTCAAAAATCTTCCTTTTCTCTAATGGTAACACTGTAGCTGACAACTTACACAACACATAAAGGTCTTCAAAGTGCTTTTCAACTGAAATTTGTCCTTCATAATAACCCCGGAAGTGATATTCTCATACAGAAAATCCTTATTTTTTAGATGTGGAAACTGAAGCATGCAAGAGGTTCAGAGGCTTGGTTAGAGTCTACATTCAAACCCAGGGCTTCCTGACCCAAAACAGTAGAGGACTAGGAGAAGAGGCAGGCACTGTGGTCTCCTCCTAAAGGAAATGCGTCCCTGGGATTGTGGGTGCCTTGGGGGCAAAGCCTTGTTTATTACATACTAATTAGAGTTTTGTCTAATTCAACCCTCATTTTGCAGATAAGGAAACTGCAGAGAGGTGAAAGTCTTTCCCTTCAGTCTACCACATTTCTAACTGTCATCATTCATATCAACAAAAATGTCAAGTGCCAACTTCGCATGAGGCATTGTGTTAAGCAATGGAATACAAAAACTCCCCCTTACTTTCCCTTCAGCGGGTTTGAATGAATGAGCTTTGTCTACACAGCCCCCCTTCCCCCATCAGCTCCTGGCCTCATCCTCAGAGCATTTCGGAGTTTAAATTTCTGCTGCAGAAACCGCACACTAAAAGCCATTCATGTGGAACTCCATCATGAAACCCACAGGTACAACTTGGTGAATTGGTGTCGTGTAATTAGGTGCTTTTGTTTCTAATCTATGAGGATTTCCTATGATTCTCTGGCTCCCCCCGCCCCCGGCCCCCAAACTGGTAATCTCAATGAAGATTCACTGTTTTGTGTGGTTGTTGAAGCTAGATTGTTCTGTCTTGTCCCACAGGACACATTAAGACAGACACAAGTGCTCTGTCTCCTGGATTTCCAAATAGCTTTCCTTGCTTTATTGGCTCTTTAGGGTCCTGCCATCTTCAGTTTGGCCTGAAATAGAGAGCTTAACATGCAGTCCCTCCCCTAGCAATAACAAAGGCAGTGCTTGTGTGTGCAGATATACGAGGTTAGAGACAAAGAAAAATCTTATATCGGCATGTGTTTCAACTCCCAGGAGGAAAAGAAATGCCAGATCTTGGCTCTTTCCTCCTCATCTATATATTTCTGGCTGGAAAAGCCATTTACCACCTGAATGCTACTACCAAGCTCTATACACTATTCTCTGAAAGGTGAAAGAGTTGTGAGCCCATTTTAGCTCATTGGGTTGCTTTTTGGACTCATTCCATTCATTGTCTTTTTTTCTTTTGGTTGGGATAAGGAGATAGACCTGATTGGTGGCATCTTCCATCATGTCTCAAATGGCTTTGACTAGGGAGGAGGAAGGTCACTGTCCAACTTTAAGGATCTGGGGAGCATTTGCTTGTAAAGGATTTTTGCTTCCGTTAAATATAATGTATTTTGAAATTTTCTCTTTGGAGACCATCATAATATTAGAATACAGGACTGCAGGGAAGCTGAATTATTGTTCTTATCATTAGATAAGAACTCTGACAATCAGAGATTTAAAGATGGCTCAAGTACATAGCAATATAAGCATTATATATAGTGGATTTTTTCCCCTTTACTTTTTAAAGCTTGGAGATAATAATCACTAGTTTTAGTCTTCAATAATTTACACATAGGACAGCTAAAGGTATTTGTAATTTGTAATTTGAAGGAATTCAGGGCCAAAAGTATTGAGATCAATTAATTAACAAATATTTGGTATTTGCTTATTGTGAAACAACAATCACTAGTTTTAGTCTTCAGTAATCTGCACAGAGGACAGCTAAATGTATATGGACACATTTGAAGGAATTCAGATCCAGAAGTATTGAGATCAATTAATTGACAACTATTTGGTGTCTGCTTATTAAGATACAATAATCACTAGTTTTAGTCTTCAATCATCTGCATGTGGGATAGCTAAATGTATTTGGACATATTCAAAGGAATTCAGATCCAGAAATATTGCAATCAATCAGTTAGCAAGAATTTGCTGTCTGCTTATTATGAGTTCAGAACAATGTTAGGTACTGTGGGAAATATGAAGAATGGAGGGAGGGAGGACAGAAAGTACTTTGATGGATCTGCCATCTTATCCACAAAGGTACAACTGCCAGCCAGGCCCATCACAACTCATTTACAGCTTCTTAACATTTGTGACTCTTGTTCATTTCATTCTGTAAGTCCAAAGGGAGATCACTAAGCATACATTTTGCTTTTTATTATCACAAACAATGCTGCTATGAGCATCTATGTACATAGGAGTTATTTCTGGGGATCAGTAACATCCTTAAAATACAGTGTGAGTAGTAGAATCTTTGGGCCAATGGGTATGAATACCTTCATAGCTTATCTTGCATAATTCCAAATGTTTTCTTGAATGATTGAACCCATTTATAATTCTACTGGTGATATTCCCACCTCCTCTCTAGCGATGAATTTTCCCATATTTTGTCATCTCTACTACTTTGATTAATATGATGACACTGCAAAATTTTCTCAATTTTCATTTATGTGATATTAGATATTTTTTAACATTTTTGGGTTTTTTAATAGTTTATATATTTTTTTCTATTGAAAATTGCTTTTGCAGTCAATCAGCAAGCATTTATCAAACACCTATTCTATTCCAGACATTATGCTAGATGCTGGGGATGCAAAAGAAAAAGTAGGAGAGTTCTGGCATTCAGGGCACTTACATTCAGTTGCTTGCTAATATTCAATTTCGTAGTTTTACAAAGCAATAATCTTACACTGTCCTTCATTGTAATGCTTAACAAATGTGTCGGTATTTGAAATGGCATTGAATTCAGCTACCATAACTCCATGCTTTGCTTGTAAATAAAGTGCTTTCTGACTGAGATAATTTCTGGGCTCTTTTGGCCTCCTCATTGTGGTGACTATCTTACTTCAATTAGACTTCTGTATGAAATAGTAATGGAACTATTTGACAAAACTTGCCATGGGCATAATGCAGTTACATCCTCTTACTACAGAGTACCAGTAGTAGTAATATCCTCCACCATTAGCACAAGTTCCCATAAAAAGTACATAACAAGGGTCTGGCTTCTAGTCATATATCTTTTGGAGAGCCAGGGCCATTTTGTTAGTGAGAGTGCCAGCTACAATCATCATATCTGACTGACAAGGGCTGGCCCAGAATACTACCCAAAACCTAGAAACTAGGCATAGATCAAAATCTCACAATATATACTAAGATAAACTCAAAATGGATACATGATTTAGACATAAAGGGTGATGTCATAAGCAAATCAAGGGAGTAGGGAAAAGATTACCTATCGAATCTATGAATAGGAGAAGAGTTCAAGACCAAATAAGAAGTAGAGAGTCTCAGAGGAGCTAAAATCAATAATTTTGATTACATGTAACTATAAAGCTTTTGCACAAATAAAACCAATGCAGTCAAAATTAGAAGAAAAGCAAGAAACTAGGAAATTGTTTTGCCCAAACTTTGTCTGATGGTGTCATTTCTCAAATATAAAACAAATAGTCATTTTTATAAAAATAAGAGCCATTCTCCAATTGATAAATGGTCAAAGGATATGAACAGGGAGTTTACAGAAGAAGAAATCAAAGCTATCAATAGTCACATGAAAAGTGCTCTACATGACTATTGATTAGAGAATACAAATTAAAACAATTTTGAGGTACCATTTCACACTCATCACACTGTTTAAGATGACAGAAAAGGAAAATGACAAGTGTTGGTGGGAATGTGGAAAAGTAGATATACCAATGTACTTTTGGTGGAGCTATGAACTAGTCTCACCATTCTGGAGAACAATTTGAAACCATGTATGTCCAAAGGGTTATAAAACTTATGTGTACTATGATCCAGAAATACCACTACCAGGTTTATTCACTAAAGAGATCAAAGAAAAAGGAAAAGTTTCCATATATATTCTATAAATATCCAAAAATATTTAGAGTAGTTCTCTTTGTGGTTGCAAAGGTTTGAAAACTGAGAAGATGCCCATAGATTGGGAAATTGTTATTTGATATGTCATATGTTTGTGCTGTAAGAAATAATGAAGGGGATGGTTTCAGAAAAGACTGAGAAGACTTATAAGGGCTGGGGACAGCTAGATGGCTCAGGGGATTGAGAGCCAGACCTAGAGACAGGAAGTCCTTGGTTCAAATCTGGATTCAGACTCTACTTTCCTGTGTGACCCTGGGTAGGTCACTTAACCCCCATCATCTAGCCCTTATTGTTCTTCTGCCTTGGAACCAATAAAGAGAATTGATTCCAAGATAGAAAGTAAGTGTTTTTAGAAAAGACTAATATGAATTGATGTAAAATAAAGAAAGCAAAACTAGAACATTGTACACAATAATAGCAATATTATAATGATAATCAACTATGAAAAACTTAGCAACTCTGATCAATACAATGATCAATGACAATTCCAAAGGCTCATGAGAGAAAAATGCTATCTACTGCCAAAGAGAAAACTAATGGACTCAGAAAAGCATTTTTCTCTATTTTTCTTCTATGTGTGCATGTGTGCATGTGTGTGTATGTGTGTTTTGCATCATGGCTTATGTGGGAATATGTTTTGTATGACTTCACATGTAGAATGAGTATAATGTTTCTTACTTCTCAATTGACAGGGAAGGAGGTGGGAGGTAGGAAGAGAATTTGGCACTGAAAATAAAAATTTTAAATAAGTAAATAAATGAGAAAAAAGAAAAAAAAAAGAAACTGGCTGGGTATGGTGGCTTATACCTGTAGTGTTTGCTATCAGGGATGCTAAGGCTGTCAGATTTCTTAAACTAGTGAGTTTTGAACTGCAGTGGTTTGAGCCAATCAGGTGTCTGAACTATTTGATATTAATGCAGAGAGTCCATAGCAGTGAGGCAAATAGGACTAGATAGGAAGGAAGGAAAGATGGAAGGAAGGAAGGAAGGAAGGAAAGAAGAGGAAGTAAAGAAAGGGAGAAAGGAAGGAAAAGAAGTAAGGAAATGAAGGATAAAAGGAAGGAAGAAAAAAAGAAGGAAGGAAAAAGGGAGAAGGAAATGAAGGATAGAAAGAATACTAACAAAAGTCAACATCTTTATAGTTTATCTTCACTCAGCTCTCCTTTTTCATAGTCAACAACTCATCTGAATAGGTTAGCTAGGAGCCATAGTACTTGTGCATAGTATCATTTTGTCATCTTTATCTTTTAAATTAGATGTTAATTTTGATTTCTGCTCTAACTAGTCAATGGTCTGACAGTATCTAGATACTGATTTGTAAACAGTGAACTCCAACTCTTTTAGGAACAAGCTGGGGAAACCAGCTGTTTCCTTGCTATGAATAAAGAATCAGTTTTGGTTTTTTGTGATTTGTTGCTCACTATGTCTAGTAGTGCCTTCAGATTCTCTTCTTGAAGAAAACATTCATGATTGACAAGCATGAACCTTTTTTTTTTTTTTTTTTGCAGAATGCAAAACTGATCTCTTTAACTCCTTAATCCTGAACCAAGCACATTATTTCCCAGCCTCTCCTGTGCTCACTTTTGCATTGGAATCACTGAATATCAAAGTTTCTATTGACTTAGTTTCAAGAATCTTATCACAAGTATTTCCTAGAATTTCTGCCTTTTATCATCTTCTACCTCATATATGAGTCCATTCATAAACTGCAGGTAATCTCATTGTGGCTTTTTTGCTTATGCTCACATGTTCCATTGTTTGGGACAGAATCTTTCTTCCATATCTGTCAGTCAAAAGAGTAGTATGGTGGAGAAAGCCATGTGTCTGGAATCAAAGGACCCAGAGTCTCTGGCTCACTAATTCCCTGAGAGTTTGTAAATAAATCTCTTCACTTCCTTATCCCACAGATTTCTCATTTGTAAAATGAGGGAGTTTGATTAGATGATCCCTTAGGTCCCTTTATTTTTCTAGGCCCTGGACCCTAGGAATTCCCTTCTTTCAAGGCCCAACTGAGACATCTTCCTGCTGGTTGACAGTGAATTCTTCCTTCTTAGATTTCTAACAGTGTTTTTCCTAGGCCTCTCCCTTTCCATTGTACTGTAGCTGCTTCTTGGCCCTTCACTGATATTCCCATAATTCATGGTTATTTGTGTGTATCTTCTCATTTCACTCATGCCTCCCATCCTTTATATTACAGGGCCTGTGATTTGCTGCATGGTGTGCTTGTGATCCATGTTTGCTGAATCAAATGCCTTTGTTTATATGTCAGAAGGGCTTGTCAAATCTCTCCCTCTTTCTTACTCCAAAGAACAAAAAATGATAAAGAAAATCTTATTTACCCCAAGGCAAACTGTCAAATTTTACCCAATTCTGAGCCTAGCTCATAACAGATTGCTTGGCAAGCTCCCCGGCCACACACCACCCGGGTTTCTTGCAGCCAAGGAGCTCTTGGCAAACTGGTCATCAATAAATGATTGTTGAGTTGAATTGAATTTCAGCTCACAGCAACAGTGGCTCAGGCTGCTTCAATAACTTCAGGGAGTCTTCCAGGGAAAGAAGTAAACAATTCATCAGCCATTTATTAAATGACAACTGCGTGCAAGGTGCTGGGGACACAAAGATAGATGACAGATCCTGCACTCAAAGAATTTGTAATCTGATGCAGGGGAGAGAGAACAAGGACACAAATAAATATGATACTGGAGAGTATAAGATAAGGGCAAAGGAGAGGTCTGAGGAGAGAACTATGAGATATTTGAGGAGAGAGAGAACACTTATTTAGTTTCAGCCTCTCTCCTGTTTTCCAGTCTTTATCTCCAACTGCCTCCTGGACATCCTGGACTGGATATTTTGTAGGTATCTTAAACTCAACATGACCAAAACTGAAGTCATTAGTTTCCCCCAAACCTTTCCTTCTTCTAACCTTCCCTGGTGTTGTCATGAGCACCACTCTCCTCCCAGACACTCAGGCTCACAAGCTAGGTGTCATCCTGGATTTCTCACTCTCTCACTTTTCATATACAATCAGTTTCCAAGCCTTAATCCATTTTATCTCTTTATTTCTTTATTGCCAGAGGAGAATGAAGTGGATGAATTCTAAGCTTTGTTCCAGAAACAGCTAGAGATAAGTAGAAACTTTGAAATGTAAACAACAAGAATCAAGAGAAGCAACAAAAGGAAAATACAGCTGAGCAATCAGAAGAGGATGAATTGTTTACATTCTCTGTGTGTGGGGATACAAGTGTTCTTTCAACACTCTAATATTATCAGAGGTCATAGAAGGAGCCAAATAAGATGAGGGCCTGGGAGTGGTTTTCTTTGTTTTGATGATCTTAAAAGATGAGGATTCACTAGAGAAGAAAGGAGAGAAGGGGAAGAAGGAACTTATTTCACATAATTATAGTATGCAAATAGAAGTCTGGACAAATGAGGGAGGATGAGGGAAGGCAGGGTCACTTGTACCTACCTAACTTTCCTCTAATCTAGTCAAAGGAAGATATTATACACACACCTCCTTTAAGAGTTTGGTGTAAAAATTATTACTATGGGAAAATGCTTTACATTATTGCACTTGTAAAATCTATGATAGACTGCATGCCACATCAGGGAAGATAGAGAGGAGAGAGGGGGAGAATTTGACTGAAACTTTAAAAAAGTGAAGACTAAATATTTTTTTTGCATGTAATTGAGGGGAAAAATAGAAAATGCTAAAAAAGACAGACAGACAGCAGACAGATTCCTTATTTTAGAGGATCTGTCTTAGAAGCACGTTTTCCCCAATCTACTCTGAACTGGGGATATTTGCACTCATTCAGGAATGAATGTTTTTATTTGTTTTCCTATTGCTTTACTTTGCAATATTACTTTGATTAAATATTTTATCATGTCAAAAAAAAAGAATTTGGTATAGAAATACACTCAACTCAATAGAAAGGAGTAGAAAATAGGTAAGGAAGGAAAGGGTAAATAAGACAGTATATTCAGAGTGGGATTAATCATAAGCAAAACAAACTCAAAGCTTGGAAGGGGATCTCCCTTCTAAATCCTAAAATTCTTCTAAAAGGAAAAAGGGCTAAGAACCTGTGGAAAAGAGAGGGAAGAACAAAGATTTAATCAGATTAGAAGGATAAATCAAAGACTCTGCACTAATTAATAGGCATTCTTGACACCTAGTCCCCCACATCTTCTGCTCCCAATAATTTCTGCAAAGTGCTGCCTCCCTGGATCCTCCTCTGGCTGTTTTAAAGTGATTCAATTGGTAAGAGGCCTCCCACATCTCATAGTCTAGGGAGTAAAAAACCCTGAAAAATTAGCCAGCTTGAGCCACATACTCATGCCATCCTACCATGCCAGATATTACAAATTGCAAATTAGTTCTGAACAATTGATTCATGGTCCTTGCCAATCAGCCTGTCCTCCCAGCTATGTGGCCAGAGCATAACAGATTAAATAATAATAAAAACTTAAAGAATTTTTTAAGAAGGTAATTTAGGGTAATCCACTGAATTGCATGGTGAGAAACCCTGGAGGAAACGAGTAAAGATACCCAAAGATATATTAAATGGATATCTAATAGCTAGACTCTTGTAGTCTTGGCACCTAATGCTAACTTCCCATATTCCTCTCATTTTTCCCTCTACTCCCACCACTGGAATTCCTATGGAGTACTTCATTTTGTCTGACTCCTTCTCCCAGCATTCTGTCTGTTGGCCCTGGCCTGACCAGTCCAGCTTGTTGCTCCTGCTGGCAGATCTTGGTTGATTGCCAGAGGCTGCTTTTAGTCATGGCCAGCTATCCCCAGCTGTTTGTTTCTTCAACAGATTTTTAGATTTGGTTCCTATTAGAATGGGAACTTAGCCTTTTTTGGCAAAGATTTCTGCACATGATCATCTCCAGAATCTCTAGTGCCCTCTGTCCCCTTGGTGCTCCCTTTCCATAAATTCTTCATAGGAGCACTTTTCAAAGCTTTTGCCTTAGAACCTCTCTCCTTCCCCTGTTACCATCAGCAGCTTCCTTCTGACTTCTGTCTGCTGAAATTACTATTATCCAAACCATAACTGCTGTCTCTCTTGAACATCTGGGATTGGTGGATAAGGAAGTGGAGAAAGTGGAACACAGAAAAATGAGTGGGAGGTAGAGAGACAGGGGAGGAGTCAGAGACAGAGAACTAGAGAGATTGAGACCCCACTGGCTTCAGGATAAAGACTAAACCCCTTTGGATGGCACCGAAAGTCCTTCCTAACCTAGCTTCAACTTTTCTTGCCATTTTCATTCATTCCTACATTTATTTGTTCAATAAACATTTATTAAGTTCCAATCACTAGGTGCCAAACTGCATGACAGGTACTACTGGGATAGGCAGAAAATTTTGATAGGATCTAGTACTTGTCTTCATGGAGTTTATAGGGAATTAAAAACAAAACAAAACACTATAGTGTTCTATAAATAATGTCATAATCCAGAACCCTGATACTACATGGTTGTATGGTACTTTCATAACTGAGTAGTTATTTGCCTTTATATAGTTTTAATGTGTTTTTTTCTCACAAGAAGATATAATGTACATGATATCATGGTATCAGAGAGTTATAAACCAAAGTTCTATGTAAGACTAGAGGGTTGTTGACAGGAGAAGGGTATTCGAGTTGGGCTTTGGAGGAAAAGTAGTAATTCAACAGATGGAAAGAAAGAGGGAGAATATTTTAAGCATAGGGAATGTCAGGAGCAAAGATAGGGACATAGGGTATGTTCAGAATAGAGTAGTGTTGTTTGACTGAAGAACAGTAGATGAAGGGAGCAATATGAGACTTACTACAAGGGTAGGATGGTTTACCATATTGTGGAGGGCCTTGAATGCCTGGCAATAGGGAGTCAGTGATGGCTTTGGAGAGAGAGATGACTTTATTCGATCTCTGCAGAAATAAGATCGGTCTGACAGTGACTTGAAGGACAAGTTGGAAGAGGAAGGGAGCAGAAACAAGACCTGTTAGAATACTCTTGCAATATTCTAGGAGGATGAGGACAAGGAAGTTTTATAACAGGGAAGTATCAATGAGACTTGAAATGAAGCAGGTACAAGAGATGTGATAAAAATTGACTTAGTGAGACTTTGTAGCTGATTGCATATGATAAGTGAGAGAGATGAAAGGATCATAAACAACACTATTGCTATGAATTTGGGAGTTGGGATAAAAGATGAAGTGGAATGGAAATAGGAAAGCCAGAAAGAGGAGGAGTTTTTGAGGGAATGATGTAAGTTCCAGTTTTGGATAGGTTGAGTCTATTGGGAGCAGGCAACCAAATGGAGATAGTCTGAAGGCATATGAAAAGTTGTTTCTGCAGCTGCTGCTCAGTAGAGAGGTGAAGCTAGAGTTTGTTAGTCATCTGTACAGAGATAGCATTTGAAGCAATGACAATGAAGATTGCTAAAGGAAGTAGCATGGAGAGAAGAGAAAAGGGCCAAGGACAGACCTAAGGAGAATACTTTTAGGAGAAAAGGCTCAGATTGGCAGGAGAAATTTTTGACAGCAGGAAAAGAGCCATATGTGACAAAATAATCATGTCAGCAATTTCATGATGACAAAAAACTAGAAAGAGACTAGATGGAAGCATTCATAAAAAATAAAAATAAAAAAGGAGAATGGATGAAAAAGATGAAGAAATGACTGAACAATGTATGGCAAATAAATGTAATAAAGTATATTATTGAACTATAAAGAATGATGACTGTAAAATTTAGAGAAACGAGAAATCAAACTGATCTACTAATTGTTATCTATATTTGATGATCTCCTTCCACTTTGATGTCTTTACAAAGGCTATTTCCCACATCTGTAATATGCTATCTGTTCCCTTCTGCCTTTTTAGCATCATCAGTTTCCTTATGTGAATGGCTCAGAAGCCTTTTCCTATATGAGGGCTTTCCTGATTTCCCCATTCTTAGCACTTTCTATTTCTCAATGTATATATACTTTATATTTGCTTTTCAGTAGTATCTCCCTAGTAGAACATATGGTCCTTGAAGGCTCACCCTGTTTTATTCCTTGTTTTTGTATTCCTAACCCAAATCCTTACACATAATAGGTTTATAACAAATGTTTGTAAGAAGGGATACAGTGAAAAGAAAGCAGAGTCTAAAATAATTGGAATGATTACAAGTAAAGATAATACTAATAGGTGATAACACTTGACTCAAAGCCAACAAACTGAAGCAGAACCTTACTATCAAATTTTAAAAATCAAAATTCATGTCCTTTCCTGTTAATCAGGAAATTATAAAAGAGGAAGGTGTTATATATTATCATTTGCAATCAGGAGTTCTGCTTAACAGTTGTTCCCCTCTGCCATGTCCTTTATGTGTGGGAGTGGGAAGGGTCCTCATCTTTTTCACTTAGAGAATTGTTGGGGTATTTGGGGGGACCCATCCTAAACCTTTCCATATTCTGGATCCTCAGTGTATTTAACTTGTCCTTTTTGCTAGGCCAAAAAGTCATAGTATGGGATACTTGCAGCAGAGATATAGCAAAGAGATGGTATTAATTCAAATAGTGAATGTGATAGAGTGAGGGTCCTAGGATTATAGATTCTCATATGACACCAGGGCTAGTATATTTCCTTACTTTGATAGATATGTGAAATCACAGATTCTCAGAGTTAGAAGGGAGCTCAGAGACCATCCAATCCAAGAGATGTTTGAATAGGAATTCTATCTGACATAGGGTTCATCTCGCCTTCACTTGGATACCAGTAAAGGTTTTCTACTACCTCTCCATAAAGCTATTCCACTTTTGGTCAGTTAAATATTATATCTTTAGAGCTAGAAAAGGAATCTTAAGGTCATCAAGTTTAACCCCTACTTTTTATAGTTGAAGAAACTGAGAATCATAAAGATAAATGACTTGTTCAAGGTCTCACAAGTAGGAAGAGGACCTGGAATATTCAAAGTCCTCTTAAGTACAAATACAGCATTCTCTACACCAGTGGTTCCCAAACTTTTTTGGCCTACCACCCCCTTTCCAGAAAAAATATTACTTAGCCCCCTAGAAATTAATTTTTAAAAAATTTTAATAGCAATTAATAGGAAAGATAAATACACCTGTGGCCATCACCGCTCCTCTGGATCGCTGCAGCACCCACCAGGGGGTGGTGGCGCCCACTTTGGGAATCACTGCTCTACACTATCCCATACTTCTTCTAGTCTAGATGAAATGTGCTTTTATGCAACAATGCTTTTTATATATTTTGTGAAAACCCATTGCTCCTAGTTCTATCTTATTGGATCAAGGAGAGCTGTTTTCACATAAAACCTTTTTCTTTAAAACCTTACTTTCTATCTTTGTAACAACTCTAAGACAGAAGGGCAAAGGCTAGGCAAATGGGGTTAAGTGATTTGCCTAGGGGCACACAGCTAGGAAGTATCTGAGGCCAAATTTGAACCCAGGTCCTTCTGACTCCAGGCCTTGTGTTCTATCTACTGAGCCACTAAGTTGCTCCTCATAACACCTCTTTCAAACAATGGAAAACAACAATGATCCATTCCTCTTCCACTTCCAATCCTTCTCTTCTCTAAATATCCCTATTTCCTTCTGTTGATCCTTATATTCTATAGCTGAAAGACAGTTTGAACAGAATGCTGGACCTGGAATCAGGAAGACCTGAAGTCAGGTTCCAAATCTGCTTGAGACTTTTATGCTTTGTGTGTTCATGGGTAAATCAGTGATGGAACCAAGACTAGAAGCTAGATTCTTGCCTTTTAACTTTTGCTGTGATTTTTCTAATCAGCCCTGTCAAGAGTATAACCAAATAAGCACTTGTAGGATAATGCCATCACAAAGAATAGGATGAGGTGTTGGGAATGTGGACCTAGGGAGGGAGGGAAAACATGCCACAAGTTGGCAATATATATGAGGACCCCTCTGCTGCATTTTCTTCTGCTTATTACCAGCCAAATTACCTGGCCCTGATGTTGGAAATGTCTTAGTAACCTGCTTCTGAAGGCCTGCTTGGACCTATCAGACAATCATTATACCACTGGGGGATAGGCAGGACCCATCCTATCTTTGGACAAAGTAGGCACTTCCTACAGGGTGTGATGCCTAGAGACTCTGCAAAGTCTCATAGCATCTCCACTGTGGTCTCAGATAATATATTAATTTCTTTTACTGGACTTTCTTTTTTCTACTTGGTGGATCATGAAGGCCAAAGGTTATTCCACAGGTATCCATAAAATGTGAAAAGAATTCCCACAATTCATTAGGTAGATCTATGGAGGATATTTCTTTTAAAATGTTTAAAAATTCCAAACTTTAAAAGCGCCAAATAAAACAAGAATTTCCAAATAGAATTGTATATGAAAGTGATTCTATGTATAGCTTCCTTTTCTTTTAAATTATATAATAAGTTCAATGCCCAACTTTCAAAATTATCCCACTTAGCTTTGATTTATTCTAGCCTTCTTTCTGTTCTCTTCTGTGCATTAAAAACAGTGTTCCAATGTACTTCTTTTCTTTCTATTTTTTTGGATACCCTTAAGTAGCCCATATCTCTCTTCCACTCCCACTCTTCCAAGTTGACAAAGACAAAATCCTTGGAACAAATATGCATAGTCAAGCAAAACAGATTCCCACATTAGCTTTGCCTGAAAATTATGTTCTATTTTGCATCTTGAATCCATCCCCTCCCTGTTAGGTGGGTAGCATCCTTCATCACAGGTCATCTAGAACTGAAGTTAGTCATCACATCAGTTAGAGTCCTTAAGTCTTTTACATTTACTTGTCTTTACCACATTATTATATGAGCTGACCTACCTTTGCTCATGACTCTACATCAGTCCATATAAGTCTGTCCAGATTTTTCTGAAACCTTCCCCTTTGTCATTCCTTACAGTACTAGGCCATTCTATTACATTTATTTGTATACCACAGTATGTTCAGCCATCCCCAAACTGATGGGCATCCCTTGGGTTTCCAATTCTTTGCTGTTACAAAATGCTGCTTAACTCTTTTTTTTATACACATGGGTCCTTTTCTTCTTTCTGTGATCTTTTTGGGGTAGGGGTCAATGGCCGTTATTTAGGACAGACATGGAAAGGAATAGTATATGTCTGGAAAATGTAGTTTGTTGCTATTTTTACTGGTTAAAAAGAGAACTACACCAATGAGATCATGGATCTATTAAAATAAAAATAACAACAATACTCTTGTATTGTTATTGCAGTGTATTGAAACAGTACTACTCCTCCTATTGCTTTAAGAGATTTCATGAGTGTGGTTCCTTTTTAAAAAATAAGTACAAATATTATAAACATATCTTTATGATTATATAATAATTGTTATGATTGATTTAATATTTATGTAGTGCTTTAAGATTTTCAAAGTACCTCACTTCTTTGGGTAAAGACTTGACTGTAAGTTCTGTGAGGGCAGGTACCATGTCTTAACCTGTCTCTGTATTCTCCATTACATCCAGCACTGGTTTGGGCACTCAGTAGTGCTCAAACAATATTGGTAGAACTAAAAAGGCTGCTCCAGTGTAGGTGTGGTCTGGGAGGCATCTTTTCTAAGCCTCTAATGAGAAAAAGTCAAAAATCTGTTCCATATGTGATATTGTAGTTTATTCTATGATCATTTTGAGTTTTTTCCCTCAATTTTGAATGAACTTGCTAGGCAGTACACTGTGAAATTAGGAGTTAAAGCCATCCTCTGAAGAACAGAAAGAGGAGAAGAGCTGTTTGTTTTTCCCCTAGAAGAGGATTTTTTCTTTGGGCAGATGTAAAACGTGAAGTCTCATAACTGAAGGGAGTTAGATTTGGGAATTTGATGCTTCTAGAATTAAAGGATCATTTGTTGTTCTGCCTTACTATTCCATGTGGCTTTTCCAGAAAATATTTAGAGGAAAAGTAGAGGAAGACTCTAGGACTCAGCTAGGGCTCAGAAATAATAATGTCTCACATTTGTGGTAGCATGGTATAGTAGAAAGAAAGCCAGCCTTGGAATGAGGAAGACTTGGGTTCAATTCCTGCCTTTGGTACTGGTTAGATAGCATTGGACAGGACAGCTAGGTAATGCAATGGATAGAGTGCTTGTCCTGGAGTCAGGAAAACCCATCTTCTTGAGTTGAAATTTGGTCTCAAACATTTATTAGCTGTGTGGCCCTGAGTTAGTCACTTAACCCTGATTGCCTCATTTTCCTCATCTGTAAAACGCACTAAAGAAGGAAATGGCAAACCATTCCAGCATCTTTGCCAAGGAAACCCTAAATGGGTTCATGAAGAGTCAGACTCAGCTGAACAACAACAACGGGCAAGTAACACTTAAATTCTTAGTGTCTAATGCAATTCTCTAAGACTACAATTTACTGTCTATCAGTTTACAAGTACTTTCACATCTTTTAGCTCTTTTAAAAAAAAACTTTAAATTCTGTTACTATCAGTTTCAAGGTAGAAGAGTGGTAAGGGCTAGGCAATGGGGGTTAAGTGACTTGTCCAGGGTCACACAGCTAGGAAGTGTCTGAGGCCAGGTTTGAACTCAGGACCTCCTATCTCTGGATCTGACTCTTTATCTTCTGAACCACCTAGGTACTCCTGTTTTTCATTCTCTTTTCATTCTCAAAAGAACTTCTGAGGCATACAGGGCAGTTTACAGATGAGAGAACTGAGGCTGATAGAAAGGGAGGTCTTTACAGTGGGGGATTCGGGGGATTTGTTAATGGCCCTTAGGCACAGGCACAAGTTGTCCTGGGTAAGCCTCAAAAGTATAGTTGTTAATTTTAATGTAGGAAGGCTTCATCAGGGGACCTGGAGCATGGTAGGCATTTAATAATAGTCTTGTTTGTTGATTGATTGAATATGAGTCACCATTGTGACATGACGGCCAAAAAAGCTAATTCTGTCTTTTGCTGCATTAGGAGGGCATCTGCAACAAGGGGAGAAATTTTTCCATTGTACTTTACACTAGTGAGGCCATCTCTAAAGTAATGTGTTTAATTCTGGACTCCACATTTTAGGAAGGATATTGACAAACTGGAACTTATTGGACAGTAAGGAAGCTGGGATGAGAGGCTCTATTGAAGAACTGAAAATATTTAGTTTGGAAAAAGAGTGCTTGTGGGAATCATGGGAATTATTTCCCAATGCTGGAAGGGCTTTCACACAGAATAATAACAGCTAGCATTTATATAGCATATAAAGGTTTGTCAAGTGCTTTACATCTCATTTGATCTTCACAATAACCTTGTGAGGTGAGTGCTTTTATTAACATCATTTTACAGATAAGGAAGGGACTCTAGGTGGTACAGTGGATAGAATGCTAGGCCTGGAGTCAGGAAAACTTGAGTTTAAATCTTGCTGCAGACCCTTACTGGCTGTGTGACCCTGGGCAAGTCACTTAACCCTGTTTGCCTCAAGTTTCCTCATCTGTAAAATGGCCTGAAGAAGGAAATGGCAAACCACTCCTTTATCTTTGCCAAGAAAGTTCCAATATAGGGTCATGAAGAATTAGACATGACTAAAATGACTGAACAACAACACAGATAAGAAAAACATGGAAAATAATTTTTGTTCACAGTTCTGGAGCTAATAAGCACATGAGGCAGAATTCAAATTCGGTTCATCCTGACTCCAAGTCCAGCCCTCCAGCATTCACCACACTCCTATAGCTGCTGATCTTAGTAGGAAGAACTAGGAATGATGGATGGAACTGACAGAAACAGGCTTGATATAAGTGTAGGGGAGGGGGAGAATCTTCCTACTGATTAAAATCTTTTCAAGCTAAATAGGTTGTCCTGAGAGATTGTAGGTCACTTGTGATTTTCTAGTAGGGAATTAACTTCGCCTTGCTAACAGAGAAGGAATTTTTGGTCAGACAAAGATGGGATTAGACAGCCTTTTTGTTCCTTTGGGATTCTGAGATGGTTCAAGATGCAAAGGGAAGTACCTTCCTAAAGGTCACATGGTTAGTTAGTAGTAGTCAGGATTGGAACCAAGATCTCCTGACTGACTCCCAGGCTAGTAGTGAATCCATTACACCATAAAGGTAGTAGGAAGGTGACTTACTTATGAGAGAAAGTAGAGATGCATGGCAAAGGGGGCTAAAAAAACCCAAAAAGCAAACATAAAAGTCGCTCCATCTTTTTGGCTGTCAGTTTTCTCACTTTTAAAATGGACTAGATGATTTCTAAGGTCCCTTCTGTAGCTAAATTTTATAATCCTTTGAATAGCATTGTGGTGCTCTGGAAAAAGCCCAGACTTGGCTGTCAGGACATCTAAGTGCTTCCTCCAGATAATTTCCATTGCTACTACAGGGACTAATTTTATCATTCAGCTTAACACCCAGAGTCAGCTCTCAATTACCTACATATCTCTTATCTGCTTTGCAGATTAACTGTGAAAACCTTTTAAAATGAAACCCATTTTAATCAACAGGTGCTGATGGAGCAGCTCCATTGAGTTACCCTGTGTAACACATTCCACGAACCTCTTCAGTGATATGGAAGTGGAAGATATTTTAGGTCTCCAGCAACAAACTCGGATCTAAAGTCAAAGGGACATTCAGAAGAGAAGGACAAAGGCAGGCAATCAGGCAGGCAGCGACGTGGATCTGAGCAGTTGTTGCACTTGGAAATGCAACTGATGTTTTCCCCCCTTACTCAGCATTCTTCTGAATGATTTTTCCTGCTGAGAATTGAAATAGGCTCAAGATACATACCACATATGTGAGATGTGCATGGGGAATTCAGCATGGTCTAGAAGTCAGTGGAACTGGATTCTAATCCCAACTCTGCATAATGGCAGGCAAGTCGTTCCCCTTCTCTAGGTCTCACTTTCCTCCTTTATCTAATCTCTAAGGTCCCTGCTAGTTTAAAATCATATAATCCCATTATTAGATGAAATAAAATATGATTATGAAGGCAAATCTTTTTTAGAAGAAAAATATGTGCAAAGTGTTCCAAAATTAAATTATTCCTTTTCTTGGTTTATTTTTTCAAAGATCCATGCCATGGCTTGTCTCTGTGTACAATTAAATTTTACAAATTAACGAAAGGGTTTAAATGTCCAGGAGGACTGAGTACAATGATGTCCAAACAGGAGACACTTGGGAAATGGTTGACAATAATGATAGTAACGGGGGAGGATGGGGAATTCTTTTGAATTAATCTTATAGATATAATTTTCCTGCCACGAAACAACAACCCACTATATATAATGGAAAGAACTCTGGCCTAGGTGTTAGGAGATCTGGGTTCTTTGACTCAGTACTATCCTTATTTTATTGCGTGACATTGAATGAGACCCTTAAATTCTTTGGGCCTCAATTTATTTCTCTGTAAAGTGAGGGAGATGATCTAGATGCCCCCGAAGGTCCCAGCTCTAAATCAATGATCTGATCTCTAAGAGCTCTATTAGCTCATTGATCTGAGGAGAAATAGCCCTTTGTTTTCTTGCTGATTTCTATTTCCACAAACTGTTCTCACCTTTATCTCATTCGCCTCTTTGTGTCTGTCCTTTCTCCCCTCTCCTGCTTAATATTCATTTGTGACCCATTTCAGCATTAATGCTTGGTCCCCAAAGCCAATGAATCAGCCTGCTTTCCCATTGTGCCATACCACTCAGCAGCTGTAGCAATTCCTTTAATGATACTGAAGATGACCCTTGAACTCTTTCCAATTTGCTTCTATCTCTCTGCTTAATGAGGTGCCCTGAGTTGTCTGCTGCGTTTCCAGGTGCAAAATTTGCTAGGATTTGTGTTGTTGCCTGACTCCCTTTGTTCCTTCAGAATGTCCTTCTGCTCTAAACTTTCTGGGTTTATTGCTTAAGGTTGGCAGCATCTCTCTACTCACCATCACCTCAAAGGACCAGCGGGCCATAAATTTGAGCTAGAAGGAGTAACCTTAGAACTCATCCAGTTAATTCCTTTTTTTTTTTTTTTAAGTTTTACTGATGAGAAAAACAGAGGCTGGATATTTGAAACTGTTAATTTTCACAATTAAATTGCACAAGAGAGAAGCCATGGCATGATTTAATTTCACCTATGTCCACTCATCTTTTCACTGGAAGCCTATTAATGTAAGACCAGGGCTTAGTTTAATTGACTAAATGAACCACTCAAATTCCCTTCTCCTCTTCAGTTGACTGAAGAGTATAAGTAGGGCAGTGACTTTGATGCGGGTAGGAAGGAAAGACAAAAGCTGGCAGCTCTACCCTGACCTCTCCTCCTGCCTCTGCCAGGGGCATGATGGGATTTAGTCATTTTTAGCCCAGTGTCATTCTTGCTACCACATTCCCCAAGAACAGTGGTGGTGATGCAAGTTACCAGGGTACATCCTGTGCCGAGGCAGCAACGTGGTGTGATGTAAAGGAAATTCTCTAACCTCCAACATTTATCTATCACCTGGCTGCCAGGGTGCCTTAGCCACAATTTGGTTATTCTCTTAGAGATAAGGTTAAGGACTGAAGCTTCAATGCCATTGGTTTAGGGAATTTCCAGATGAGGAAACTCCCTTTCCTGAAGCAGTTTGGCAGCCTTTCTCCAGCTTACAGTGTTAGAGTTGCCTAGAGACACTGAAAGGTTAAGTGGCTTGCTCAGGATCAGTCACATAGTCATGTTTATAATTATAACCCATGCCTATAACTCTACTATTCAAACTGGGAGGGCTGAAACACTAAGTTATCTTAATGTGCCCATTGTTACATTGAATTAAATATTTATTAAGCACCTACTATGTGCCAGGCATTATGCTAAGCTCTGGGGAGACAAAAAGAAAAAGAAAGATAGTCCTTGCCTTCAAGGAACTTGCAGAGAATACTCAGTAAAGGAAGATGGAAAGGGTGTGGGCAGCAGGGAATGTGCCCTACTCAGGGGCATGGTGGAAGTTGGAGAAGTCCCAAAGTAGTACAGCCAGAAGGGAAATGAGATGGCTGGCTTGAGAGTTCTCTCCTTAAATGGAGTTTGGGAATGTGTGGCTTCTCCCTTCAGGTGGAGAGACTGAGGGCAGTGATGAGGTTCAAATCTGGCCTCAGATACGTCCCAGCTATGTGACCCCGGGCAAGTCACTTGACCCCCATTGCCTACCCTTACCACTCTTCTGCCTTGGAGCTAATACACAGTATTGACTCCAAGATGGAAGGTGAGGGTTTACAAAATAAAAAAATAAACATAATTCTATCCTGCTGGGTGCTAGATTGCTGCTGTCCTGCCCCACAACCTGGATTTTGGAGCATGTGTTTCCATCACAGAACACTGAAGTTGAAATTATCTTCAAGCTTTATTGTGTTATTTTGTAACCGGCAAGCTAATTGTGAGCCCTGTCAAAAGTTTCCAAAGCTACAACATTAGGTGAAACAATTACTAAAGCATTAGGTGAAACAACCCAGTGGTTTCCACCTGAGCTGATGGCTTGTCTTTCAAGTTTCAGCCTGAAAGAAATGCTTTTATAGGCAGGTTAGCGAACCTTGGTTAATGAGCTTCACACAGAATTGTTGGCATTCACTGCGTTCATCTCTAGAGTTTGTGGAGGGAGGGCTGGGGAAGGGGCATGGCTTGGCATGTGCCAGTGAAAAGAGTTCAGAGCCAGAACCCAGAAGGCCCATTTTTCAGTCCTCATTCTGCCAATGACTCACTGCCACTTTGGGCAAGTCACAAGCTCTCTGGACAGCAGTTTCCTCTTCTGTCAAATAGAAATAATGCCTGACCTGCCTACTTTATAGAGTGGTGAAGCTCAAATTACATAATGGCTCTGAAAAGTGCTTTGGAAAGTAAAAAGCACTGTATAAACGCATTGTGCTATTTCCCATTTGAGGAACGTTTATCAGATCTCAGCTGGGTATCAAAAACTAGTTGGCAAGTCTTCCTTTAAGGATCTGAGGCGGGTAGGGCTTAAAGGACCAGAAAAGGCCATCAAAGGACTCCTATGTCTCCTCTTCTGAAAATCTGTTGGTTTGAATGCCTTCTGAACTGCTGCTATTTTATCTGCTGACTCTGTGCTGGATTGGGTTAGAATCAAGCCTCTGAGTCAGGACATCTTCTTCTTGGACCCCCTTCCTAGATGAATCAACTCAGCTCCCTCTTCCCTTCTTTTGCTCTCTACCAGATACCAATAATACCCCATTCCCATCAGTTCGCAAGCCTCCTGGGTCCTGGATCTCGGTCTCTTCCCACCCCTCAGCATGTATACTTTTCCACTTCCCTGCTTCGGGTGGTTCTCTGCTGTCCTCTGCTGACACTAATAAACACCAGCAGTCATATTGTCCTCTGGCCCTATTAAGTCCCCGTCTTGCTCAAGTTAGAATATTACTGCAATTTCAGCAGAAAATTTGGGCCAGCCTAGTTCACAGGCTCAGATGACCTCAAAACCAAGTTTTCCTCAGCTCAAAATGCAAGAAGAGTTATTTGATCAGAAAGGAAACAGCAGCGGAAGGAGTGTGGTAAAATGGAAAGATGATTACAAATCTTGGAGTCAGAACGCCTCGGTTTGAGTTTTGGCTCCAGCAGAAAATAACTGTCTGAACTTAGCCTCGGTTTCCTCATCTATAAAATAGGGACAATAATACTTATATTATGTCCCTCTTAGGAGGAATGTGGTGCAGTGAAAAAAGAACAGAGAATATGGATTCAGAGAGCCTGAGTTCAAATCTTAGCTCTGTATTTATTGTATGACCTTGAGCAAGACAATTAATTTCTCTGAGCCTCAATTTTTTCATCTCCACAATTATAGGGTTGGACCAGATGGCTTAGTCCTTTCCAGCTTTAAATTTATACTCCAATGATCTTAGGGGTTTGTCTCCATGATCAGGAAGATAGGACAATAGTTTTGTCCAGTAGGAAGCTAGCAGCTGCTTCCAATAACCCTGAAAATAGCATTGGTTTCTCTGCCCCTCTTAGATTTCTTTTGTGAGCCTATGAAAGGAAAGCTAGCCTAAATGGATGCTCTGGTGTTTATAAAACTCTGATCCTTCTTACTATGGAACTGAGTGCTAGGGCAGAAAGTAAGAAAGCCAGATTTACTTCTGTGTCTCATAGATGTTTAACTCTGACGAGTCTTGTTACCTAAGTGACTTTTCCTGTATGCTACTGTTTTTCTCTTGCATATGTTCCTGAGATAGATTCTTGTATACGTGGCTACCTCTGGCTCAGAATATATTCAAGGACTGGGGAGAGTCTTAAGATCAAGGATAACTAGGACCTTCAGAATACCTTCTGAGCTCATCTTCTGCCTGGCCACAAGATCCAGGGAGTCAAAAATAGTGAGACCCTTATGGTTTGGGGCTTTAAAAAAATTTTAGTGCTATGTAAATAGGAATTATTATCATTAAAAATGCTATCATGTTTCCACTGCCACTATACAAAAAACCAGAAAAAATGGGTTAAATGTCATTAGAAAATAGTTCTGTTTGCCATGCTGCCTGCGGGAATGGCATCTGCTGCCACATGTCCAAGCCATCTGGCCACAGAATAGCATAGATCAGCTGTGTTGATCAAAGATCAGATTCTGTGACCCAAGTACACCTCTGCTAGTAGAGCACACCACAGCAGAGAGTATATTTAGCATCCTTACCCAACCTTCTGAGATCTTGGCCCTCAGTGGAGTTTATCATGAAAGTCCTTAGGAATATTGATAATTTACCTTTGGTGTCAAAACTGGATAAAATGCTTAGTCCCAGCCATAGTCAACTTGGGTTCCTGGTTAGATAGCAGGGAGGGGAGATGGCTCATTCTGACCTAGAACCATAAGACCACAAATATTCTGTTAGGGGATATGGTCAGGCAGCTTGAGGGCAAAGTGGATAAACTCGTGATCATGTTCAAATCTGACCTTAGCAATGTAATAACTGTGTGCAACTCACTTAACCTGTTTACCTCGGTCTCCTCATCTATAAAGTTGGATAATAATAGAACCTACCTCTCTTAGGTTTTTGTGATGATCAAATGAGATAATATTTGTAAAATACTTAGCACAATGCCTGGCCTGTAGTGATGGGTGATATTTTTGTTGTTGTTGTTCAGTTGTTTCAGTCATGTCCAACTCTTGGGGAACCTATTTTGGGGCTTTCTTGGCAAAGATACTGGAGTGGCGTAACCAGAAAATCAATTGTTATTAGCTTAATCAGTGTTTGGAGTGTGATTTTTAGAATTAAGAACAAAATTTTATAGTAAGAATTTAGTTCCAGACAAAAGTCAGTGTATATACAGCCATATTTAGAATGTAGTCCTTGAAAAGGACTTGTACAAAAATATAGCCATGTTCTTTGTGGTGGCAAAAAATTGGAAAATGAGGGGATGCCCTTCGATTGGGGAATGGCTAAACAAAATGTGGTATCTGTTTGTGATGGAATACTATTGTGCTCAAAGGAATAAAGAACTGGAGGAATTCCATGTGAACAGGAAAGACCTCCAGGAATTGATGCAGAGTAAAAGGAGTAGAACCAGGAGAATGTTGTACACAGAGACAGATTCACTGTGGCAAAATCGAATGAAATGGACTTCTCTGCTAGCAGCAATGCAATGATCCAGGACAACTCTGAGGGACTTATGAGAAAGAACATTACCCACATACAGAGAAAGAATTGTGAGAGCAGAAACGCAAAAGAAAAATAACTGCTTGATCACATGGGTCGATGGGGATATGATTGGGGATGTAGACTCTAAGTCATCACCCTAGTGCAAATATTAATAATATAGAAATAGGTCTTGATCAATGACACATGGAAAACCCAGTGGAATTGCTCATTGGCTATGGGAAGCGGCATGGGGGGAGGAGAGCAGGTGAAAAACATGAATCTTGTAACCTGAAAAAATATTCTAAATTAATTAATTAAATAAAAATTAAAAAAAAAAAAAAAGAATGTAGTCCTTGGGGGCAGCTGGGTGGCTCAGTGGATTGAGAGTCAGGCCTAGAGACTGGAGGTCCTGAGTTCAAATGTGACCTCAGATACTTCCTAGCTGTGTGACCCTGGGCAAGTCACTTAACTCCCATTGATTGCCTAGCCCTTAGCACTCTTCTGCTTTAGAACCAATATATAGTATCAATTCTAAGATAGAAGGTAAGGATTTAAAAAAATAAAGAATGTAGTCCCAAGATAAAACCTTAGTTATAATTTCAAATATGTATATTGTTGAAGGGGCAGAGCCAAGATAGTGGTTTAGCAGCAACAGAAACTGAAACCTCTCTGACTATCCTCTCAAATATGTATATTGTTACAGTAGTTTTAAGTGTGTGTTACTATATTAATCAAAAGTAGGTTACTATACAAATCCTAGATGTGTAAATCTATTTCATGAAGTACTTTATATCAAACTAATTCCTGTAAGAGGCTACTTACTGGGATCAGAAGGTCATGAGAAACAGAAGCCCTTGGAGGGATGGAGCCTTGGAGGTCGAGGGCCCTTAGAGGAGGTTGGGATGTACTACTATGTTGGAAAATCCCAGGTCAAAAGTGTTCTGACCTATCATTGACCTATAAGTCACTATTATTCATACCAAAAGCGACTCTATAAGTTCCTCTTTTTGCCTTAAAAAACCTGTCAGTGTTAATGCTTAGAGTCTCAGGTTTTTAAAATGGGAGGAAACCTGCAGACTTCTGGTCCTGTGAATTCTTTGTCACAATAAAGCCAAATCTTTACCAAAAAGGGGCTCCCAGCATCTTAATTTTACAGTGGTTTGCCATTTCCTTCCCCAGCTCATTTTATAGATAAAGAAACTGAGGGAAATAAAGTTAAGTGACTTGCCTAGAGTCAAATAGCTAGTAAGTGTCTGAAGCCAGATTTAAATAGAGGAAGATGAATCTTTCTAACTCCAAATCTTGCTGTGCCATCAAGCTGCCTTAGTAGGAAATCTGTAAATGCTTATTCCCTCTGCTCTTCTCTTATCTCCTTGGCTATCCCTAAACCTGGAATGCATTTTCTCCTTGCTTCTGCTTCCCTCATGTGCCAAACTCCTATCGTCTTTCTTGCTCTCTTAGTTGTAAGTACTCTCTCCTCTCTTCTCAAATGATCATATAGATCTGTGATGGTGAACCTAAGGCACTTGTGCCAAAAAAGGCACGCAGAGCCCTCTCAATGGGCATGCCTGCAGTCAGCTACCAGAATTTGTTACCAGAAAGATAGAGGGACTCAGGACCGAGCTGCTCCCCTCCTCCTCTCCATGTGCCTGAGGACATTTCTCACTTCCCCTGTCCCTCTTTCCAGTAGTCCAATGCTAGCACTTCCTCCCTCTCCTGTCTGGGATAAGGCATGGGGGGATGGCTCACATCCTGCATGAAGGTGGAGCATAGATGGCAGTCTGTTGAGTATGTGGTGAAGGTGATTCCTTTATCGGGGCTGGAGAAGAGCTAGGGTTGAGGGAAGCAAAGCTCACAGTGTGGCATATAGCTGGAGGGGTATGGGGCTCTTGGGCCACTCTCCTCACCCTTTCCACATGTGCCTCTCATCACCTGTCCCTCTGCCCAGCTGCCTAATGGGAGTGCTTCCTCCCTCTCCTATATGGGGTAAGAAAGGGGTTATATAACAGATATAGATGCTTATTTCTTTTGTTATCTGTATCCCTGCCCCACACTCAGAAGAAAATAAACCCCTTGAAGGCAGGACCTTTTTTTCATTTTTGTCTTTGCAATCTCAATTCCTGGCATGATGTTCGTATATAGTAAACATTAATTGTTGGTTGGATTGGCTTGGATTGGATTGGGTTGAGTCACCTTAATTTAGAGTTAAGTATAGTGACTCTCCCCATAAATCCTCTTTTAAAAAGCAGAAGATATTCTTATTATGAATCACACTCATCATAATGCATCATGAGTTAATTTTTAGATGCTTCCTTCTTTTTAAAAATTTCATCTTCTAAAATAAGTTAAAATTTCTTTTTAAATTTTATTTTCATAAGACCTAAAACAACAAAAAACTATGGGTATCTGGGGAAAAGAAGGGTTACTAAAAAGAGGAGAAAAGGGAAAGTGAAAGTGGAGGGACAGAGAATACTATGAACAAAATTCATTGGTTCTAAGATAATGGAGTTGAGTTAGTTTGGGAGGGAGGGAAGTTGGGTGGCTCAGTGGATAGAGGGCCAGGTCTGGAAATGGGATGTCCTGGTTTCAAATCTGGTCTCAGACATTTTCTATCTGCATGACTTTGAGCAAGTCACTTAAGCCCAACTTCCTAGCCCTTACAACTGTTCTTAGCCCTTACAACAATTCTAAGAAGGTACTGGGAGGAAGGAAGAAAGAAGGAAGGAGGAAGGAAGAAGGAAGGAAAGAAGGAAGGAAGAAAGGAAGGAAGGATAAAGGAAGAAAGAAAGGAGGAAGGAAAGAAGGAGGAAGGAA